>NC_065447.1:195157754-195757754 GCF_917563875.1 Diabrotica virgifera virgifera | reverse complement strand
ACATATAATAACATTAATCAACAAAATCATAAAACACAATAAAATACCGGAAAAATGGAGAACGAGCGAACTAATTTTACTATTCAAACTTCTTTAAGAATGCTCTTTAGGGCTGCAAACGTTCGCGCAAGAGTGTGGATAATATTTTTGGACTCAAGCTGACTACAAAAGAACCAACGTAAGTTTATGGTTTAACCTTGATAAGCAGTACATATCAAGTACGTATTCATTTTTAAGAAATTTTAAATGCCAAAGACCTATTAATCCTAGATTAGCCATGCGGCTCACACTCCCTCTAAGGAGAAAATTGACTCATCCCAGATACCTACGGTATCAAAAGGATTGAGCTCTGGTGGGACTCTTTTCGTGTTATCGAGACCTAGGTGACTTGGTATGCTGGAGTTTCTCCCAGAAATTTTCGTATGCATCTGGCCGTCGCGAGTAGTAAAGCTTATTATTATTGTTATTATCCAATCTAGATTATTATTATTATTATTAACATTCAATAGAGTAGAGGATTAGAATCCTATTATACTCTAAAAGCTAAACAAATTTTGGTACTTAGCTGTTTTACACTAAAGCTGAATTACATATAATTAAATTAAAAATACAATTAATTATTATCGAGTCTATTCTTCAAACTATTTATACTAGGAGCCATAGCGACATAAGCCGGTAATGAATTGCAAGCATGAAAAACCCTATTTGATAAAAAGTTTAACCTGATGTTGGTTCTGCAGAGTTCTCTTCTTAGCTTTCTGGGAGGGCCTCTTAACCGCTCATCTGTGTTTATTGTAAAGAAATTTCTGAGTGAAGAAGTTTCGTAATATAATGAATTGAATGTTGTAATTAAGTCGCCTCTAAGTCTGCGGGCGGATAACGGAACTAAATCCATGATCCTTAAACGATCTTCATATGAGGGACGCACCAATGAAACGGGATCCGTGTTACTCGTCGCTGTACATTTTCGAGCATATTTACGCCACGCTAAAGAACCGGGCACCACACTGAATTAGCAAATTCTAATGTAGGTCTCACATAAGTTTTATACAATTTTGCCAAGGTTTGACTGTCACATGACGAAAACACTTTACTAATAAGGTATACCATACGATTGGCTTTATTACACTGTTGTAATGTTTGAGGAGTCCAGGACAATTGTGAGTCTATTAAGACGCCGAGATCAGAGTGACAATCGGTTTTCTCAAAACGGTGCCATTAATAAAATAATTTAACCGAGGGTTATTTTTGCCGACATGAAGAACGACACATTTTTCTACATTAAGCAATAGCAACCAGTCAGTACATCATCGAGAAATGCTGTCCAAGTCTTTTTGCAAACACTGAGAGTTTATTTTAGGATTGTTGTACAGCTTTGTGTCATCCGCATAAACCGAGAACTTTGATAAAATGATGTATTTTAGCTCCGATGTAAATATATTAAACAGTAGTGGCCCTAAAACAGATCCTTGGGAGACTCCACTTATTACATCATATAGGGGGCTATTTGAAGACTGTATTCTTACTGAAAATTTTCTTTCACTTAACAAGGCTAAAATCCAGTTTAACAGTTGCTCACGAATTCCAATCCTGTTTAATTTTTTCAAAAGCCTTTCTCTTGGAACTTAATCGAAAGCCTTGCTAAAATCTAAGTAGATAATATCAATATCCTGTCCCATATCTATTTCGGTAGTCCAGTCATTTAGGCAACACAATAAGTTGGTAACAATCGATCTTGCACTGGTGAAGCTATGTTGTTCGTTCGGGATTATTTGGTGCTGGTTCAAAAATATGTATCCACAATAATTGATTCCATAACTTTGGATATAACTGGAGTGAGATTAACAGGCCTATAATTTTTGGGGTCAAGTTTATCTCCTTTCTTAAAAATTGGTTTCACCTGTGCTTCTTTCCAAATAAGTGGCAGAGTAGCAGAGTGGAATGATTGTTCCATAAGCAAATGGAGTGGATATTTTAGAGCATTCGCACATGATTTCAAGAAAGTAGGAGAAAGATTATCTGGTCCTGGAGATTTGTTGGTGTCAAGTTCTTTAAGTTTTTTAAAAATATCACCAGGAAAATTCTACTGAGGTAATAGAACTATGATTTACGGGTTCATAATGCAAGTCTGGGAGCGGACCATCAGGTTCTAAAGTAAAAGATCCGTAAAAGCTCTTAGCAAAAGTTGTAGCCACTTTCAAATCATCATTTGTAATATCACCTGAGTCTGTTTTTAATTGAGGAACAAAAACTTTTGTGTTTATGGAAGTTCTAATATACTTATAAAACTTCTTTGGCTTATTGCTGTCTATAATATTTTTTTTATAGTCTGTCCTAATATTGTAAATTTTTGTTTTCAGTAGATTGGCAACATTCCTATGCGTAACAAAATCATTCTCTAAACGTGATCTTTGATACTTTTGCCAAAGAGCTTTCTTTCTCTTAATCATTCTTTGAATATTCCAATTAATCCAGGGTTTAGAAGGAAATGTAGTTATAAGTCTTGAGCTTGTATTCTTTTTTATGATGTTACATTGTTCATGAAAAATATTCCAGTTTTCCTGTAAATTTGGTAACGACAGAACCGAAGCCCAGTTAACCAATGACACATCATGATTAATATCTCTATAATCAATGAAATATCTTGATGGGTATAGTTTTTTGGATCAGTAACAAGAATTAACTGCATTTGAAACTGAAGAATTGCATGATCGGATTTAGAAAAAGGTAACCCATATAGTTAAAAATTATTAATTATTATTAATGAATAATTTAATTAATTAAAAAGTAAATATTTTTATATTAAAATTGAGTTCTGTAAAGTGTGATAAATATAACAATACTGTAACAAAAGAGTACTCTTAACCGACCCCCGTGTAACAGTTCCCACCTCGAACATGTTGGAATGTTCCAGAGTCAGCGCGACATGTACTGAAAGTGGTGGAGAGAGGGACGAGCGGTACGTGGAAGATCAAGCGAAAACGAGAGATGGCGAATTTGGATTTTTCGAGAATCAGTTATTTCTTATAAAAGCGAAAAACGGTGTTACAGTTGGTCAGTCTGTAAAATAAATTTGTCTGTAACTGGTATAAATAAATTCGTATAAACCAACTGAGAGTTTTATTTTAACTGTTAACTCGCTACAGTACAATCTGGAGATATGTAATATATCACAAGAAAGAGTATTAGTAACATTTGTATATCTTACCTTAAAGTCCATGAGATTAGTCATGAGTTCCTTATACTCTATGGGCGCTATAGCATCAGGGACGGCTGTTTGATACATTGAAGCAGTCGACGGGTCTCTCAACCCACAATCGTAACTCTGCATTTTCCTTAACGATAGGTTTCTCGAATGCGGTGGTTCCACTTCTCCCATCTCGTCGATGGTGTCCTGCCTAGTGATACCAGGACTGGAAGTCGCGGACACTTTTTGTAATTTGGGAAATATCTTATTGCCAGAACCGGGAGTTAGCTGACTTCCTGAACTTCCAGACGACGATGAGCTTGGACGTTCTTTGGGGTCTTTGGCGCTCAGACTTCGGGTGAACGCTTGGGGTACAGTTGAAGTTTCAGATCCGGAATCGAGACTTGCTGATCCAAGCAATCTACCCCATTTACTGCCTCTTGCTAAATATAAGAATTGAATTAGTACCAAATATGTATTTCTCGGAGGATATTACCTCCGAATTATATCCTACTGCATGGATTTTAATGAAATTTTGGGCCTAGCCTCTACTTGTCTCCTAATTCAAAGTCTCCTTTATCTTGGGGGTGGTTCCCACCCCTTCTTAGGGGTGAAAAATTTTCGGTCAAAAATAACCACGGAATTCTCTAGAGAACCCAATTCTAAGCAAAAACTGTTCTATAGTTTTTTTTTGAAAACTCAACACTTTTTGAGATATTCGTGGTTAAAAATTGGCCATTTTCATTGAAACATAATACCTCTTTGAACGGTTTTTTGCGAATACCTTAAAAACTATGCATCTAACTGAAAAAACTATATTAAATATTTTTGTAGTTTATAAAAAAAAGAAAGAGACACACGTGTCTTCATAAATCTTTTAGTAATAATACAAAAAGAGATATGGTAGGTGAAAATAGTTTGTTTTTTGGTACATTCTCAAATTGGTGTATTCAACTTAAAATAACAGAGAAACCGTCGATTTTAGGTGTATAATGCTACTATTACCTTTTGTAGTGCTTAAACAAACCTTTAAACTAAGCTATATAAGAGGTCCATTACGTTAAAATTAAGCGAGATATGCTGCAAACAAAATTGATAACTAATGTATTTTAAGAAAAAATGAGAAGTAATTTTAACCCCCATCCACCAAAATGTAAATATATCGCTTTCCTTCCACAATACCTTTTATTATAGTGTCATTTCTATGTTCAAAAATTTGGAAGGGTTTAAAATGAATGGTTTTTGAAAAAAAGATCAAATTATAGAGCGCATTTTTAAATTTTCTTAAAAATCTTCTTTTTCTCCATGTAACTTGAAAATGAGAGATACAGTAGTGAAAAATAAAAAGAAAATTTTTATCTGAAAATGACCTACATTTTTGTGTGGTATATTTTTTCGTATCTCTTATTTTTTTCGAGTTACATGGAGGAAAGGAAGATTTTTAAGAAAATTTAAAAATGCGCTCTATAATTTGATCTTATTTTTTTCAAAAACCATTCATTTTAATACAGTCCAACTTTTTGAACATAGAAATAACACTATAGTAAAAGTATTGTAGAAGGAAAACGATGTATTTAAATTTTGATGGATGAGGGGTTAAATATACTTCTCATTTCTTCTTAAAATACATTAGTCATCAATATTTTTGCAGAATATCTCGCTTAGTTTGAATGAAATAGACATTTAGTTTTGCTCATTTTTAATAATCTTTTCAAGCACTACAAAAGTTATTAGTATCATTATACACCTAAAATCGACAGTTTCTCTGTTATTTCAAGTTGACTACACCGATTTGAGCATGCAGCAAAAAAACAAACTCTTCTTACCTATTACCTACCATATCTATCTTTGTGTTTTAACTAGAAGATTTATGAAGGAAAGAATCTCTTTGTTTTTTTATAACCTACAGAAATATTTTATATAGTTTTATTGTTAGATGCATAGTTTTTAAGGTATTCGGAAAAATCCGTCCGAAAAGGTGTCATTTTTCAATGAAAATGGAAAATTTTCAACCACGAATAACTCAAAAAGTATTGAGTTTTTAAAAAATAATTATAGAACAGTTTTTGCTTCAAATTAGATTATCTAGTCTCTTCCGTGGCTATTTTAACCAAAACGTTTTTCACCCCCGAGAAGGGGTGGGAACCACCCCCAAGATAAAAGTGCACATCGTCATAGGATAGACTTTGTTTCTTGAGCTATTCCCTACTTACTGTAAAAATATCAAGTAAATCGATGTAGTAGGATGGAATTCGGAGCTAAATACCCTCAATGAGTGCCCTATTAATTACTATTAATAAATAAAAAACAGATAAAATTCATGGTCGAAAAAATATATATCTAATCATTATCTGAAAATTACAAATAAATACCTAAGGCAGACCAATATTACTACTGTTGTCAAGAAATATTTATATGATATGTAAATACATATGTTTTTATAATAGTTGACAAAAAGAGTCAAAATAGCGATGATCATGGGTGACTTTAAGGCTAAAATTTGTCGTGGAGCTAAAGGAGATAATATGGGCACCAGAAACAGTAGGAGAGATTGACTTGTACAATTCTGCCTAGAGAACAACCTCTTAAAGCTAACACCTTCTTCAAACAGCATCCTATGACGCTATACACTTAGCAGTCACCTGCAGACAGAGAAGACAGAATTGTTAGGAATTAAATTGACTTCATTTTGATTGATAACAACTTTAAGTTGCACATGAACTAAAATATACCCTGAAGCTAATATAAGCGTTTTTAGAATCTTAGAGCTTTTGGGCTAAATCATAGATTTATAGTACGAGTACATACTACACATCATATAGATAAATAATTAAACAATACATAAAATATGGGAAAGTCAATGGGACAATATTTCAAGAACGTTAAATTTTTTTTATTTTTCTTTGCATCAACTTCCTTTGCCACCTTCTTTTCTTCTGAAACTAAAACGTCAACACGGAAAATATGCAGCACATGTTAATACATTGTGAATAGGGAATTTACCAGTATACTTTGTGACAATGTTTCTATTAGAGATCTGAATCATATCTCGCTGGAATGCAAAATTAGCGGGAGATATATAGACCGAGTATAATACAATATACAAGAACAAGTGTGTTTTCCAGTTAGTATAGTGTATTTACTAAGTTTAGCAGAGGCCGACCGCGAATTAGGTGGTTAGATGGAGTTGAGGCCTACTTAGGGATATTAAAATTCAGAAGATGGCAACAGGTTGCCAGAAACCGAACAGAATGGCGACAAATCTTTAAGCAGGACAGGATTCAAAAAAGAATTATTGAGCCAAATATGATGATAATGATGATGATTTACTAAGTTTCCATGATAAGAGAATAATTAACTTACTGATGGACTATTTAAAAGAAACAAACATTGTCACTTAAATGAAACCATAATAGATGTAACAAAACTAATAACTATTGGTAGAAAATAAAAATCAAAATCTGTGGCTAAAGGAGCTGCTTCCAAACCATCTTCTTTTTCACATACACATACATAAAGATTCTTAAAGTCGTAGTATGGTCAATGAAGCCAAACGATTTCTTTGCATCTGTAACCTACAAGAACTTAAGAAAATAATAATTGTACTAGATTTATCAAATACCAAAACATGAACTAAAATCGGCATTGATTTAAAATTCAGTTACCCTTTATAGTCCGTTCTTTAACGGTAAAATATAGCAAAACCTCTAAATTTTAAAGAACCGCTTAGATTGACATGAAATTTAGCACACACATAGCTAACATGTCAAAGAAAAAAAGTGATAATTTGCCGATATGTGCTTTTGCCTTGGGGGTGGTTTTCACCCCCTCTTGGCGGTGAAAAAATATTCGTCTAAAGTAAGTCAGGAAATGGATAAACTGGCTAATTTTAAGTAACTTTTGTTCTATAGAGTTTTTTCACTAAGTCAATAATTTTCGAGTTATTTGGCAGTGAATATGTTCATTTTTTCAACAAAATAACCACGCTTTTAGCCGGTTTTTCGCAAATAACTCAAATAGTAAGTATTTGGTCGAAAAACATTCATAGTAAAAATATAGCTTGTAAAAAATTTTAAAAAATGGTGTATATATCACGTCTTTATACCTAGCAGAAGCAGAGTTATAGCTAATGAAAAATAGGTTCATATTCATCAAATTGCAAATGGAATACTTTAACGTGAAATAACCAAAAATGAAGCAAATTTCGGGGAAAACACATTAAAACTTATTTAAAGTTTTTAAAAAAAGCTTCATTTTTGTTTTATAAAAAAAATTTCTAGCATCAAAAGTAAATAAGTTACGCTCAAAATAAAGTTAGTCCCTTTTTGTTTTGGTAAAAAATTTGAGAAAATCACCCCCTAATTAGTATCTTAAATGAACCTAATCGTTACGAGTTCACAAGTTTCTTGACTCGTGTATGTATTGTTTATATGATCTGTAAGTTTCATCGGCTCAAAGTCCTTATTATTGAAAAGGCTGTAGTTAAAAGAGGTTGAATGAGTCACTGATCACGAATGTATGCAAATTTAGAAACACCAAACCCTAATCAACTTTTGTCTTACAGAAAAACAAAAAAATACATGATATTCAGAAAAGCAATGCTGACTTTTTTCGTTTTTCGAAATTTTTGGTATCTCTAACAATTTTTAAGTTATTTTAAAAAAGCATATTTTTCAAAACTAAAACTTAAAAATTTTACTTTGAAACCAAATTTTTTCAAAAATAAGCACTTTGAATCAATGAAACTTACAGATCATATAAACACAACATAAGTAAAATAATTTGTGGAGCGGTAACGATTAATTTCATTTAAGTTGCTAATTAGGGGGTAGCCTTCCCGATTTTTTTTTTGGAAAACAAAAGGGACCAACTTTATTTTGAGCGTAACTTGCTTAAATTCAATGCTAGAAACTTATTGTAAAAACAGAAATAAAGCCTTTTTAAAACAATTTAATAAAATTATAAGAGGATTTCCCCAAAAAGTGCTTAATTTTTTGGATATTTCACGTCGAAATATTCTATTTGAAATTTGGTGAATATGAATCTATTTTTCATTGGCTATAATGCTGGTTCTACGAGATCCAGAGACCTAAGGCGTACACTATTTTTTTTTACTTTTTTATAGGCTATATTTTGCTAAGAACGTTTTTTTCGACAAAATACTTACTTTTTGAGTTATTTGCTAAAAACCGTCTAAAAATGTGGTTATTTTGTTGAAAAATGAACATATTCACTGGCAAATAACTCGAAAAGTGTTGACTTGGCGAAAAAGCTCTATAGAACAAAAGTTACTTAAAATTAGTCAGTTTACCCATTTCCGGACTTATTTTGGACATATATTTTTTCACCCCCAAGAGGGGGTGAGAGTCACCCCCAGGGCAAAAGCACACATCGGCACAATATCACTTTTTTTTCTTTGACATGTAAGCTATACGTATGCCAAATTTCATGTCAATCCAAGCGGTTCTTTAAAATTTAGAGCAAAAACCGTGAAAGAATGTACTATTAATATTATAAAGGAAACTAGGACAGTTATGGGATTACATGAAGAGTCAAACGATGATGGTTTACTATTTTTATTGGGAATAAAGCAGAATTTTACTTTAAAATAAGTTTGTTTTGACGTTTTGCTTTCAACTTCGGATAATATGCCCATTCAAACCGTTGTGAGAGAGTGTAGAAAACAAATGGATGAGAAAGTGAATACTCTGGAGATGGGGAAAAATGTATAGTAATGTAATGAATAGTAATTGAGAAGAAATATTTAGTAAAACCAAATCTGTTAAAGAAAACGGATGGTTTGGCAAGGAGCGTGAAGAATCAACAGATAACAAAAAAGTATATCAAATCAAGCAGAACTCATAATAAAGAAGGAATACCGGACCATAAGAAGAGGACAAAAAGATTACATTGAAAAAAAGCTAAGGGGGCTAAGAAATCAAAAAGATACTCGAAAGGTCTACAGAAATATCCTAAATTATCCGAACTCAGTTTTTAAACGAGAAGTTGAATTTTTTGAGGGAAAATTTAATGGCCATAATATCAAAAAAGCAAATAAAACCATAGAAAATCGAAGTGATTGAAATCTATGGGATCCAAAAAAAAGATGGATCTAAATCAAAGCCCAATGGACCGAGTGACGACAGCCTGTAGAGAATTTGGAATGAAGTTAAACACAAAGAAAACAAAAACGATGGTCATCAGCAAACACCAAAATAGAAGGGTAAACTTCAATGTTGACGGAACAGATCTGGAAGGAGCAACAAGAATAACGTATCTTGGAAGTAACCTTGATGTAACTTGGGACCACTCACCAGAGATCAGAACACGTCTGGAAAAGGTAGGTACAGTCTTTTAAACAATGTAAAAAGTTCTATGCAACCGCCAGCTGGATATCTCATTGAGAACTAGAATGCTTAAGTGCTATATTTTCTCCACCTTTCTCTATAGTGTTGAAGCCTGGACAATGACAGAAACCACACAAAAAGAATCCATGCATTCGAACTCTGATGCTACCGTAAAATTCTCAGAATATTCAACATGAGCCATACGACAAATGAGGAAGTCTTGCGGAGGATGAACAAGAAAAGGGAGCTTAGGCTTAGAATAAAAGAAGGGAAAACACAATAGCAAAAATGGACCAGGAAGATACATAACTCTTTACTGCTTAAAAACCTACGACAATGGACGAATGTGACCTCCATAGAACTATTCAGGGTGGGTGCAAATAGGATTAAATGGGCAAATGTAAAATGCCCAACGTTTTTAAGGATTCGGCACCGTAAGAAGAAAAAGAAAGGAAAGATGACCTACCATTGGGGATATTGCCCAAGCAAATAAAAAGCTTCAGAATGACAAATCACCATAAAATATTCAATTTTGCAGTGAGCTCCACAAGAAAACAATGTTGACGGAAACATTGAAGAAGAAACTCAAGAAACATTAGAAAACTAAAATTATTTTATTCATACACTGCCGAGCCGATCCTCACGTATGGTAGAGAAATATGGACTATAACACAGAAGGATGAAAGAATTTTAGGAATATTCGATTGTAAATATCTTGCGAAATATTTGGAGCTACAAACGACCAAGAGCAACAGGTCGCCACAAGCCGAAGGGAATGGCAAATAATCTTGGACCAAGCCAAGTCATAAAGGATTGCCAAACTAAAGATGAAAATGGTAAAAATAGGAAACTCGCAATTTCTAATTACAGAAATTTCAATTTACTCGCAATTTCTAAATACAGAAAAAAAAAATAAAAATTCGTATTTTATAAAATATTTGAATATCGGTCAAAAATCACCGATATTCAAAAATCGCAAAAAGTGTATTTTGAATATCGGTCAAAAATCACCGATATTCAAAAATCGTATAATAATGACAATGCAATATCGCAAATAAAAACGGAAGAAAAAACAGAAAAGATAAAACTGCGAAGAGGAGTTAGACAAGGAGATTCTATCTCACTCAAACTATTTACCTTAGCTCTAGAAGATATGTTTCGAACTTTAAAATGGGCAAAAAAGGAGTGACGAAAGACGGCGAAAACCTAAACCATCTGAGATTTGACGATGTTGTTACGCTAATAGCAAAATACAGAGAAGAATTGAAGGAAATGCTATTGCTTTAAATTCCAAATCAAAAGAAATATGATTCAGAATAAATCAAGCAAAAACTAAACATCTAACTAACGAATCTTTAGATATGAATGGAAATATAACTCTGGACAACAATAATATAGAAAAAGTTGAGTCGTAAATAAACTTGGGACAAAAAATAGAACTGTCAAAAGTTAACCTAAAGGCAGTTTAAATAGGAGATGTTCCTTAGCATGGGCAGCTTTTGGTCGATTACAAACAGTATTTAAATCAAACTTGCCAAACACTTTAACCCCTTCGGTACGGTGATGCACCCGTGTGCATCATGCTTGATTGTCCGCTCAGTACGGTAATGCACACGGGTGCAACATGAGTTTTCGTTCGCCATATATGGCGGGTACACCATCTGAATCATATTTCAGGTATTTTTGTTCCGTCCGAACTACCTTATTCAAATCTAAAAGTGGGGAAAAACCACGCCCAAAAGTGGGTGATGTCCAGAAGGAGATTAGATTTAGTTAATTTGATTGTTGATAAAGTGATAAGGTTGTTTGGATGTTTGACTGATGGGATTGCGTGGGAGGTGAAGTTACTGTGCTGATGTTTACAACTTACCTTACTATCCCTTGCAAGATAATTCGGATGGAATTTTCCAGATTAGGAGACTGGGGCGATATCAAGCACAAAATACTCTGAGGAATTTCATCCGAATTATCTTATTTATCTTTTTTAATCTTTTTTTTTTAAATGGCATTTTATGGATAAAATTTAATTTAACTCACATACTATGTAGAATAATAAATTTAATAAAAATAGTTCTATTTTAAAAATTAGTGTTATTATTCTATTAACTTTAATTAGTTGTAGTGTGATACTGTATTTTAACCGACCGCGCGAAGCCACCCGGTAAGCGTTCGAATCCGTATATAGGAGCCGACTTGCCGAATGACGATCCGGCACCAAGGGGTTAAAGGCAAAAACGTTCGATCAGTACATGTTGCCAATTCTGACATTTAAAACCTAAACTTGAGCTTTTAACAACAGCAGAGTCCACAAACTTCAAGTGACTCAGAGAGCTATGGAACGGAGAATGCTCAACATTAAGCTCAGTGATCGCAAGTCCAATGAAGAGATAAGAAGGCGATCAAAAGTAACAGATGTGCTCCAGAAGGTTGCCATGTTAAAATGGAACTGGACAAGACACATAGGAAGAACGGAAGACAATCGCTGGACAAAGCGAATTCTTGAGTGGCGACCAAGGGCAAGCAAAAGAAGTAGAGGTAGACCTAAAAAAATGGACTGATGACATCAAACGAATGGCTGGCCACGAATGGATCCAAAAAACTGCAAACAGATATGAATGGACACACCTAAGGGAGGCTTACATCCGACGATGGATGGAATAGCTATTGATGATGATGATGATGATTTTATAAAAAATAATATAAATTAGCTCACCTGTTGCTGGTCTCGCCACCGTAGTTTTAACACCTCCTCCGCTGCTATCATCTTTCTCAGCTACAGCAGATAACTTTGTCGTCGACATCACCCTCGACATGTTTTTGTCATTGGCTTCGTCCCCTTTTTCGACGTCAGAAGGCGTAGCCGGCGGCGCAGCTGCATGTTGGCTTCGGTCTCTTCGAAATTTAGAAAATATCTTCCTAACTAAATGATCCTGGTTTTGATCCAGTTGAGGTTCGTTTTTCCGACGCTCGGCTAGTTCTTTTTCTCGTTTCACGTCCGCGACTTTTCGGAAGATTAGACGATGGCGGAGGTTATAGGTAAGGATTAGGTTTCGCGCGAAACTATTAGCAAAAGCTTGATAGAAATCTAACACTTCTAGTAGTTTGTCCCGTTTTATCGTATGTAGATCACAGTAAGTTAAAGCACGCACGTTCGCAGCAGATTGGCCCACTGCATTGTCCTTCCAGAAGGAGTCACCAAACACGTCACCTTTGCCTGCAAAAATAAAGCATAATATAATGCAGAATCACCAAAAGTTAAAGGCGTTTTCATATGTATGTTAAATGCAGATTTCCTTTATAACTTATAAGTTAAATATATTGTTATTATATTAATAATATTAAACAAATACACAACATACTTTACTGTATTACTTATTTAGTTTGGCACGTGTGCCTTCCTAATATATTTTATTTCTATTTTAACCCACTTTAATTTTTGAATCTATTATTTAGTGTATTTTTTTTAATATTACCTGGTAGTTCTTACTTTAACATATTTGAGAATAAGTAGCTATGATACAGATCCTTGACAAAAGCCATGGATATGTACGAGAGAGAAATGCGTTCCTGAGAAGTATATAAGGGTCGCGAAAGACATATAAGAGGGATGTACACTGCAGTAACTTGTACCGGATTGACCGAAAATTTTCCAGTGGCAGTTGGTTTGCATCGATGCACTTAACTTAGTCCCTACCTCTTTAACCTTCCGTGACTAACATTGGGTCTGTGAGACCGACCAGTTAGAGTTTTTACGATTATATTCAAATCGTTCGTTATGAATCTTCGCCACCATCAGTAGCTGCCTGATTTAGATGCCTCTTTTTAGTGTTGAGGTTTGAGTCTTCAGTGTCAAATAATTATGCAATTATCAGAAAATCTTGTCTCAGAGACCCATGTTGGACCGGTGATCTACTCGATGAAAATAATATTTATATTAACGAAAGACCGTGCAAACAAGTGCTGATAATTTAGTAACCCAATTGCCAGGAGTAAAAACTGAACCTAGGTACAAGAAAACAGCAATGGAAATATTGAGGTCGTTTTTGACAAATCGGATGTTATGTGATTGTTTTATTTTCTTTTGTACTTTGCTAATGTTAAAGAGGTTTAATAATTTAAAAATAGGTATCATACTCCATCAGGGAGTAAACACAATCCTACACTTGAAAGTGTGTCACTGGAAACATTTGTTTTATCTCGGTGTCTGAGACCCGATGTTAGCTTTAATGTTCAAAAAACCTATGTTAGTTGCGGAAAGTTAATCTAGTTATAGATGCACTGACAGAGAAAGTAAGAGAGGAGGCTCCTTTATCAATGCTCTTTGCTGATGATCTCGTGTTAATAGAGGATAGCAAACATGTGTTGGGTGCAAAGAAGAAAAGTTGCAGAAGGGCTACTGACAGAGAAATACTTAAGGTTAAGAGATTGGAAACGGATGATAATGTGGTTGGGAAAATCGTTGGGAACATAAAATACCTTGGCTTCTACATAACGGAAAATTTAACACTAGATCGAGATATCACTCACAGGATATGGTCTTTTCTGGTACAAATATTAAGAGTAGTACAATTATTCAGTTTGCTGAAGATCAAGCAGCCTTTGCAACAGTGATGCCAACGTCGGAAAATTCTGAGATGAGACGCAAATAAGAAGAATATATGATTACAGTATTTCATTAATAAGACGAATTATTTAGCAAGCGTTAGAGTCTAGACATGTCTAGTACATGGAATATATATATGTTAAATGTCAGTACTAAACTACGTACCATAAAATAAAGATCGCGACACTGGGAACATAAAGATCACCAGACATATAATCTTTCAGATAATACATATATGATACTTAAAAAAGCGCATCGCAGAAGATTGTTGAGAAGACTAAACATAATTAGAATCTATTAATAAAAAAAAATACGTTTTGAACGTTATTTATACAGAGTGAATCTGTAATTTGGAATAAATTCAATAGTTCAAATACTAATTGTTTTTTGAAAAATGCTCAGACACGTCGATTAGTATTTCAAATCGAAATTTTTTCATACAATAATAATGTATACAGGGTGTCCCAATTTAGAGATATGACGTCATCGTTGATTTTTTTTAATGACAACACTGTCATTTTGATAGGCATTTTGATAGGGTGTGTAAAGTTATACATAACTGAAAAATATCAAACTTTTATTCTCTACTATTTACAAAATAATAGAAATTAACAAAGTTATGAAAAACAAGATTCTGTAATTTGGAATAAATTCAATGGTTCAAATACTATTTTTTTTTTGAAAAATCCTCAGATATGTCGATTAGTATTTCAAATCGAAATTTTTTTCATGCAATAATAATTTATACAACACTGTCTTTTTAATAGCTATTTTCACAGGGTGTGTAAAGTTATACCTAACTGCAAAATATCAAATTTTTATTCCGTACCATTTACAATATAATAAAAAATAACAAAGTTATAAAAAACAAGTAATCAAATAATTGAATTTAATTATTTCAATTAAGCAAATGCTCATAACTAATGCCATTGACTATTTGACAATATCCTAAACGCGATCGAAATTCGTTTTGAACATTATGAGCATTTGCTTAAGAGGATCGGTACGTTTTTTCGGCTGCAATGCTATTCATATGGGGATCCATTTTTTCGAATCCTGAGAAAACTAATAATAGTCCTGTCGCCAGGGGGGTACAACGGCCTCGTTAATTCAGATGGACTTACTCAAGTTTTTTTTATGTATTTTGACCCGTAGAACACGAATTTTTTGGGTAACAGTTGATCCGAATGTCGATAAGATTGTTATAGACCAAGAACTTGAGGAATCAAATAACAGCGATTTTTGGCAAAACAAAACAATATTTTGTATTTTTTGGGCCATTTTAAGTAAAAAATATTTCTACAAGTTTTTTCGTAGGATGCACAGTTTTCGAGATAAACGCGGTTGAACTTTAAAAAAATCGAAAAATTGCAATTTTTGAACCCGAATAACTTTTGATTAAAAAATAAAATAGCAAGTCTGCTTACCGCATTTGAAAGTTTAAGTCAAATTATATCGGTTTTGATTATTTGCATTGGTAAAAATTTATTTTTTTATTGTTTAACAAAGCTATAAACACGTAGGGTTTCCCGTGCTTTTACATGCGTTTTAACGCATGTAACGTAGAAATAGTCTTGATTGCACTAGTACCTATTCTACCTACTCGTTCGATTTTAAATGAGAAATCATAGAAACATCACTCACGCACTAGTTGTTTGTAGCTTTGTTTAACAATAACACAATAAATTTTTAGCAATGCAAATAATCAAAACCGACATAATTTGACTTGAACTTTCAAAGGCGCTAAGCAGAATTGCTATTTTATTTTTTAATCAAAAGTTATTCGGGTTTAAAAATTGCAGTTTTTCGATTTTTTCAAAGTTCAACCGCGTTTATCTCGAAAACTGTGCATCCTACTAAAAAACTTGTAGAAATATTTTTTGCTTAAAATGACCCAAAAAATACAAAATATTGTTTTGTTTTGCCAAAAATCGCTGTTATTTGATTCCTCAAGTTCTTGGTCTATAAAAATCTTATCGACATCCGGATCAACTGTTACCCAAAAAATTCGTGTTCTACGGGTCAAAATACATAAAAAAAACTTGGGTAAGTCCATCTGAATTAACGAGGCCGTTGTACCCCCCCTGGCGACAGGACTATAAGTATTTTTAAAAAATTTAAACGCAAAATGAAAAACTACGTTATTAGCGAGGGCCGAAAGTCCTGAAAACTTCTATAATGTTTATTTTAATAAGTTACAGGGGTGAAAAACTAAGAGAAAATTTAGTGTTATTTTTAATTTCAAATATCTCATTCAAAATAAACTTTTTATTTATTCTAAGGGACTTTCGGCCCTCGGTAATAATTTAGTCTATCATTCTGCGTTTAGATTTTTCAAAAATATTTTTGGTTTTTTCAGGATTCGAAAAAAATTAACACAATGTCCGTGATAATATTTTCCAAATCTATCTTTGTCATACAACGCACTTAGTCGAATAGAATATTGTCAGTCAGACACTGACAGTCAGTGACAATTTTAAATAATTATTTGACATGAATCGGGAATATTTTTAGTTGTTGATTAAATAATATTGATAAATAGTGTATTTGAAAAATAATTTATTTAAGGGGTGAACTTTATAAAAAGTTATTTATTGTGTATTATTTATGGAAGATAGAAGCAGAGAATACATCAAGATATATTCTGTGATCCAAGTATTTTGTTGTTAAAGATGTTCAAAATTGTTATCGTTCCATAGTAAAAATATATTATTAAAAAATCACTTCAACACTTTTCCTCTTTTCTCGATTGAGTATTAGTTTTTGTTGTAGGTACATATAAATCATTACAATCACTGAATACATAACTAGTGAAAAAATTATCACATTTATTAACTGAATTAATAATTTGCAATTATACAAAAAATTACAGTTATCCAAGAACATTCAAAAGCCATCTCTTTAAGCTAGTTATGACATTGTCAAGTAGAATGACATTCTAGTAATATGTACATATCCATACCAGTGTGAATTTTACTACACGTAATTTGCCATGTAAAGACAGAAAAGGTAGGGATAGCCGTAAAATATTTGCGAATTATGTACCCATAGCCTTAATGGAAATAATTAAATTTAATTATTTGATTACTTGTTTTTAATAACTTCGTTTTTTTATTATCTTGTAAATGGTAGGGAATAAAAATTTGATATTTTGCAGTTATGTACATATAACTTACACACCCTATCAAAATGGTTATTAAAATGACAGTGTGGCCATTTTAGAAAATTAACGATGACCTCATATCTCCAAATTGAGACACCCTGTATACATTATTATTGTATATAAAAAATTTCTATTTGAAATACTAATCGAGAAATCTGAGCGTTTTTCAGAAAAACAATTAGAACCATTGAATTTTTTTAAAATACAGCCTCTTGTTTTTCATAACTTGGTTATCTTTTATTATCTTGTAAATCTTAGGAAATAAAAATTTGATATTTTGTAGTTATGTAGATTTTTACACACCCTATTAAAATAGCTGTCAAAATAACAGTGGTGCCATTTAAGAAAATCAACGATGACGTCATATCTCTAAATTGAGACACCCTGTATACATTATTATTGCATGTAAATATTTCGATTTGAAATACTAATCGCCAAATCTAAGCAATTTTCAAAAAACAATCAGTATTTAAACTATTGAATTTATTCCAAATTACAGACTCACTCTGTATATACCTAAACAAAAATAAATTATATAACAAAATGACAGTAGTAGTAAAGTGAATGTTGCAAAAATTTGCCATCTTATCATCTTATCATCTTATTTACCATCTTTCTTTTTGTCACAGCCTAAAAGTGAGTAATATCAATGATATCCTATATCTGTCCAGAGCAAGACACCTGAAAAAGTATTAAAAGTTGATTTATTTGCTTTTCCGGACTTAATCATTTTACAATATTCCATATAGATAAGAAATTTCATCATATGGTTTCAAAACAATATATCTATACCAAATTTACATTCAAAGGAAACTATACTTTATCATTTTATAGTTAAAATTTATATTTATGTTTCCCCCGAGCAAAATAAACAATACGAAAATGGCACCAAATCGGCAAAATTGCACATACGCCAAAAAAACAATAATATTCTCGCCCGTCGTATCAGAGCGTATAAATTATTGGAAAAGTTTTATAGACATCAACCCAAAAAGAATCCCGTCACAGATGAGAACCTCCAAAAAGTTAACCGTTTATAAAGGAGACTTTTGGATGATACCATAATTTTTTAGGGACGTTTTATCATACCTACAATATTTATGTGAAAAGAAGTGGAAAATTATATATCCATGGAGATTTATATTTAGCAAAGAAACTGAACATAAATTTTTTTATAAATCACAAGCTGAAAGTTTTAGTTTGATCACATCATTATGATTAAGATTTTTGTGTTTAAACGATCAATCTAGATCGTATTTTGCTTATTCGACTATCTCAATACAGTCGAACCCGCTTATTAGAATACCGGTTATATGAATATCCCG
This sequence comes from Diabrotica virgifera virgifera, assembly GCF_917563875.1. Taxonomy (NCBI): domain Eukaryota; kingdom Metazoa; phylum Arthropoda; class Insecta; order Coleoptera; family Chrysomelidae; genus Diabrotica; species Diabrotica virgifera. The sequence goes on along the minus strand of NC_065447.1, from coordinate 195,739,129 downwards.
GTTAAAGGAATAGAAATTTGAGGTCACGAAACGTTTTTACTAGTCATCAATGATCGGTTATTGGAATATCCCGTTTATAAGAATACTTTTGTTTAGCACCAAGAGTATTCCAATAAGCAGGTTCGACATTAGTATGCTGTGCCCAGATAGGGATCAGTAGTAAAAGACTGTGGCATATATCTTTTTCCAGTTGCTTACTTTACTTCAGTGTGTCTTGTGCAAATTTATGGACCTGAGGGCAATTAACGGTGCATTTCCCAGTACTGTTGCAAATCAGATGCTTAAGAGCAAGCTTACTGGACTGGGTGAGCTTAAATTATCTAAGGAGGAACTGGAAAGAACCAACGAGGTCAAGAATCAAGGGGTAATCAAGGACTCCAAACTCAATTAGAGCACTCACATTAACAATATAACCAACAGGGCTAAGCGACTCTTCTGGAACTGCAGACGAGTTTTAGGTGAAACTTGAGGGTTAAAACCAAAGATGATCTGTTGGTTATACACATCAGTGATACGACCGATAGTTACTTATGGTTCAGGACTTTGGTGGAAAAGTCTATCACAGGTATCCCCCGGCTGGAAATATATATTTCGCCGGTAGCCTTTATAATCATCCTCAGACTCAAAGCAATTTATACTTTAAGGCCGAATTATGTATTGAATAGCCACACAGCCTCTACTAGGACTATACTAGAGGAATCCATCTTTATGATAAACTCAGATATGATGAAACCAGAAATATTCTTCACTGAGAAGATTAACACAATTATACCGTCTAGAGAATACATCGGGCGAGTTTTATAACTTGTAGGTCTGGATCCCGCGTATGAAAAAAAAGTTGATTAATCAAGCTGAAAATTTGTTAATAGCTTAAGGGTGTCTAGTCGGACAAACTTTGATGTATGGGAACACTGGAACAAGGGATGTTTTAATTGTGAAACAGGTTAAAAATTTGGAACGTCAGACCACGAAAACGTCCCATGTATTTTGTCGGACAGAACTTCCAATTGATTTGTTACCCTTTCATTAAACTCTCATGCAAAAATCAGACTGGTACTAGTCACCTGTCATAATTCCTGTCATTTGACATGTTCTACGTGCTCCACTCATTAAAATTCCCAGTTGGTGATAATTATCAGTCTGATTTTTGGAGGACAGTTTAATGAAAGGGTAACAAATTAATTGGAAGTTCTGTCCGACAAAATACATGGGACGTTTTCGTAGTCTGACGTTCCAAATTTTTAACCTGTTCCACAATTAAAACTTCCCCTGTTCCAGTGTTCTCATACATCAAAGTTTGTCCGAACTTAAGGTAATAAAAAAATTTCAGCTTGCTATTAATCAACTTTTTTTCATACGCGGGATCCAGACCTATTGTTGTGATTGATAATACAAGGAATAATACAGGGTAGAAGGAGTCGTGGAAGGATACGCATCTCCTGGTTAAACAATTTGAGATTTTGGTTTAACTAAACTTCTGCTGATCTCTTTAGAGCAGCGGTATCTAAAGCGCGAATTGCCATGATGGTTGCCGATCTTCTTAGAGAAGACGGCACATGAAGAAAAAGAGAATAAAAAGTCCAAAATATTAATGGGACTTAATATGGTTCACTGATGGATCTAAAACTGCCCATGGTACTAGGATCAGGCATGGATCAGGAATATTTGAGCAATCATGCAATAAAAATAAATGTTACAGCCTAGGTCAATATACAACTGTAGTCCAGGCTGAATTTTTGCTTTGTTAGACTGCATTAGATTGAGACCCCAAAACAAAGAAAATAAACATTTACACAAATACACAAGCGGCATTTCTTCCAGTAAAGAACCAACTCACAAAATCAAAGCTGTTGAGGAGCTGAAAACATATCCCCGATAATTTGGCAAGAAATAATAAAGTGTATTTAATATGGATGTCAGATCACCAATAAGTACATGGAAATGAATGATCAGATCTCCTGGCAAAACAAGGCTCGTTACTCGAAACCTTTGTAGACCTAGAACTTTTCTGTGGCATCACTAAAGATGCTGCGTAAAACAATGTTCAGAAGTGGCTGATAAGGAATTGTCATAGAAATGAGGAGCCTTCTTCTTCTACTAGTTTCTATCCGTTTCGAATGTTGGAAATCATATTGGCAATCATAACCTTGCTCGCTGCGGCTCGAAACAGTTCCGTTGAGGTTTTATTAAACCATGTTTTCAAATTCCGCCGCCTTGATATTCTCCTTTTACCGGGTCCTCGGTTACCTTTGACTTTACCTTGCCATATGGACTACAGCAGATAATAATGGAGAGCCACTCAAGGGTAAATCCAGACGAAAAAAGAATCAAGAATATTGATGAAAAACTGTGAAATTTGATGAAGGTCAAGATCAAAACGTTTGTTGAAATACTGACTGGACAATGCGGTTTAAGAAGCGACCTATACAAAATAGGTATGGTGAAAGAACCATACAGAAAGTGTGAAATGGAAGAAGAGGCTGCCATGTATAGACTAAGCCATTGCAATGTATTAAGTGATGTGAGGCAGGATTTTACTGGATAACTGGGGTTTGAACCAGAAGAGATCCTAAAACTACCAATAAATAAATTGTTGGTCTTCTTTGACTGCACATTACTCAGTAGAGTCCAAGGAAAAAATAAAACAAAATATGGTGTGGTACAAAGGCCATACAATGAAATGTCAGAGACTAACAAGTCTTGCATGATTTAAGAAGAAGAAGAACAATAATATTCTTGCCAATCGTATGGCAAGGTAAACATTATTGGAAATTGGCGATTCAAGGGACTGGACTGCACTCCGTATTCTAATTGAAAAGTAAGATTGTTTTGCCTTCGCATTGCAACTGAATAAAAATGGTATACATTTTTATTTTATAGTCGTATTACTCCGTAGAGTAACTAGGTGCATTTTTCCGTTGGAACTTTACCAGCTGCAGACGGAGGATGTGAATTGCATAGTTTAGAATTCTTTCCCTCTCGTCTTCACTGCAGCATCCATTTGACTTGCAAATTGTAGAAGTCTTGGAGGTGTCACCAGGAAAGTGTACCAATAAGTTTTCAATTTAAAAATCTTTTGGTAATATTTTTAATATTTTCAATATTAATAATTTACTATTAGGATTGAAAACTATTTCGTCTTTCAATGCCAGATGGCGCTAGCCACCTACTCTCATCACTTCAGTTGCAATGGGTGGGAAAACCTCTCGATACGAATCAGTTGAAATATGGAGAATAGTGCCTACGTTCTTTCCGATGAAGGCTCCAATAAGAGTCGAAAATCGCGATTCATGGGACTGGACTGCACTCCGTATTCTAATTGAAAAGTAAGATTGTTTTGCCTTCGCATTGCAACTGAATAAAAATGGTATACATCTTTATTTTATAGTCGTACTACTCCGTAGAGTAACTAGGTGCATTTTTCCGTTGGAACTTTACCAGCTGCAGACAGGGGATGTGAATTGCATAGTTTAGAATTCCTTCCCTCTCGTCTTCACTGCAGCATCCATTTGACTTGCAAATTTTAGAAGTCTTGGAGGTGTCACCAGGAAAGTGTACCAATAAGTTTTCAACTTAAAAATCTCTTAGTAATATTTTTAATATTTTCAATACTAATAATTTACCATTAGGATTGCAAACTATTTCGTCTTTCAATGCCAGATGGCGCTAGCCACCTATTATCATCACTTCAGTTGAATGGGTGGGAAAACCTCTCGATACGAATCAGTTGAAGTATGGAGAACAGTGCCTACGTTCTTTCCGATGAAGGCTCCAATAAGAGCCGAAAATCGCGATTCAAGGGACTGGACTGCACTCCTTATTCTAATTGAAAAGTAAGATTGTTTTGCCTTCGCATTGCAACTGAATAAAAATGGTATACATATTTATTTTATAGTCGTATTACTCCGTAGAGTAACTAGGTGCATTTCTCCGTTGGAACTTTACCAGCTGCAGACAGGGGATGTGAATTGCATAGTTTAGAATTCCTTCCCTCTCGTCTTCACTGCAGCATCCATTTGACTTGCAAATTGTAGAAGACTTGGAGGTGTCACCAGGAAAGTGTACCAATAAGTTTTCAATTTAAAAATCTTTTAGTAATATTTTTAATATTTTCAATATTAATAATTTACTATTAGGATTGAAAACTATTTCGTCTTTCAATGCCAGATAGCGCTAGCCACCTACTATCATCACTTCAGTTGCAATGGGTGGGAAAACCTCTCGATACGAATCAGCTGAAATATGGAGAAGAGTGCCTACGTTCTTTCCGATGAAGGCTCCAATAAGAGCCGAAAATCGCGATTCATGGAACTGGACTGCACTCCTTATTCTAATTGAAAAGTAAGATTGTTTTGCCTTCGCATGGCAACTGAATAAAAATGGTATACATTTTTATTTTATAGTCGTATTACTCCGTAGAGTAACTAGGTGCATTTTTCCGTTGGAACTTTACCAGCTGCAGACGGGGGATGTGAATTGTATAGTTTAGAATTCCTTCCCTCTCGTCTTCACTGCAGCATCCATTTGACTTGCAAATTGTAGAAGTCTTGGAGGTGTCACCAGGAAAGTGTACCAATAAATTTTCAATTAAAAAAACCTTTTAGTAATATTTTTAATATTTTCAATATTAATAATTTACTATTAGGACTGAAAAATATTTCGTCTTTCAATGCCAGATGGCGCTAGCAACCTACTATCATCACTTCAGTTGCAATGGGTGGGAAAACCTCTCGATACGAATCAGTTGAAATATGGAGAATAGTGCCTACGTTCTTTCCGATGAAGGCTCCAATAAGAGCCGAAAATCGCGATTCATGGGACTGGACTGCACTCCTTATTCTAATTGAAAAGTAAGATTGTTTTGCCTTCGCATTGCAACTGAATAAAAATGGTATACATTTTTATTTTATAGTCGTATTAGTCCGTAGAGTAACTAGGTGCATTTTTCCGTTGGAACTTTACCAGCTGCAGACGGGGGATGTGAATTGCATAGTTTAGAATTCCTTCCCTCTCGTCTTCACTGCAGCATCCATTTGACTTGCAAATTGTAGAAGTCTTGGAAGTGTCACCAGGAAAGTGTACCAATAAGTTTTCAATTTAAAAATCTCTTAGTAATATTTTTAATATTTTCAATATTAATAATTTACCATTAGGATTGCAAACTATTCCGTCTTTCAATGCCAGATGGCGCTAGCCACCTATTATCATCACTTCAGTTGAATGGGTGGGAAAACCTCTCGATACGAATCAGTTGAAATATGGAGAACAGTGCCTACGTTCTTTCCGATGAAGGCTCCAATAAGAGCCGAAAATCGCGATTCAAGGGACTGGACTGCACTCCGTATTCCAGTTGAAAAGTAAGATTGTTTTGCCTTCGCATTGCAACTGAATAAAAATGGTATACATTTTTATTTTATAGTCGTACTACTCCGTAGAGTAACTAGGTGCATTTTTCCGTTGGAACTTTACCAGCTGCAGACAGGGGATGTGAATTGCATAGTTTAGAATTCCTTCCCTCTCGTCTTCACTGCAGCATCCATTTGACTTGCAAATTGTAGAAGTCTTGGAGGTGTCACCAGGAAAGTGTACCAATAAGTTTTCAATTTAAGAATATTTTAGTAATATTTTTAATATTTTCAATATTAATAATTTACTATTAGGATTGAAAACTATTTCGTCTTTCAATGCCAGATGGCGCTAGCCACCTACTATCATCACTTCAGTTGCAATGGGTGGGAAAACCTCTCGATACGAATCAGTTGAAATATGGAGAATAGTGCCTACGTTCTTTCCGATGAAGGCTCCAATAAGAGTCGAAAATCGCGATTCATGGGACTGGACTGCACTCCGTATTCTAATTGAAAAGTAAGATTGTTTTACGTTCGCATTGCAACTGAATAAAAATGGTATACATTTTTATTTTATAGTCGTATTACTCCGTAGAGTAACTAGGTGCATTTTTCCGTTGGAACTTTACCAGCTGCAGACGGGGGATGTGAATTGCATAGTTTAGAATTCCTTCCCTCTCGTCTTCACTGCAGCATCCATTTGACCTGCAAATTGTAGAAGTCTTGGAGGTGTCACCAGGAAAGTGTACCAATAAGTTTTCAATTTAAAAATCTTTTAGTGATATTTTTAATATTTTCAATATTAATAATTTACTATTAGGATTGAAAACTATTTTGTCTTTCAATGCCAGATAGCGCTAGCCACCTACTATCATCACTTCAGTTGCAATGGGTGGGAAAACCTCTCGATACGAATCAGTTGAAATATGGAGAACAGTGCCTACGTTCTTTCCGATGAAGGCTCCAATAAGAGCCGAAAATCGCGATTCATGGGACTGGACTGCACTCCTTATTCTAATTGAAAAGTAAGATTGTTTTGCCTTCGCATTGCAACTGAATAAAAATGGTATACATTTTTATTTTATAGTCGTATTACTCCGTAGAGTAACTAGGTGCATTTTTCCGTTGGAACTTTACCAGCTGCAGACGGGGGATGTGAATTGCATAGTTTAGAATTCCTTCCCTCTCGTCTTCACTGCAGCATCCATTTGACTTGCAAATTGTAGAAGTCTTGGAGGTGTCACCAGGAAAGTGTACCAATAAGTTTTCAATTTAAAAATCTCTTAGTAATATTTTTAATATTTTAAAAATTAATAATTTACCATTAGGATTGCAAACTATTTCGTCTTTCAATGCCAGATGGCGCTAGCCACCTATTTTCATCACTTCAGTTGAATGGGTGGGAAAACCTCTCGATACGAATCAGTTGAAATATGGAGAACAGTGCCTACGTTCTTTCCGATGAAGGCTCCAATAAGAGCCGAAAATCGCGATTCAAGGGACTGGACTGCACTCCTTGTTCTAATTGAAAAGTAAGATTGTTTTGCCTTCGCATTGCAACTGAATAAAAATGGTACACATTTTTATTTTATAGTCGTATTACTCCGTAGAGTAACTAGGTGCATTTTTCCGTTGGAACTTTACCAGCTGCAGACGGGGGATGTGAATTGCATAGTTTAGAATTCCTTCCCTCTCGTCTTCACTGCAGCATCCATTTGACTTGCAAATTGTAGAAGTCTTGGAGGTGTCACCAGGAAAGTGTACCAATAAGTTTTCAATTTAAAAATATTTTGGTAATATTTTTAATATTTTCAATATTAATAATTTACTATTAGGATTGAAAACTATTTCGTCTTTCAATGCCAGATGGAGCTAGCCACCTACTATCATCACTTCAGTTGCAATGGGTGGGAAAACCTCTCGATACGAATCAGTTGAAATATGGAGAATAGTGCCTACGTTCTTTCCGATGAAGGCTCCAATAAGAGTCGAAAATCGCGATTCATGGGACTGGACTGCACTCCGTATTCTAATTGAAAAGTAAGATTGTTTTACCTTCGCATTGCAACTGAATAAAAATGGTATACATTTTTATTTTATAGTCGTATTACTCCGTAGAGTAACTAGGTGCATTTTTCCGTTGGAACTTTACCAGCTACAGACGGGGGATGTGAATTGCATAGTTTAGAATTCCTTCCCTCTCGTCTTCACTGCAGCATCCATTTGACTTGCAAATTGTAGAAGTCTTGGAGGTGTCAGCAGGAAAGTGTACCAATAAGTTTTCAATTTAAAAATCTCGTAGTAATATTTTTAATATTTTTAATATTAATAATTTACCATTAGTATTGCAAACTATTTCTTCTTTCAATGCCAGATGGCGCTAGCCACCTATTATCATCACTTCAGTTGAATGGGTGGGAAAATCTCTCGATACGAATCAGTTGAAATATGGAGAACAGTGCCTACGTTCTTTCCGATGAAGGCTCCAATAAGAGCCGAAAATCGCGATTGAAGGGATTGGACTGCACTCCGTATTCTAATTGAAAAGTAAGATTGTTTTGCCTTCGCATTGCAACTGAATAAAAATGGTATACATTTTTATTTTATAGTCGTAATACTCCGTAGAGTAACTAGGTGAATTTTTCCGTTGGAACTTTACCAACTGCAGACGGGGAATGTGAATTGCATAGTTTAGAATTCCTTCCCTCTCGTCTTCACTGCAGCATCCATTTGACTTGCAAATTGTAGAAGTCTTGGAGGTGTCACCAGGAAAGTGTACCAATAAGTTTTCAATTTACAAATCTTTTAGTAATATTTTTAATATTTTCAATATTAATAATTTACTATTAGGATTGAAAACTATTTCGTCTTTCAATGCCAGATAGCGCTAGCCACCTACTATCATCACTTCAGTTGCAATGGGTGGGAAAACCTGTCGATACGAATCAGTTGAAATATGGAGAACAGTGCCTACGTTCTTTCCGATGAAGGCTCCAATAAGAGCCGAAAATCGCGATTCATGGGACTGGACTGCACTCCTTATTCTAATTGAAAAGTAAGATTGTTTTGCCTTCGCATTGCAACTGAATAAAAATGGTATACATTTTTATTTTATAGTCGTATTACTCCGTAGAGTAACTAGGTGCATTTTTCCGTTGGAACTTTACCAGCTGCAGACGGGGGATGTGAATTGCATAGTTTAGAATTCCTTCCCTCTCGTCTTCACTGCAGCATCCATTTGACTTGCAAATTGTAGAAGTCTTGGAGGTGTCACCAGGAAAGTGTACCAATAAGTTTTCAATTTAAAAATCTTTTAGTAATATTTTTAATATTTTCAATATTAATAATTTACTATTAGGACTGAAATATATTTCGTCTTTCAATGCCAGATGGCGCTAGCCACCTACTATCATCACTTCAGTTGCAATGGGTGGGAAAACCTCTCGATACGAATCAGTTGAAATATGGAGAATAGTGCCTACGTTCTTTCCGATGAAGGCTCCAATAAGAGCCGAAAATCGCGATTCAAGGGACTGGACTGCACTCCGTATTCTAATTGAAAGTAAGATTGTTTTGCCTTCGCATTGCAACTGAATAAAAATGGTATACTTTTTTATTTTATAGTCGTATTACTCCGTAGAGTAACTAGGTGCATTTTTCTGTTGGAACTTTACCAGCTGCAGACGGGGGATGTGAATTGCATAGTTTAGAATTCCTTCCCTCTCGTCTTCACTGCAGCATCCATTTGATGTGCAAATTGTAGAAGTCTTGGAGGTGTCACCAGGAAAGTGTACCAATAAGTTTTCAATTTAAAAATCTTTTAGTAATATTTTTAATATTTTCAATATTAATAATTTACTATTAGGATTGAAAACTATTTCGTCTTTCAATGCCAGATGGCGCTAGCCACCTACTATCATCACTTCAGTTGAAATGGGTGGGAAAACCTCTCGATACGAATCAGTTGAAATATGGAGAACATTGCCTACGTTCTTTCCGATGAAGGCTCCAATAAGGACCGAAAATCGCGATTCAAGGGACTGGACTGCACTCCGTATTCTAATTGAAAAGTAGGATTGTTTTGCCTTCGCATTGCAACTGATATTTTTATTTTATATTATTGGAAAAGTTTAAAGTAATATTTACCATCAATATTCCATGAAGCAATGTAAAGTCTTTTACTGATATCTTTAGATTCTTATGGGCCTGAAGATGCTGTAAAATTTGTAAACAGGGAAACCAGTCGCCCAATCTTTTCCAATATAATAAAACCGATTAACGGATTGTGAACAAAGGACTTATTTTCCTAACATACATGAATATGCGTTCACTTCGTTTGCAAAATATTTGTTTTCTTTTAAAAATTTTTAAACCCAGAGCATACGCCACCAAAGTATAAAATTAGGGACATATATTACCCTGCATAAGCAATAAAAATACTAACAGAAGAGAGAACAGACATTGTAATGTCAATATTCAATGATCTAATAAAAAAATCTTTTCCTGATGTGGCAATTCCCCGGACGACAAAAGAGCCAATAGGCCAATATTTCTTCTTGAGTGCATTAGAAAATTGTATAAATCACTAACAAAAAGTCGATCAGGAAGAAAGCTCTACCGACTGTAGAAAATAAAAGACAAAATTCGGATTTAGAAAGTGTAAATGTGCAATAGGCCAGGTAAAATATATTGCAAACAACGTCAACGTCCCCAGGAAAAATTGGTGGTTTTTATTTATTTACAGATAAACAGGAAGAAGTGTACTTTTGAAGTGTGTAAAATATATAATTCCTAGCTGAGCGCTTTCGGCTTATAAAGCCATCTTCAGTGCTATGCTACAGTAAAAAGATCTCTAATGAATAATTGATCTTAGAATTCAAAAGTTTAAAAAAGACTAAATTTTCACTCTAATGGCATATAAAACAACATAATGCTATTCTACATCCCACCAGAATGAAAACCAGTGAAAACTTAGTCTTTTTGCTAGCAGTTGCCGCTAAGGCATCTATGCCATTTCGTTCGTTGCAATCCGGGACTGCACGCTGGGGTTTGTTTTGGTTGGATCAGGGAGAGCAGCATATGTGCCTCCTGATGAGAGACTAATAAGTTTCGAAACCGGTAGAGGTGCTTGCAGCACCCTCTGATTGGACTAGAATATGGTTCGGCTGTATTTTCGTTTTGCAACGAAGTTGAGAATGGTTATTTATTTTTGATTTACATTTACTCTGTGTGGAGTATGAAGGGAACCATTCTCGTTGGAACTTTACCGCTCTGAGCAGATGGGACGTGAATTGTAAATTGTAGAATTCCCTCATCTTCCTTAGTCTCAGCATCCGTATGGCTTGCAAATTGTAGAAGCCTCGGAGGTGTAACCAGAGAAGGTTCCCATTGTTTTCATTCTGGTGGGATGCAGAATAGCATTATGTTGTTTTATATGCCATTAGAGTGAAAACTTAGTCTTTTTGCTAGCAGTTGCCGCTAAGGCATCTATGCCATTTCGTTCGTTGCAATCCGGGACTGCACGCTGGGGTTTGTTTTGGTTGGGTCAAGGAGAGCAGCATATGTGCCTCCTGATGAGAGACTAATAAGTTTCGAAACCGGTAGAGGTGCTTGCAGCACTCTCTGATTGGACTAGAATATGGTTCGGCTGTATTTTCGTTTTGCAACGAAGTTGAGAATGGTTATTCATTTTTCAAAAGTTTAACTTGCAGAATTCAAAAAGTTCAAAATACCACTATGAAGAGAGATGGATCCCATGTACGATATAAAAAGACTTCTATTTCTTATGCAGTTTTTTTGGTAGGAAAAAAACCTTGTCTGTCTGTTGGAAACAGAATTGTTCCATGGTGCTGTTGGTTTGTAGCCGGAAAAGTTAAAAACATCAAATACGAGCAAAAAGGACTTTCACACAAAAAATTACATTACAGATTACGAATATTTGATCATGGTAAGGTCAAAAAACCCTACCGTCTGAAGTGTACGGTGTCAGCATGCAGAATGGTGGCATGGAGGATTTTAATGACAGTCGATACAGACAGGGTGTGTTCGTTAAGGTGCTTTTACTTTTTCTCTGAATATAGAAAATGTTTTCAGAAAAGTGAATAATCGAATTGAACAACAAAATCTGTAGTTACCTACATAATTCTGGTTTTAAAAATGATAAATTACATATTGAGAAAAGACTTAAGATCCAAGATAAATCAGTTGACAAGTTATCCTTCAAAAACAGAACTCGATTTTTTTAAGGAATACAGGATGTAAAGAAACTTCATGGTGAAATTTTTCTATATTATTGGATAAGTCACAAATTACATTAAGTGCACTATGGGTGTATCGAAGATGAAAAATAAAGTAAGAATGAATTTTTGACAAATATGATTTTTAAAGAATAAGCTGCGAAATGATTAATTACAAATATTGTTATATAATTACATACGTCATAACGAGCTGACTATTAACTTCCAAGTTTCCATGCCGTGTAATAGTACATACACTATATACATTACACTTTATCACGCGGTATCGTAGAGACCGATCAAGATTATGGGTAGTAAGTAACTGTCGCATCTTTAAGAAGGTATCTCTTGAGTGTTCTATTCTGCATTTAACCTCTTGTTCTTGGTCTAATGTTTCAAGTATCCAAAATTCTTGGTACTTAAACTTTTTCACTTGTTCAACGAGATTTTTGTTGACTAGAATGTTTATAACTGGTGTGTGCTTTTTTGAAATTACCGTTGCTTTAGTTTTTTTACATTTACCTTAAGGCCACCTAGTTGTCCTTCTCGCACTACTTTGGTTAACAGAATTTGTAGTTCTTCTTTATTGCCAGCAATCAGTACTGTATCATCGGCGTACGTGATGTTGTTCACGATTTTTCCATTGATTTTTATTCCTTCTTGTGCTGTATCTAAAGCTCGTGCAAATCTTTCCTCTGTGTACAAGTTGAATAATAAAGGTGATAGTTAACAACCTTGTTCAACTTCTTTTGGATGTTTATGGTTTCAGTGTTATCCATTTGAGTTCGGACGGAGGCGTTTTGGTTCCAATAGGGTTCACGTATTGTATTAATGTCGTTTGGATCTAGGTTCTTTCTTTGCAAGCATTCTGTTAGCTGATCGTATTTGACTTTGTAAAAAGCCTGATCATAAGGTATAAAGCACAAGTAGACATCTTTCTGTTAATCCCGACACTTAACAAAGTTTCTTGAGTTGCCATACGGTTTCGAGCGCCAAATTGTTTCGGACTCATATCTTCTTTGCACTTTTTGTAAATTGTGTTATGGATACTCTTTTAATATCATCAACAAATCTGGAAGTATGTTGCTCAGGATAGAGACCGATGGAAGGAGTTGGGAGAGGGATGTTCAAACGTGGAGGATAGAAGGCTGAGAAGAAGAAGAGTGTTATGGATTACTTTAAAAATAGAAAAAAATAAAAATCTTATCTAGTAAAAGGTATATATAAAATCCCTAAAAAAGGCTATATTACAACAAAACGTTTTCGGAATCAATATTCCATCATCAGTGTTACCACAGGTTTACATTCTTTGAGCCACCAAAATATACGGGTAACTACTCTTGCGTTGTTATTAAACAGTTGAGGTTACATTATATTATTCGATTTTAGAGGATGTTAAAAAATATTATGTTTAATAACAACTCAAGGGTACTTACCCGTATATTTTGGTGTCTCAAAGCATGTAAACCTGTGATAACACTGATCATGGAATATGATTCTGAAAACATTTTGTTGTGATATAGCCCTTTTTAGGGATTTTAAATATACCTTTTACAAGATAAGGTTTATATTTTTTGTGATTTATGGTATACAGCCAGTTACATACAGGAATTTTTCCTTGTGATATTTTTAGAAATAGCTTCAGAATATGGGGCATGAGTCGTATTAATCGAAAGTCGTTACTTTTTTTTTGCGTAGTTTAATTTAGGTATGGGAGCGTTCAAGTATTACGTAACGCAATTTTTGAGGATTTTTGACCCCCTCCCCCCATGTAACGCACCGTAACGTTTTTCTGTACCCCCTCCCCTACCTAAACGTTACGTAACACCCAAGTGGCCATTTGAACCTAAATGGAAAACGAGGTTGCGAAAAGTACCGGAAACTCGGTAAAAGAACTTTGTTATTATTTTAATGGCATTTAAGGTAATCATAAAAACTTACAATCATCATTCAGCCTTAAATGTCCACTGCTGAACATAGGCCTCCTCCCCTCGTTTCCAACCACGTCTATCCTGCGCCGCTCTCATTCAGTTTTTATTTAGCTTTCTTAAGTCGTCAGTCCATCTTGTAGGCGGTCGACCGACGTTTCTCTTGTCTTCGCTTGACCTCCATTCCAATAACATTTTTGTCCATCTCCCATCTGTCATTCTGGCAATGTGTCCTGCCCATCTCCACTTCAACCTGGCTAGCCTTTCGATGACGTCAGTCACCTTTGTTCTTCTCCTGATTTCTTCGTTTTTGATTTTGTCTTGCAGAGTTATTCCTAACATTGAGCGCTCCATTCTTCTCTGCGTTACTCTTAGTTTGGTAGCCGAGGCTTTAGTTACGGTAAGTGTTTCTGATCCGTACGTCAAGACTGGGAGGACGCACTGATAAAATACCTTTCTCTTTAGGCATGTGGGCAACTCACTTTTAAAAGTTTCTCTCAGTTTTCCAAATGCTGCCCACCCAAGAACGATTCTTCTATTCAGTTCACGTGTCTGGTTATCCCTGCCACTCGTAATTTCATGTCCCATGACATGAAATATGTTCAAAATTTACAATAATAATCTTTTATTATTAATTTTACATTTAATTTACATTTACATTTTCCCTACTTGGCCCCATCCTTACATACATTTTTGGTTTCATTCTTTATTGTTCTTCTCATGCATTCTTCTATTTTATCTTGTTTAATAAAAGCTTAAAATAAAATAACATATTTATAATTTCAACATTTTATTTTGCTTAGTAAAAATTTTTGTATAACGAATAATATACGATGTTACCAGTAGTTTCGGGAAAATAGTGAAAAAAATGTGTAAAACTTTTTGTTCTTCAACGCCCTGTATCGTGAAATCAAAATTATTTAGTAAGCAAACCCCAATTATTTTTTAATTTTTCACCTATCCTAGAGATCGTGTTACCTTTTCTGAAACACCTTGTATATATATAAGAAGGCACTTATTGAATAAAATTATTTCTGTCCTTGTTTTAAATTTTCATATACAGGGTGTCCAGAAACTCTACCGAAAAACGAAGACAGGAGATTCCTCAGATAATTTTAAGATAATTTAACCCAATTCACCTAGTCCGAAAATGCTTCCTAAGGGAGCTAGAGCTCTTTGAAGATGGCGTCATGTAATTAGTTTTTCTTAAATACCTCCAGAACGCTTCTATTTAGAAAAACGAAAATTGGTATACATATTTACTTTCCAGAAATAAATCGATTCCATCCATTGCGTATTTCTAGTACAGGTCATAGGCGTCCGTTTTGGGTAGGGCAACGGTTATTTTATCGCCTAACTTTTTTGTCTTTAATTTTTAAGCATTTTTGACTCTGAATTATTTAATAGTGAGTTATTCTAGTACTAAAAGGTACTCTTAGTTTAAGTCGATAGGATACACCGTTTTCTAGAAAAATCGATTTGAAAATTTTTCGTTCATTGAATTTAAAAAAAAAATATTAAAAAAAACTGTTTAGAAAGATGAAAACTGGTACATTTATTTATACTCCAGAGATTAATCGATCTCATTATTGGCGAATTTCTAGTACCGGTCATAGGCGTCCGTTTTGGGTAGGTCAACAGTTATTTTATAGCATACCTTTATTGTCTTTAATTTTTAAGTATTTTTGATACTAGATTATTCATTTATGACATATTCGAGTACTAAATGTTACTCTTGCTTTAAGTTGGTAAAATACATCCGTTTTTTTTTTAAATTTTTTTTAACTATTTTTTTAAATTCCCAAAACAAAAAACTTTCAAATCGATTTTTCTAGAAAACGGTGTATCCTATCGACTTAAAGTAAGAGTACCTTTTACTACTAGAATACCTCACAATTTAATAATCCAGTATCAAAAATGCTTAAAAGTTGGAGACAAAAAAGTTTTTCGATAAAATAACCGTTGCCCTACCCAAAACGTACGCCTATGACCGGTACTAGAAATTCGCAATGGATGGAATCGATTCATTTGAGGAAAGTAAATATGTATACCAATTTTCGTTTTTCTAAATAGAAGCGTTCTGGAGGTATTTAAGAAAAACTAATTACATGGCGCCATCTTCAAAGAGCTCTAGCTCCCTTAGGAAGCATTTTCGGGCTAGGTTAATTGGGTTAAATTGTCATAAAATTATCTGAGGAATCTCCTGTCTTCGTTTGTCGGTAGAGTTTCTGGACACCCAAAAATGTGCTTTTTAAACATAAATTTAAATGTACAGGGTGATTCATGCAAGCCTAGCGTAGTCCATTATCTTTAATTTTAATTAAACACTTTGTATATTTTTGTTTTTAGAAGCTGCTTAACAACCTCATCTCAAAAATGTGTATTATGTAGGGTCTATTATGAATAATACAAGGTGAAATTTTGAAATTATGTATAATTTTCGTCAAGATGTTAATCACATAAAACTGTGAAATTAATAATTCAGGAATTCATAATTTTTAAATAATTTGAAAATTTGCGTACATATTTAAAGCATTAATGAATACCTACCTACTGCTGAAAACGATACTGAATGTTATGGACTTAAATTACCCATTTTATTTTTACCAAAATATAAAGTACCTACCTATCTATTCATCAGATAAACCCATAAATAACTCCGAGGGAACAGTTCCGGATAATGGAAACATATGGTCTTTTGAAAACAAAACAATTCTCACCGAAAGAATCCCTTTAGGTTAGGCACTTGACATCATTTTGACTTGACCCTGAAAATCCTATGTCGCTAAACCATCAAATATAATGTAGGTGAAGTGAAACGAAAGAAGATTATACGCTGTTGGATGTTGGGCTTTGGGTTGTATAATATAAATGAGAAATGGTTTAAATTTGAGCAATGAATTTTTTTAGAGTTTTCGGTTGATTTTATACAGTTTTCAGTAGATAAGTAGATTGGAGTTCAAATCAGTAGGTTTTATGCAGTTTTCAGTAGATCGGAGTTCAAATGAGTAGGTCTACTGAAAAATCAGCAGACAAATCATAATACAATAATTCAGGGGTCTATTTAAAACATAAAAGAAGTTATGTAGTTTTTTTTTATTTAAGTTAAAAAAGAATGTTACGTAACGCGCTGTTCGAACCACCCTCCCCCCATGTAACGCGCCGTAACGTTTTACAAAACCCCCCCTTCCACCCAAACTGCGTTAGGTAATACTTGAACGCTCCCTATAGGCCCAAACGTAGACGTTAACCAATCTTGTGAAATTGTACCAGTTTTGTATATACTGTTGAAGAGTCTTGATAATAGTTCTAAATTTTCATCTACATATCTGTCAAACATGGTCAAGAGTTACATACCGAATAGAACAAGTTTAGTATCAAAAGATAAGTAGATCCGATTATCTCGAGCAAATATTATAGGAAGACGAAGGTCCTACAGAAAAATAATGCCTTTAAATTTATGCACACTCTGTAGAAGGAAGTAATCGATTAATCATCGGTAAATACAAAGAAAAGTTGGTAAGATCGCAAAGAAGTCCATTGATTGTACTTATCACTGCTTACAGAAAAGTATCTACTACTGCATCACAGGTGATAGCTGGTACACTTTCAATTCACCCAAGAGCCTTCCTTTATATGAAGATGGAAATAGACATGGACCATTTGTATAAAAAACTGATTAAAGAACAGATCCGAAATAAACATCAATCAGTTCAGGGTAGTTAGCTTGTCGTGGTTTATTGAATCAAGCAATCCAAAGTCATTAATTTCAATAAATCATAGAAATTCAAAGCATTTTTGTTCAACAGCTTATTAAAAAACGAAAAGAGCACAGTTTATGTGCTTTTGAACAAAGCAGATCTCATGGCAAAATGTAATACTAAATAATTTAGGAAATCGGCCTAGTTTCGTAGACAGTTAATTTTTATGGTTTAACTGATGAACACCCGGCGACCTAAGAATATCTTTACGCCACACTCTAATATTTAGTAGGGTATTTACCAACTTAACTCTAACGATAAAACTTAACCCCAACGTTCCATTCACCTTAGCATTTACGTCACGTACATATTTACCTAAAATAGCAACGACTTCATCATCCTGGATGACCTCTAGAGATCCCGTAACTATGAAACACAGAGAATCTATTGACTCCCCTGTGTGATAAAGGAGATCTCCTGGGGCGGAATGAGACATCGTGAAGTGCATCGCGAGGGCTCTTAGACACCCGTCGGATGCCAGCCGAAAAGCGGGATGCTCATTAAATACTTTCCGGTTCAGATGAACGCAGATGTCCGCTTTCATGTCTTTCGGACAGAAGTTTAGAACCTGAAAAAGAAACAAAAGAGTTACTTTTTAAGTGTAGTTTGAAAAATATTATTTTTGTTTGATTATGTTATACAAAAATTATTTTATTAATATAATAATTTTTTAGTTACAAACAAGAATTTAAATAGTTCAGAGCCATAATCAAAGTAAAAAATAAAATAGTTCGATGAAAAGTTTATATAAAACAATGTTTAAAAACATTGATGTAATAAATAAAATTAATAATATATAAATGACGTTTGAAAGCTATGCTTGACAGTTATTCGCCAATACATGTATGTAGTCCATGTGGTGAGACCGCTCTCGTCTGAAAAAATTTCTGATTCGGTTTCTTTGTGGATTCCTATTCAAAAATGTCCCCTTCAAACAAATCTGAAGGGTGCCGGGCGGAATTTTTGGGCAGAAATTGTTTAAACAATTTTTTTAAACAAATAAAATAGATCACCATTTTTTGTTTGGAACATATATTTTTAGGTTTTTTGTGTCATTCTAAACAAGAAAGGTATCTTTTTATGATTTTATGTTGATAGTTTTCGAGTTATAGGCAATTTAAAATCTGAAAAATGCGAAAATACGCATTTTTGAGGCTTAAAAACTCATATTTAAATCAGTATTTTTGAGGGTGTCGTATACTTAAATAGAAGACTAAACATTCAGCTTCAAGATTCTGATGAGTCATCGCGTCTAACCTCAATTTATACTGCCGTTTTTTAATTGTTAAATTTGCGTGTTTATCCGATTTATTTGCCGGTGCGGCGCGCTCAATTTAAAAAATCTCATATTTTCCTCCGAAATTTTTTTTCTAGATCCTTTTAGATATTCTCAATAAAATATGTGTCTTAAAGGCAAAGTTTTCAACCTAATATAAACATTAATAATATTGAAAAATATTAAAAATATTAAAAAAGATTTTTAATTGAAAACTTATTGGTCCATTTCCCTGGTAACACCTCCATGGCTTCTAAAAATTGCAAGCCAGATGGATGCTGCAGTGAAGACAAGAAGGAATTCTAAATAGTTGCAATTCACAACCCCGTCTACAGCTTGGTAAAGTTCCAACGGAAAAATGGACATAGTTACTTAATAGGAGTAATACTAATAAAATAAAAATGTATACCATTTTTATTCAAATGCAATGCGAAGGCAAAACTGCCTTATTTTTCACTTCGAACAGGGAGCGCAATCCAGCACTCTGAATCGACGATTTTCGACTCTTTTGGAGTTATCATCGGAGAGGCGTAGGCTTGCTGCTCTCTGCTAGAAGTGACAAAACTACGAAAGCTTATCCCCGCATTGCAACTGACGTTAATGGAGTAGCTGGCCACTGAACATTATTAACGTTTATATTAGGTTGAAAACTTTGCCTTTCATTATTTGCCTAAAAATTAATTTATTTATTATAACAAAAAATTTTAATTTGTTTAAATAAAGATTGTTTAAATAATTATACAGCTTTCAAATAAGAATATTTGTGTTTTTAACGTTACACTTGTAATAAGTTTATCTAAAATAAAACAATTTGAAAATTTTTTTTAAGAAACGCTTTTATTTTGTTATGAGTGACTAAAAGTTAAAATATAAAAAAAATCAGCTAAAAAGAAAAAATAAAAAAAATCAAACTCGACGGATTATTCGAAAAAAACGTTCGTTAAAAAATCTAACACATTCGTTAAAGAAAAGCATGGGGCGAAAACCGTTTATTCGATGAAGATGCGCCCCACGCTTTTCTTTAACGAATGTGTTAGGTTTTTTCATTTCTTTAAACAAACGTTTTTTTCGAATAATCCGTCGAGTTTGATTTTTTTTATTTTTTGCTTTTTAGTCGATTTTTTTATATTTCACCTTTTAGTCACTCATAACTAAATAAAAGCGTTTCTTAAAAAAATGTTTTTCATATTGCTTTCTTTTTTACTTTTTAGTCTTACACATTTCAAACATTAAAATATATCGTCATGTTTAAGAAAAGGATGTAGATATATGACAGATACCTTTTTTGCATCTGTTTTAACTTTTGATACATACATTGTACATTTTCTGTAATTTCTTCATACATTTCTTAAATCAAAGTTATTATTTACGACTATTACAGTTTTCGCAGTATTTCCATCTCTTCTAATACTTTACTATTGCACGGTGTAGACGCTGTTAATTTCTCGCAATGCAGTTACTTGGGAACAAAAAAATAATGAAGAAAATTGCTCCGTGGGAAGCCCAGAAAATGCATTTTTTTTAACGTATACCGATTTTGAACTTTGAGAGTACATTTTCTCCAACCTAATTTTTGATTAAAATTTTGCCATTTTTGGCAATTTTCATTCGTAATATCGATAGTTTTTATTATAATAATATATGTTATTAGTACTTTAAAGATTTGAAAATCAGTGCGAAGAAAGAGGACAAAAATAAAAAGGTGATGTTTCAAAAATTATGATCCTATTGTTTATATCTTTGCCGTAAATGCCGGTCAATTTTGACCGATTGTATCTTAGGAACCACTCATCACAATTACAGGTTTTTTCTTTTAAAAGAAGTGTCCTGCTGCTTTTTTTCTAATACCGTTTTCATAATTTAATTTATTTTAACATTTCCCGAGATATTCTATTTGTTTTTAAGCCAAAAAATTGTTTATAATTTTAAAATATTCCTGAGGCCGCTTAAATAGTCCAATTTTAATTCTGTAAAGTGCACTGATATGTACAGTGTATTTTTATACAAAAATCATAGTTATTCTTATGTATCGTATGTAAAGTGGTTATTATAGCGACCGTAAATGTTTAGTTAACAATTCAATTGCTGCTAAACTGTTCATTAAATTTCCATAGGCTTCTGGAATTATAATCTATATGAAAAGAGATTTTATATTACCGAGTTATTTAATTACTGTTAAACAATTACTTATCTAAAATTTTAGTTGAAAATTAAAGATTTTGTTGGAAATCACCGCATTTTCCGTGGAAAATTTACGTCGAAGTAAATCAGGAAAAACACGTCTCTATGCAGAATTTAATTACGGTGAATTTTTATATGAGTATTTTTAGTGTAAATTTAAAATATTTGGAGTTATATAGCAAAAATTGAAAAAAGCACGATTATCGGGCACCATTTTGTTTATAAAAAAAGTAGCACACTATCTGCGGACTTTGCATACCTATATTATTAATATATAGAATAATAAGATTCGATTCCATCAATAAATTTGCGGGTAAATATCTTTTCCTTGTATTTGGCTAACTTGCCCACAGTATTATCATTGTTAATTAGTTAACACAGGTATAAATATATAAAAAACAAATTCTAAAAAATCATAGAAATTATTCATTAAACTGCCAAAATGATAAGATTCAATTGCAGCAATAAAATTGCTGGTAAATAACTTCTTGTATTTTGCTAATTAGCCCAGAGTATTATTATTTTCTGCACAATAACATTGCGAAAAAAAGCTTTTTGGGATAAACAAATTGAATAAAATTTAAACTAATTGACCAATCGTCTTGTAATTTTTTATGTATTATATAAACTGTTTGACTCTATTTGTGCAATGTCAAAGTCTTAAGAGGATCGGTACGTATTTTCGGCTGCAATGCTATTCAAATGGGGATTCATTTTTTTCGAATCCTGAGAAAACTAATAAGTATTTTTGAAAAATTTAAACGCAGAATGAAAGATTACGTTATTAGCGAGGGCCAAAAGTCCCTGAGAACTTCTATAATGTGTATTTTAATAAGTTACATGGGTGAAAAGCTAAGAAAAAATTTAGTGTGATTTTTAATTTCAAATATATCATTCAAAATAAACTCTTAATTTATTCTAAGGGACTTTCGGCCGTCGGTAATAGTTTAGTCTTTCATTCTGCGTTTAAATTTTTCAAAAATATTTATTGGTTTTTCAGGATTCGAAAAAAATGAACACAATGCCGTGGTAATATTTTCCAAATCTATCTTTGTCTTACAACGCACTCAGCCGAATATAATATTGTCAGCATATATTGTCAGTCAGACACTGACAATCAGTGACAATTTTAAATATTTGTCATTGCATCGGGAATATGTTGAGTTATTGATTAAATATTATTGATATACATATAGTGTATTTGATAAATAATTGATTTAAGACGTGAACTTAATAAGAATTTATTTTAGTCCAGAAAGCCACTGCGCATCCGCTAGGAAAAATATTCTAATTCGGATTTTTTGCACAATCTTACTCAAAAAGGACTCCTTTTAACAAATTTGCATGTTGCCAGGACCAAAAGGTGGTCAAAAATTTTTTAAACGTTTTTTTTTGTTTTTATCCTAAAATTATTTTTTTTACATGGAAAAAAGTTTTTTTAGGTTTTTTGGATCATTCCAAATAGAAAAGATCTTCAGTGACTTTTCTCTAAAAGTGATAGTTTTTGACATATAAGCGATTAAAAATTAAAAAATTGCGAAATCGGCCATTTTTAACCCTCAAAAACTATGTGAAAAACTGAAAATTTGAATGTTGCCAAGGTAGGTAGATATTCTTTAAACATCGATTGATGAAATCCCGAAGAGTTTTTTGCAATACAATATTCAAAACTCCTTTGTTTTTTAATTGCTAATCAAGTGTGCGCGACAATATTTTCCACCGACAGTATGGTGCAAATGAAAGGAATAAATTCGTTATTTCGTAAACTGGCGACTTTAAGAAAAAATCCCGAAACTGGTCGATTTTTATTTTTAAGTTGTGATATTGTGGCATTTATGGTATACTAGTGACGTCATCCATCTGGACGTGATGACGTAATCGATGATTTTTTTTAAATAAGAATAGGGGTCGTGTGCTAGTTCATTTGAAAGGTTCTTCAATTCTCTATTCAGTAATATAAACATTTACATCAATATTTATACAGGGTGTCCAAAAAACTTTTATTAAATTAAATTATTTGACAAAAAAAGAAGTAGAAGCACACCCTGTATGAATAATTATGTAAATGTTTACATTACTGACTAGAGAATTGAAGAACCTTTCAAATGAGCTACCACACGACCCCTATTCTCATTTAAAAAAATCATCGATTACGTCATCACGCCCAGACAGATGACGTCACTAGTATACCATATATGCCACAATATCATAACTTAAAAATAAAAATCGACCTGTTTCGGGATTTTTCCTTAAAGTCGCCAGTTTACGAAATAACGAATTTATTCCTTTCATTTGCACCATACTGTCGGTGGAATATAGTGTCGCGCAAGCTTGATTAGCAATTAAAAAGCAAAGGAGTTTTGAATATTGTATTGCAAAAACTCTTCGGGATTTCATCAATCGATGTTTAAAAAATATCTACTGACCTTGGCAACATTCAAATTTTCAGTTTTTCACATAGTTTTTGAGGGTTAAAAATGGCCGATTTCGCAATTTTTCAATTTTTAATCGCTTATATGTCAAAAACTATCATTTTTAGAGAAAAGTCACTAAAGACCTTTTCTGTTTGGAATGATCCAAAAAACCTAAAAAAACTTTTTTCCATGCAAAAATAATAATCTTAGGAAAAAAACAAAAAAAAAAACGTTTAAAAAATTTTTGACCACCTTTTGGTCCTGGCAACATGCAAATTTGTTAAAAGGAGTCCTTTTTGAGTAAGATTGTGCAAAAAATCCGAATTAGAATATTTTTCCTAGCGGATGCGCAGTGGCTTTCTGGACTATTTATTGTTTATTATTTGTGGAAGATCCAAGCAGAGAATACATCAGGATAAAGAAAAATATATTCTGTGATCAAAATTGTAAGCGTTCCATAACAATATATTATTAAAAAAATCACTTTAACACTTTTCCTCTTTTCTCGATTGAGTATTAGTCTTTGTTGTACAAATAAATTATTACAATCACTGAATACATAGTTAGTGAAAAAATTATCACATTTATTAACTGAATTAATAATTTGCAATTATAAAAATAGCAGTTATCCAAGAACATTCAAAACCCATCTCTTTAAATTAATGATGACATTTTCAAGTAGAATGACATTCTAGTAATGTTTGCATATCCATAACAGTGTGAATTTTACTATACGTAATTTGCCGTGTAAAGACAGAAAAAGTAGGGATACACGTAAAATATTTGCGAATTATGTACCCATAGCCTTAAATTTATTTTCGCAAAAGTAGCAAATCTATGATTTTCGAAATTTTAGTCTTACTTTGCAATTTCCGAAGCAACAAATGATCAAACCAAAATTCAGAAACTGCCATTTTAAACCTTTGGTCATCTACTAAAAGTTGAATACTCAAAATTTTAATAAGATATTTAATTACCCTCTTGACTTTCTTCGAGAAACAATAATTCTATATTTTAAAACTTTATGTTTCTTTTCTATTTTTCTCTCTACTGGAAACGATAATGTAATGTAAAATTTATGTAACAAAATTGGCCCAGTGTCATTTACCTTGTAGTTGAGATTTAATAAACTAAAAAAATATCCTGTTTTTACCTGTAAGATTTAAACGAGGAAACTGCCATTTTGACCCTTATTACTTATGAGCAATTCAAAGTAATTTTGTTTAATAGGGTAATAAAAAACGAAAAGAATACAATTTATGTGCGTTTGAAGTCGTGGCAAAATGTTATATTAACTAATTTAGAAATCGGCCTATAGGGGAGTGCATTTAGATTTTCACTTCGGAAAAAATCAAACAAGATAAAACTTTTTGTAATTTCATTAAGAAATGTTTAATAAACAACATATCAAAAAGTTCTACTCGAGAAGTGGGTGCTTCATTTTTTATTAAACAAATGAACAGCGAAGTTAGATGTTTTTTTAAATAACTCCGAAAATATAATTTTTTGAAAAAAACTGACATGACCATTGAAAAGTTCAGAAAATTTTACAAAAAAAACCTTATATAAAGATTTTTCTAAAACTAAATCTCTAGCTTCTGTAATTGTTTATTTATAACGCTAAAGTCACCCTTCTCACACACATTGGCGCACTGTAAACTAGCGTTGAAAGAAGTGCACGGTTGAGATTTTTTAATGTAATTCTTTAACTAATTGATCAAAAGAAATTTTACAAATTGGACATGAAAGAAGATGAAATAAGCTATCTTATGGTTGTAATAAAAAGAAATAAAATGTATGGACATAAGTACCGTGTGGGCGGAAATTGAGCCTTACATGAATTTTGTTTAAAAATGATTTAAAAATGTGTAACTAATACAATTTTACTTATAAAACTCTCAAATTTGCACAATTTACCTCTTAATCATCTTACTAAACGACGTTTTGTTCAAAAAAAATCTCAAAAATTTAATTCAAATAATACGATGTCTCAAAAAATTTAATTTTTGAAAACTTCGTAGTTTTACAAAATTCCCACCATTTTAAGACGGTATTACTCAAGTTTGAATAAATATAATACAATTTTTTTGCTATTTTTTTAAAGCTTGGTATGAAATCTTTAAAAAACACTAAATTATTTTAGTTTAAAAATGAAATAAACAATTTCTTTTTGAGAAAACTAAGAAAGATGACAAAAATGTAATACAAAAATCGAAAATTACCAGCTGAAAAAATGTATATACAGAGTGATCAAAACTTTTTTCTGTAAAACTTACCTAAAATACATTTAATAATAAGCTTCAACAATAATAAATGTTCAACAAAAAAAATTTTTTTTAGCTCATACAGTATGTCTGCGTAACTTGGAACCTATTGATAACTTTTTTAATATTAGTTTTACGAAAAAAAGTTATTCTTTATAAAATACTCTGTATCATATATAACATAAGATGAAACCATCAAATATCAAATTTTGTTAATTTTGTACGAGGTATGTCAAAAAATATGAATTTCGCTCAAGAGTAAAGTACCTTTATATTTCACAATATCAAAAAATTTTATAAAGGAAAGTTGTTTGTAATTAAAAACTATGTTCCAGTATGTAATTATATCCTTCTAATCGAAAATTTGTTTTTTTTAAATATTCTTTCTAGTACATCTTAATTTTTAATATTATTGTGAAAATTATTTGTTTATCTTTTTTTAAGAATGAAATTCCATATTTGTCTCATTGTATTCTACTTGTTTTTCATTTAAATATCCGCCATTTTGGATCCGCCATTTTCAATTTAAATTTTTAATCTTTAATTCAGATTCAACAACCTGTTAAAAATAAAGACAATAAATGTTTTAGAAAAATGTTCTTTTTTATGTTCTTTTTAGAAAATCCGCATTTTGGATCCGCCATTTTATAGTTTATAATGTTAACATTTAAGTTAGGTTTATCAAAGCTCTCAAAAATAAATATATATGTAGAAATAAATACATTTTGTAAAGAAATTATGATTTTACAACTATTTTTTAAGTTATCCGCCATTTTGGATCTGCTATTTTATAATTTATAATTAAAAATTGATTCAGGTTCAGCAACCTCTCAAAAATACCCACATATATGTAAACAAACACGTTTTATAAAAAAAATTCAGATTTTACAACTACTTTTTAAGGATTTTTAGAAAAAAATCCGCCATTTTGAATCCGCCATTTTGAATTTGCAAATTTTAATGTCAGATTCGGGTTCAGCATAATCAAAACTAAATTAAAAACATTTTCTATCAAAATAAAATGTTGAATTCACCCATATTCTTAACATTATTTATACAAAAAAATTGTTATTGTTTAAACAATTAATAAACAATTAGCGGCGAAATTTGTGAGTAGAACTTTTTACTTTAACATATTTATAAACTAACAAAAAAAGTTTTAGAAAAATATAACCTTGTTTGATTTTTTCCGAAACATTGTATCTTTTCGTTCTAATTGCACTCCCCTACTAGTTCCGTAGACGGTTAATTTTTATGTTTGAGGTAATCAACACCTAGTCTCACCGAATTCTCGTCCGAACTGTGACGGGCAATTTTGTATTTATAATGTATTACGTATATAGTACCCAAAAAATCTATTTGAAACCTGGCTGGTCAAGTGTCCTGACAAAATCTTTATATGTCTGGTTTATATAATATACCCGACGTCATAACTAAATACGCAAAAAATAGGCTCCAAGCAGTCAGAGTGGGAGTGGTAGTGACTCCACTACATTTAAATAACAGAATTTAAAAGAAAAATATTATCTTTTTTTTAAACACACAATTTTAAAATGGAATTACATAGACGGACCTTTTCCAGCACACCAGCACTAAATTAAGCTAATTCTACAAACAACGTTAGCTACTTCACAATTTTCCCTGTTAAAAATTAACTTTAGCTCTAGCGAGTTGTCTAAAATGTAATAAGTGTAGAGTAAATGTTGAACCTAGTCACTTAATACCCCGGATAATATGAGAGTAGCGTTATTTCTGTTTCTCTTTAGTATGTAAAACGTTTGTACTACAGATATACATAACGTTCTACTCCGTTATGGTTCAAAACCGCATATGGATTAAATTTTTGTACTAGTTGTCGATCTCTATACAAAGTTATATAGAGCAATATAATTATTTAAAGTGGATATATTAGTTGAAGAAAGTAAGGATATGCTACAATACACCAGAAAAACAGAAAACAATACACAAGCTAAGGAGGAAAATAAATTATATTTGCATCAGGAATAAAAACAGCCATATAAATAAAGTGCATCAAAAACCAGAGCAACATGCTAACCACTATGAATGGAGAAGTAAAAACGGACATAGAGGACATTGCAAAGATCTGGAAAAATAACTGCTCAGAATTATACAAAGACACTTCAAAAGGTCACTAATCACGCATCACTCTTAGAACATAAGAAACATACAATCAGAGAGGCACAACCAATAGTTTTACGAGCAGAAGTAGAAAAGGCTTTCAATCAACTTTGAAACAAAACAATCTGTGCGGAAACTTTAAAATCAAAGGGTGAGATTGACGTATATATATTAGTGGATATGTGTGCAATGATATGGACGACAGATGAATGGTGTGATGAGTAAGCGAATAAACATTTGTCCGTATCCATCAAAAAGCATCATTAATCATATGCAGCAATTACAGAACTATTTCCCTTATTCATCATGCAAGCAAAATCCTACTACATACGGTAATCAATGAACGTCTAAAAAACTTTCTACTTCCTGAGATAGCCGAAAAACTATGCGGATTCGTACCAGAAAAAGGAACACCTGAGCAGATATTGGACACCAGATAGCTAACAGATAATCGAGGGAATATAATATACCAATGTTACTTTGTTGCGTAGATTGCACAACGGCTAACACCATTACTAAGGCCATTTGTATACAAAATATATTCTCAATACCCATATGATGAATATAGTACGATGTAGAATGGAATGTAGGAATCACTATAGGAGGAAGAACAATCAGTGACCTGTCTCATCTGTGAAACGCAGATGACACACTTATATTAGCACCGAATGAAGTCGAAATTATTACCCTCGCTGAATGACTGAGGTGGGTCTTCAAAGAATTAGGACTTTATATACAAACCAGAGAACACAGAGAATAAAAATAATGATCGTACACAGGATAAATAATAGTCTACTGCACATGCCTGTAAGCAAGTGATCAAGTTCGAAGTAGTAGAAAGATTTGTATAATTTGGTTGATAACCAACAAAGGTTGGACACTACAGAACACACGGCCGTAATAAACGCAATGTAAAATTGTAGAATAGACGGCAGATATATTAACTTAATAAAATAAACTATGAACCAAGCTACAGCTACATACTACCTAAATGAAAATGAATACACGAATCCTGTACCATTAAACAGGGGAGTCAAACAGGGAGAGACTCTATCACCCAAACTGTTCACCTTAGTTTTGGAGGACGTTTTTAAAAATCTAAATTGGAAATATAAGGGAATAAACATCAATGGTCGCTACCTCAGTAATCTACGATTTGCGGATGACATAATCCTGATCCTGATAGCTACTGACTTACAAGAACTGCAAACCATGCTTTCAGAACTACACACAGAATCTTCTAAAATAGGACTGAAAATGAATTTAAACAAAACAAAAGTCATGCACTCCGAAGAAACGATGACAATAATAAACAACAAAGTTATAGAACAAGTTGAAGAATATATATACTTAGGACAAAAAATAATACTAAATAGGGAATTTCAAACGGAAGAACTAAAAAGAAGAAGAAAGTTAGCAGGGGCAGCATTCGGCAAACTGAACTATATACTCAGAAATCAGAAAATTCAACTACATCTTAGATCTAAAGTTTTTGATGCATGCATTATTCCGATATTAACATATGGGGCACTAACATGGACAATCACAAAAAAGGATATGAACATACTCAGAGTCACTCAACACGCGATGGAAAGAGCAATGCTTGGCACATCACTTAAGGACAGAAAAACAAACACATGGATAAGACATAAAACCAAAGTCACCGATGTGGTACAAAAATCACTAAAATTGAAATGGGAATACGCTGGACATGTAGCTAGGAGCGATCTTAACAAATGGCACAGAACAATTCTAACCTGGAGACCATATGAACACAAAAGACCCAGAGGCAGACCTCCTATGAGATGGACAGATGATCTGAAACGAACTGCCGGGAAAAATTGGCTACAAGTAGCGTACAACAAAAAACAATGGAAAGAAAGACTTGAAGAGGCTTATGTTCAGATGTGGACGTGAATGGCTAGACGAAGAAGAAGAAGAAGAAAAACCAACAAAGGTAATTAGTCGTTAGAAATCAAGCATAGACTAGCAGTGGTCCAAACCACAACAGTCAAATTAACTAAAATATGGGAAGACTGAACAATAACAAATAATGCTAAGCTAAGGTTAGTCTATGCCTCTATTTATTCCGTTGTTACATACGCAGCTGAAAGATGGAGTCTAAACTAATTGATATAAGTAAGATCGAATCCTTGAATATGTGGGCCTACAGAAGAATTCTGCGCGTGTTCTGGACTGAACATAGAACCATTCTGTCAGTTCTGAAAGAGATTCATGTAAAAGAGAGGCTATTAAAATAAGTAAACCCAGCATACATAAAGGTAGAAGGTTGAAGACCAAGAGGAGGATATGTTTTTTACAACGGCAGATTGCTGGATTTCCGCTAGCCCTCTTTCTTTATCTGAGCTTGGGACCAGCAAAAATGACAGCTACTCACGTAAGGCAGAAAAACTGTCTCTTAAATTGTATATATTGTTATTTTCAGAGTAGAGCATTGGCCTTAAATAGTAGATATGTAGTTGGAAGTATTATATTTAAGGTCCTAAATGATATGCTTTTGGAGTAAAAGTATATAGGGTGAGGCAGATAAAGGGCCTATTAGAAATATATCGAGAACTACAGGCAACAGAATCATGAAAATTGAAATGAAGGGGTTTTGAAGAGTGGTCTATTTAATGAAAATATTTTCACCCATTTGCTACTTCCGGTTATACCGGAAGTTGCTTATAACTTCGGTTTTTGAAAATATACTTCTTTAGGCACGAGGGTGAATTTTTACATTCTCTGGCGCATACGCACATCGACAGTATGGTATTAGTCGCTACATCTTTTAAGTTATGTAGCTCAAATAAGGTGTGAGTGAAAAGAATATATTAAGTATTAGTGTTTTTAGTAAATATATTTATTATAATTTTTATGTCTGTGGATTTGTCTTCCTGCTAATAAGTATTATTGAAAATGTTTATTTTCAATTAATGTATCTGTCACCGTGATTGTAATTATGTCCGAGAAATGATCGACTGATTTCAAAAACGGTGGTAGCTGATCGGTAGAGCATTCGCCTAGGGATCGAGAGGTCCCTGTTCAAGTCCGGACAAAGTCATATCTTTTTTTTTTAATTTTGGTATTTTCTTGTTCTATTTTTTTGTTGTTTCTAAATTTAGTTTAATATTTAAATACAATACAAAAAGCTGTTTAAAGTAGATAGGTATATTTATTTCGTTAAAATCATAATATGAAATTAGATTATATATTATAATAGAAGTATAACTTCTTACGTGCGTACAAAGTACACACACATTCTTTTTTTTAAATTACTCCCTGTATTATTTACATTTTGGGATTCTCCCAGATGTCTACTTTAGTAAAATATGAGGTTTTGTAATATTATACAGGGTAGTTTAAAAGATAATTACGTTTTTTCTTAATTTCTTAGCCATATTCACACCCTTTAGAATTGTAGTACTTTGACATCAAAAACATTATTTATGTTCAAATTATTTTAAGTATAGTCTACTATTGTTAAGAATTGTCAGTATAGCCAATTTTTTAATTTTAGTATACAGGGTTGGTCGAAACTTGGAGCGAGTATTTTCTGAGTTTTCTTAAATGGAAAACCCTGTATTTTAGTATTGTAGTGAAATGATATTTGATGGCGCTTTTTTATTTCTTAAGCATTCCCTATACCTAAATGCTTTAATTTGTGTCTAATTGTTAATCGAACCAACAATTTTAACTACGTAGGTATTTTGATAAATCAACCATTATTGCTAATTTTAAGGATCAGTCTAGATTAATATGTATTTATTTTCGAAAAAATATTTGTGATTGAATATTTTCACGGCCAACCTAATAAAATTTCACGTATTTTTTGTTGTAGTTAATATTTGGCTTAAATCACCAATAACTCACAAACTAAAGCAGTTAGGTATAGGGAATGCTTAAGAAATAAAACGGTACCATAAAATTTCTTTTCATTACAATACTAAAATACAGGGTGTTCCATTTAAGAAAACTCAGAAAAGACTCATTTCGAGTTTCTACCAACCCTGTATACTAAAATTAAAAAATTAGCTATACTAACAATTACTAACAATAGTAGACTACATATATTAAAAACCAGTTAAACATAAATAGAATTTTCGATGTCAAACTAATACATTTCTACAGGGTGTGAATATTGCTACGAAATTCAGAAAAAACGTAATTATCTTTTAACCTACCCTGTATAATATTACAAAACCTAAAATGTAAAAATATACAGGGTGTCCATTTAAAAAAAAAACGAAGTTGTAGGCAACTTTCGGCATAATCGGAAGTATCAAATAGATGAAAATATTTTCATTGAATAGATTCACTCTTCAAAACCCCCTTATTCCAATTTTCATCATTCTGTTGCCTTTAGTTCTCGGTATATTTCTAATAGTACTTTTATCTGCCTTACCCTGTATACATTATACATATCTGTTTTAAACAAAAATATGAAAGTTTTATTAATTCACCGCAAAAACAATATGATCATTAATTCATCAAAATGTAATATACTTTTTAGTATTTTATTTAAAATCCAATTTTCCACTTTCCGAGCAAAGATCATGGTCTCTTGAATTTTGCATGACCCTGAAGGTTATAAATCACAGGTATAATAAAGTATTAAACAAAACAAACAGCAAAGTATCTGACACTTACTTTGTCCTGGTCCAAGCCTTTCGTCATGGCCCACGTTGATACTACATAATCCATCACTCGCTCTGAAAGAGCTTTGGGAACTTCGTGAAGTTTCATGAACTCCCTTACATTGTTTAGCATATCGTGATATTTGGCGGTAGCTGATGTCATTTGTTGAATTATAGTAGTCACGTGACCGAATATTGTTGCATACAAAAGCGCTGAAACAAATTAATATCAGTCAGTATTGGAATGATCGGGGCTATTTAAATTGTTATCATAAGAAAGAAATATCAACCACATAAAATATACTAACCAACCCTTAAAGCAAGTGCAATTTTTTTATAAAATGTTTTTTCATAAAGGTAGGGGAGCAAAGTATGCCAAAGCATACTGGTAATGATTATTAGGTCCTAAAACCAAAAAAAGTTAAGTAAAATCTTCCATTTTAGTGGGGAATTTCCACTTTTTAATTAAATTTTTCATTTCCAACAATCGTGTATTCAGATTATAGCGCCATCTATCGATAACTCGAAAAAATGTCTCGAATAAAAGTTGCTCAATTTTCGTATAGTAATCTGCAAAAAAATCTGCAGTAAAAATTTGGGAGTACCATTTAAGATTTTAAAATAACCCCCCACTCACCTCCCTGGGGTGTCGTGTTTGATACTAATCGATAGATTTTTCAAAAACATTTTGAAAGTGTATTTTGCAGTTTTTCGATCTGATGTTTATTTTGCGAAATATCGCGGGGTTTGTATGTATTTAAAATTTTAAATTTACCCCCCACCCTCCGTGGGAGGGGGTCATGTTGAGTACCATTCGATAGGTTTTTGAAAAATATTGAAGACGTATTTTTTAGTTTTTCGATCTGACGTTCATTTCGCGAAATATTCGCTTTTTTTTTGTGAATGTTTTTGACTCACCCAGTTCCTTACACCCCACTCAAATCATCAGATTTTTGAAATATACACTCTTTTGCACATACTTAACTTAACTTATCCTAATCTGACCATTTCAAGTATTTTTAAGGAAAGACTTTTTTGGGCCCCCCGTAACGAACTTCACTATGTTAAAAGCCAATATCTGGTAGAGGTACATCTGCAGGGTACCAGGTTTTCCCATATGATAATCCCATATGATAATCTTCTTCTTTAAGTGCCATCTACGCGGCGGAGGTCGGCAATCATCATAGCTATTCGTATTTTAGAGATGGCTGCTCTGAAAAGTTCATTTGATGTACATGTTGCGCAGCCACGATATTCTGCGTCGCCCTATGCTTCTCTTTCCTTGAATCTTTCCCTGCATAATCAATTGGAGCAAGCTGTATCTCTCTCCACGTGTAATATGTCCGAGATATTCCAATTTTCTTGTTTTGATGGTATTTAGGATTTCCATTTATTTATTAATCCTTCTCAGAACCTCTTTGTTTGTAACGTGTTCTGTCCACGATATTTTCAGAATTCTTCTGTACACCCACAGCTCGAGTGATTCTATTTCTTTCATTGATGCAGCATTCAAGGTCCAAGCTTCCATTCCATAAAACAGAGTCGAGAAAACGTAGCACCTAGCCAACCTAACTCTTAGCTCCAACTTCAAATCTCTTGTGCAGAGCACTTTCCTCATTTTGTTAAAATTTGCTCTAGCCTTTTCTATCCTGATTTTGATTTCCTGTAAGTAATCTCCTGTGGAGTTGATCATTGTTCCAAGGTATGCATATTGATCGACTCGTTCGATATTGGATCCGTTGATGACGAGATTTTCGTTATTTCTTTGAGTTTTCGATATTCTCATAAACTTTGTCTTCTTGACATTCATTGTTAGCCCGTATTCTTCTCCAAACTCTGCTATTCTGGTCACCAGCCTCTGAAGATCCCCAATATTTTCAGCTAAGATGACAGTGTCATCCGCATATCTAATGTTGTTAATGGGAACTTCATTTACCTTTATTCCAGCTGTTTCACCATCCAGAGCTTTTTTCAAGATCTCTTCCGAGTAGGCATTAAAAAGAACCGGCGACAACACGCATCCCTGTCTCACTCCACGTCTGATTTCAATTTCCTCCGACAGCTGATCGTTAACACGTACTTTTGCTCGTTGCTTATAGTATAAATTCGATATAATCCTGAGGTCATTGTAGTCCAGCTTCCTTGATTCCAGAACATGCATTAATTGTTCATGTCTTACTTTGTCGAATTATAGTCAATATAATATGATAATCTGGTGCGCTCAAATAACTGCAAAAATCCCTGTTTGGGCTCTCTACAATATTTTTTTAATAATGTAGTTGATGCTCTTGAATTTATTGCTAAGTGGTGTAAGTGAATTTCATGTCTTATTATTTCGGTTTCCTTGTGCTTCTATTTTCTTTCTTTGCACTGGCAAGGTTGGTATGTGTCCATTGAACTGACAAGAACCACACGTTCTTATCGAGCAGGGAACCATGTTGCCCTTTGAGCACTCTTAACTATTATAATCCTTTAACATCGACTTGGAGTCGCTACAATTATGACATTATTAACATGTAAATCATATTTCTCGATGTTTAAGATTGCTAGTTTCATCTACTAAGCAGAACGCACTGAATATGATATGTTTTAATAGTTTTTTAATAAACTTTTTATACTATTGTACAAACGAAGTTTTTACTTCTGTATCCAATAAATGGAGATATAGTCCTCTTCACCAGAAAAGGAAGGAGCACATGCTTAATACTCCCAAGGATTTTAAACTGCAGTCTAAACTTATCCGAAGCGGTTGAATACCTTGATATTACCCTTGACTGATAGTTAACATGGAACTCTCACTTAGATAGTAGAACTAAAAGAGTATAATATATTGCTTTTGAACACTGTCGGCGAACGGTTGGACGCACCTAAGGTCTTTCGCCAAGGTGATCGCCTAGATAGATACTACGGTCATTAGGTCAATTCTAACTTACATAGCTATTGCTTTGGTACCAAAAGTGCTACAGGCGACAAAATAAACCTTATTTAGCGGATGACTTGCTGAAATATAACAGGTGCCATGAAAACGTCACGAACTGTTGCAATGGAGTTGCTCATTGGCATCACCCCTCTAGACATTTATATCAAAGAGGTGGCACTGATGGCGATGATGAGATTGCGCTCTGTGGGTGCAAACCGTGATGTCGGAAAGGGACAATTATTGACATGTCGTTTCTGGTGGGGTGAGCTGGAGGCACTACCCCTGCTACGTGCAAGCCATGGAGGCGACTCAATTAAATCCACATTTGTCTTCGACAAACCCCACAAAATCGAATCAAGGCAATATAGGGAGTCCAACGTGGCAAATACGCATTAAAACCATAATAAACTGCACAGAGAACAAACAAGCGCTACTAACCCTGAACAAACCACGTGTCATAGCAGGGCTAGAAATAGAATGTCATGAGTCACTAGCCCAAGCTTCAGATGGTATGAACATCATCCTAAGGTGGGTTAAAGGGCACAATGGAAATAAATGCAACCTCATTGCAGACCAGGTAGCTAGGAAGACAGCAGGTTTAAGATTCTTAGTACCGGTGATCTATTTGGCTGGTCAACTACAAAAATCACGGAAATTGCCAAATGTTGCTCCCATTACCCAAACCGCGAAGATATGGGAAGAAAAGCCAGAATGTAGACTTGCCAATGAAACACTAAGGAACCTTGGGAATCCAGCATCCGAAAGTACTTGAGAGTGACTAGGTACAACCTACGCTTGACCATTGGTTTTCTAACTGGCCATTGTCAACTAAGCAAACACCTCCAAACACTGGGGCTAGTAGACGTACCTTTGTGCAGGAAGTTGAACGAGATGACGAAACTGTCGAGCATGTTCTAGGTGAATCTCCAGAGGCCTACCTTGGCGTACATCTGCCGACATAGGGGAGATGTCCCCAGGTGATTTGCCCATATCTTCCTGAAAATGGCAGTATGGACAATGAGCTCAGGACGACAACCCCTGTGAGGACGCACAATGGACAATGGATCAATTGTGGCCTAAGTGCTGTGTGACTTGAGACTCTGTAACGTTAAAAACGTCGCATCTTTGATATTTTATTTTTAAATAATTATTTTATTCTATTTTCTTTAATATTTCAATAATAATTATCTTCTATTCGTTTTAACTTGTTTTTTCGTTAAAAACTTGTTTGGAGCCCTCTTTTATTATCCTCTTCTATTATCTTCTATTTACTATATCTCTTTTAATCTAAAATCTAAATCATTATACTGAACGTACCCCGTATATTCTTACTCTATGAGTATCTGTCTTAATAGGGAACATACCTGCCATTGCCTACGTAGCACTGTCATGAAAGTGACACTTCATCCCTACCCGCTGACAAACTGAAAATGGAGGGGAAGAATTATTTCTTAAATAGGCATGTAATTCGAATATTACATTTTTTATTTTCCATCAGCACTTAATATTCTCTTGGGGTGAGTTTTTCATACAGCTTTTGATAATAATTTCTTCTAATATTTTTTATATCTAACCTAACCTCCCATCTTGAAGCATGTGTTATGATATTTTTGTTTTAAATACCTATATCTTTTTAATTTACATATATGCACGTTTAGTAATCAAATTTTAACTAAGTAATGTTCAAACTTAATTCCATTTTATTTATTCTTTGTCATCTGCTACTATTTGTGATTATTTCTTGAAATAATGGCAGACGTGGCAAATTTTTGGTTCTTCTTCTTGATGATTGATATGTGTCTTTATCTTATAGTTTTTAGATAAGATCTACTTTTCTCCTTTCGGGAGAATGAAGAACATTGCCGCCGCCGGCGATGCATCACTACAAGACTGAAAACTGCAACCAAATCGTCTAGACTTAGACTACATATTTTTATTATATCGTTATCGAACAATAAACATGATTAGTTAAAAATACTGTTTTGTTTGCTTTCATTCTGAATTTTCATATTTCATATCCAAGATTAGGCAAGACGAACACACACCATGAGAGACTGAGCTAAGCTAAGGGTGTAGCGATGGCTATCTTTGATGATTAAGGTAATATTTTCGAATATTATTTCAACTAGCTGGGGTAGTCCATCGTCTTTTTTGTTTCAACTCCTCCCCCTTCTCTACAGATACAGATACAGAACTAAAAAAAAAATTCAAATACGTGGATTTGTCACAGTCCCTAACAGAATTTTATGTTGCTTATTTCCCTGTACTATCCACAAAAGAGATCTAAAAAATATATGCCACCATTTCCCGTGTTACTCGAAGTTCGAGAGTCACATTTTCCTTTAAGATGAAATTTTCACCTTGCAACGAACGGTCGATTTGATTTAGATCTATCATTTTGTTTGCAAAATAAAATTTCGTTCAGAAAAATGATTTTTCACCTACTACTAATCCTCATTCTACCAGTTTTTTTTACGCTGCTAAATAATCTCATAGTCCAATAATAATATCATGGATAAAGTTCCTTTCTTTTCAACAAGGAAGACGAAAATGAAATAATTTAATAACAACGCAAATACCCGTCTATTTATGTTATTAATTTTGTATAAACTTCGCCAGCCATTTATAACAGCGAAAGAATGATTAACGATCTTTTTGCAGGATTACGAAAGGTGTGCAAGATACTGTAGATATTTGGGAAAATGTATATCGTCAGTCACGAACGGCTGAATAAAGCAAGCGGTATAACTCGAGGTACTTTTTGTTATTGAAGTATGAAAGACGAAGATATTTTATGTGGTGTATTTTAAAATTCAAGGTTAATACACGAAGGAAGATCAATACGAGCAGTCGTAGAAATGATTATGAAAGCAACATAAATGTAAATAAGTTGAATTTTAACTTTGCAAGCTTAGATTCTAAATATAATTATTATGCACTCTATTTCTCGTTTTATTGATCGAGAGCTCAACAGGCTTTTTTTAATTCATGCTTTGTTAGGAGTGCTTCATTTACTTTGCTGCTTGGTCTATAAATGCATATACTTGACATTTTAATATATATAATATTATTTTTCACATTTATGGCCTTTGTTTATAAGGTTTTAATATGCGCCTTACAAATAAATATTCTTACAAAACGGTAGTTTGTCATAAACATCCGAATAACTTCGGAGGAAAACACTGTAGTGTCACTTCGATTAGAATAAACAAAATCCAACCATTTACTTGCATGGAGAAATGTTGCTATTAAAATGAATGTGTTTATTTACATTGACAAAATTCGTGAAGCGAGATACAATCGCCCGCTAAGTGGAAATTGTAGGCTTGATAATTTTATTTAAATTTTTAGGAATCTAGTTTTTGTCGAGGCTAGGTCTAAGTTTTGTCTGCTCAAGAATGATTTCCGTTAGTGCAGCCGATATGTGAAACAATTGTGCAATTAATGATAGAAGCATATAATTTGTACCACATAAATAGCGTAAAAATAATTTTAGGAAATATTTTGAACTTATTAGTTATGTTAATTCATCATCATCATTGGCTCTACAACCCTGTGGTCCTACAGTCCTGTGGTTGGTCTTGACCTGTTCCAGAATCAGCTTCCATTCCTTCCTATCTTCGCCTTGGTTTTCCAGATTCCAATTGAATAAAAGCATAATAGGCCAGGAACTGAAGCTTTTCACCTTGCAATTTTTACAGAATGGATCGATTTGTTTGAAAATTTGAGAATAAGTAGTGAATAGTCCAAGGATCAAAATCAATATAATTCCGAAAGGCGCTTGTACCATGGGGGTGGTTGCCACCCCATCTCGGGGGTGGAAATTTTTTATTATATTTTGACCGCAAAAGTTGATAAAAACATTCATTGTAAGCAAAAAATATTTTATACATTTTTTGATAAAATTAATAATTTCGATTTATTTGCTATCAAAAGTGTTAGTTTTGTATAGGAAAAATCAATGTTTTTCGATATACCTACTCATTTACGATTAACTCAATTTTTGCTGTAGAAAAATTTTTTTCAAACTAAGATCTTGGGAATTAAATAACCTACAATTTTATATTAAAACATTTTTTCGTATCTCTGATGCTAATCTTTCTATTCTGAAGAAAATGGCATTTTTTACCAAACTACAAAAATTCGTTATTCGCTTTTAACTCCAGTTTTTTAAAAACTAATCATTCTAAGCCAGTTAAACTTCTAGAATCTATTAATAATACATAAATAAATAAAAATGAATAAGGCCATTGACTAAAAATACCGCCAACTTACATTATTATGCTTCCAACTGGATTTTTCCTTTTTTCTTCAAAAAAATATATTGATTTTTTAACCGTAACTTCTTTATTTTTAATCTTAGAAAGTTTGGTAAAAATAGTTTTGTAGAGTTTCACAAGGTCTATAAGCCTATTAATATTAAATCTTTTTCAAATCCTCAGTCGCAAAAAAAGGTGACTTTGAAAGGCTTGGTAAAGGTGGTTTTTACATGTTATTACAAGTTTTAATTGTCAATATCTCACTCAATTTTTATTGTAGAAAAAATTTTTGCAAACGAAGTTCTTGTTAACTAAATAAGCTACAATTTCATATTTAAACATTTTTTCGTATCTCTGATGCTAATCTTGCTATTCTGAAGAAAGGGCCATTTTTTTTAAACTACAAAAACTTCGTTATTCGTTTTAACTCCATTTCTTTTTTAAACTAATCATTCTAAGCCGGTCAAACTTCTAGAACCTATTAATAATACATAAATAAAAAAGACCAAATAAGGCCAATGACTAATTTTAATTAGGGTGGTGTTAGGGGGTTGCATGCGATCACTTTTTCGCTGAAAAAAATAGGGACTGATATTCTTTTCTTTATAAGTCACTTAATTTTTGAGCTAGAGACTTTTCTTTTATTTCTAGAGATAGATATTTTTAACTGCTTTAAATTAGTTTAAACAATTTGTCCTCGAAAAATGCATAGTTTTCTCGTTTTGTGATTTTGAAACTACAATATTTAGTATTTGAAGAAGAATAGCCAACATATAATAAAGTATAGCTCGATTACTATTGGTTTTAAAGAATATTTAAAGAAACGGTTTTGTTTATTTTTTCAAAGACTAAATTTTTGTTAAGTAAAGTTGTTTTGATAAAACAAAAACTTTTGGAGTTATTAGCAGAAAACTTATTAAAAACATTTATTTTTTCGATATAAAACTAACACGTTCGATAGCGAATAAATCGAAAACTATCAATTTTATCAAAAAAATGTATAGAACGTTTTTTACTTAGAATTAACGTTTTTACCAACCTTTGCAATTAAAATATAATAAAATATTTCCACCCCCGAGATGGAGTGGCAACCACCCCCATGATAAAAGCGCCTTTCGGCATGATATAGATTTTGATCCTTGGACAATCCACTACTTATTCTTAAATTTTCAAGTAAATCGATCCATTCTGTAAAAATTGCGAGGTTTTGTCCTATTTTAAGCTTCATTACTTGGACTATAACGTATCTTCACATGTACTTATGTGCAGCAGATTTGTGCAAGTATTATATAGGGGAGTGCATATAGATTTTCACTTCGGAAAAAATCAAACAAGATAGAACTTTTTGTAATTTCATTAAGAAATGTTTAATAGACAACATATTGTCAAAAAGTTCGACTCGAGAAGTGGGTGCTTCATTTTATATTAAACAAATGAACTACGAAAGTAGATGTTTTTTTAAATAACTCCGAAAATATCAATTTTGGAAAAAAACTGACTTAACCATTGAAAAATTCAGAAAATTTTACAAAAAAAAACTTTTATAAAGAATTTTCTAAAATTAAATCTGTACCTTCTATAATTTTTTATTTATAAAGCTAAAGTCACCCTTCTCACCAACATTGGCGCACTGTAAACTAGAAAACGGCGAAGTGCACGGTTGAGTTATTTTAATGTAATTCTTTAACTAATGGATCCAATGAAATTTTGCAAATTGAGCATGAAAGAATAATAATTAAGCTATCTCATGGTTTTAATAAAAAGAAATAAAATGTATGGGCATAAGTACGGTGTGATGGGAAAGTGAGCCTTACATGAATTTTGTTTAAAAATTATTTAAACATGTGTAACTAATACAATTTTTCTTATAAAACTCTCAATTTTGCACAACTTACCTTTCAAGAATCTTGATAAATGATGTTTGATATGACGTCTCAAAAAATGTAATTTTTGAAATCTTTGTAGTTTTATTGAATTACCACCAATTTATGACGGTATTACTCAAGTTTGAACAGATCTATTACAGTTTTTTAGTAAGTGCTTTTCTAAAATTTAGGATGTAATCTTTAAAATGCACTTAATTATTTTGCTTTAAAAGTAAAGTAATCTATTTCTTTTTGAGAAAATTAAGAAGGATAACAAAAATGTAATACGAAAACCGAAAACTAACAGCTAAAAAAATGTTTTTACAAAGCGATCTATACTTTTTTCTGTAAAACTTACCTAAAATACATTTAAATAGGCTTCAATAATAATAAATGTTCAGCAAAAAAATTTTTTTTAGCTCTTATACAGTATGTCTGCGTAACTTGGAACCTATTGATAACTTTTTTATTATCCGTTCGAAAAAAAGTTATTCTTTATAAAATACTCTGCGTCGTATATAATCTAAGATGCAATCATCAAATATCAAATTAATTTATTGATACGAGGTATGTCAAAAAATATGAATTAGACTCGAGTAAAGTACATTTACATTTCACAATATCGAAAATTTTTATTAAGAAAAGTTGTTTAGAATTAAAAAATTTGTTTTAGTGTTCAATTACATCCTCCTAATTAAAATATTGTGAATAATAAAGGCACTTAACTCTTAAGAAATATTAATATTTTTTACATACCTCGTATAACATTAAAAAAGTTTGATATCTGATGGTTGTATCTTAGATTTTAGACCAGGGAGATCTTTTCATTAGGAGTAAGTTTTTTTCGTAAAAGTGATATAAAATAGTAATCATAATTGTAATAAAATGATGATGACTATCCGTAATTTGAGAAAAAATTGAAATTTTTTTTTGCGATTAGAATGATGTAATTGTATATGTAAACATTGTTTTAAATTTCAAACAACTTTTCATAATATCATTTTTTGATATTCTGGAATATAAAGGTACTTTACTCTTTAACGAAATTCATATTTTTGACATAACTCGTATAAAATTGATAAAATTTGATATCTGATGGATAAGTTTTATATTTTTGAATATCCTGAGCATTTTATGAAGAATAACTTTTTTTCGTAAAATTGATAATTAAAAAGTTTTCCATGTGGTTCCTAGCTACGCCGACATACTGTATAAGAGCTTCTGTATAAAAATTTTCAAATTGCAATGCCATATTCGGATTCAGCATAATCAAAAACAAAATTGAAACATATTTGATCAAAGTAAAATGATGAATTTAACAATATTTTTAAAATTATTTATACAAAACAATTGTTTTTGTTTAAACAGTTAATAAACAATTAGCAGCCAAATCTGCGAGTAGAACTTTTTACTTTAACAACTATATAAACTAATAAAAAAGTTTTAGAAAAATATAAGCTTGTTTGAATTTTTCCGAAACAATGCACGTTTTCGTTCTAATTGCACTCCCCTAATAAGAATTATTGTGTATTTAACGGTGGAAGCATATAATTTGAACCACCTATACTACACATATAAAGGTTCAAATTTAGGTATAAGGCCATCTCAGATTTTACCTTTTACAAAAATGGTGAGAATTCAAAATGGCGACTATACATATGTGACTAATAGCAAGATAACATTTGAACGAAAAGTATAATTTCAACCAAATTTGGTAGATATATAGTTTTCTTTATGTATAAGATCGAGGTCTTGAACCGGAAAAATCGGTTTACCAGAAGTTGTGTTAT
Organism: Diabrotica virgifera virgifera; assembly: GCF_917563875.1. Classification (NCBI taxonomy): domain Eukaryota; kingdom Metazoa; phylum Arthropoda; class Insecta; order Coleoptera; family Chrysomelidae; genus Diabrotica; species Diabrotica virgifera. The sequence continues at coordinate 195,696,111 of NC_065447.1, read as the reverse complement.
TCCTGGTTTTTTATGTAAACATATTTTTTTTTTAATTCTTTCACCCTGTATATGTTAATTTTTTAAAAAGGTAATACCGTCATTGAAAATAACGTAAAAATACTTTTTAGGAAATACATATTTTCAACTTTTTAGTTCATATGATGACAGTATGGCAGCAAGTCAGTAGTGCTGCCATACTGTCATCATGTGAACAAGTCAAATCATATCTCAGATGTTACCTAGGGCGTATTAAATGGAATATTTTAAACATCCATGCTTAAGTTTTCCATGCATAATCCATGCATTTTTAATCGATGTTTCCTTGACGGATTACTTTTAATGGGTTTTTACCCACATATTTTTGTAATAATATATCTTGGTGGTTAGCATGTTAGATCACGTAAGCACTGCTGATGATCGGTCAACCAATCGAAAACTAGTTCTGTGATGTAGCGCTTTTTAGTAATTTTAAATATATACCTTTTATAAAGAATTTTATTGTTTTTTTTTAATTGATTCATGTTCTATTCTCTTTTTATTTACTTTTGTTATTACATTTTAAAGATTTAAATAATTACTACAACAAACAATAGTTACTCAAGATAAATCGTACCTGCTATAATCATCATGCAAATTGTAAATATTCTCTCGTTGTCGGTTTCCGCAGCAACGTTACCAAATCCCACGGATGTCATACAGGTCATGGTGAAATATAGAGCGGTTACATACATCGTCTTTCTGGAAGGGCCGTTTATTAATTCCGGTGTACTGGAATCGTTGGGCCACACGTAGGAATAAGGGTTTTGCGTGATATTGGCCAGTTTCCACAGCCAGCTGTACTGGACTCCGTTGTCGGCATCCGACCGACCGATTGAGTACCTGCAAAGAAAATAATTAAGTTTCAGATAAATAGTTCAATGAATTATTTTATTTATTTTATTTGACCAAATCGATAAATATTAGATTTGATAATGTTATGAAGCTATTGTCTTGTAGCCTTTTAATATTTTTTTTACTTTTACTTGGCCAGTAAAAATAGTAAAAATATTAGATTTTACAATTGAAACTCCTTATAATTATATTATTGCAATGTATAGGAAATTATGGACTACACTTAAGGGGATGGGTACGTATTTTCGGCTGCAATGCTATTCAAATGGGGATTAATTTTTTTCGGATCCTGAGAAAACTAATAAGTATTTCTGAAAAGTTTAAACGCAGAATGAAAGATTACGTTATTAACGAGGGTAGAAAGTTCCTGAAAACTTCTATAATGTTTATTTTAATAAGTTACAGGAGTGAAAAACTAAGAGAAAATTTAGTGTGCTTTTAATTTCAAATATCTGATTCAAAATAAACTTTTTATTTATTATAAGGGACTTTTGGCCCTCGGTAATAATTTAGTCTTTCATTCTGCGTTTAAATTTTTCAAAAATATTTATTGCTTTTTTTCAGGATTCGAAAAAAATGAACACAATGTCCATGGTTATATTTTCCAAATCTGTCTTTGTCTTACAACGCACTCAGTCGAATAGAATATTGTCAGCATATTGTCAGTCAGACAGTGACAATCAGTGACAATTTTGACATGGCATCGGGAATATTTTGAGTTGTTGATTAAATAATATTGATATATAGTGTATTTGATAAATAATTGATTTAAGACGTGAACTTAAAAAAAAGGTTATTTATTGTGTATTATTTGTGGAAGATCCAAGCAGAGAATACATCAGGATAATATATTCTGTGATCCAAGTATTTTGTTGTTAAAGATGTTCAAAATTGTAAGCGTTCCATAGTAACAATATATTATTAAAAAATCACTTTTCCTCTTTTCTCGATTGAGTATTAATTTTTGTTGTACATATAAATTACTACAATCACTGAATACATAGTTAGTGAAAAAATTATCACATTTATTAACTGAATTAATAATTTGTAATTATACAAATAACAGTTATCCAAGAACATTCAAAAGCCATCTCTTTAAGTTAGTGGTGACATTTTCAAGTAGAATGACATTCTAGTAATGTTTACATATCCATACCAGTGTGAATTCTACTACAGGTAATTTGCCGTGTAAAGACAGAAAAAGTAGGGATAGCCGTAAAATATTTGCGAATTATGTACCGATGGCCTTAATATTAAGGTAATTTTTAGCTTTTATACTATTAAAACTAAACACTTCCATTTATTTTGCTTATTTTAAGAAGATTGCAGACCACACAACAGATTAGAAGTTAGAGCTAAGAGTTAGGTTGATTAGGTGCTACATTTTCTCGACTTGGTTTATGGAATGGGTGCTTGGACCCTGAATGTGACATCAACATAAACTGGAATCATTCGAGTTTTATAGAAGAATTCTGACAATATCATGAACAGAACACGTCACAATCAAAGAAGTTATGAGTAAGATAAATATAAAAAAGAAATGGAAGTCTTAAATACAATCACAACTAGAAAATCGGAATACCTCCGACATATTATTACCCAGTTGGTTACCCAGTAGATCATAGCCGGGGATTTTTCCTATTGAATTCAATTGAAATTCGTTTTCTGTGTGCGTTTTTTGTATTGCAATCAGATCAATATCGTTATCTTTTAATAGTCTGTATAGAATTTGCCATTTTGCTTTACTTGTACCTTCTTCATATATTTGATTGATATTGGGCCAATCATCGGCGCCCATAGCCATGGGCAGGGTGGGGGGCTAAAATGGGGGCAGAGTGGTCTTTCCTAGCTTTTCGGGTGCTGTAAACTATATATAGTTACAAAATATAATGTGCAACATCTTCACGTCTGGCCCACCCTGAAAATTTTTATATGGGCGCCCGTGGGTCCAATTTGTTTTGTTATTTGTTCCTTGGAAAGTCCATTCATTAACTGTGTCATCTTTAATTAGTCTAAAAAAACTGCGATATACTTCTGCCAGGAGATCTTGAGAAAAATTGACTGGCGCCTCTTGTGCTAGTTTTCTAGTTTACCCAGGGTCCACGTGCAATATTACCTGCGGACGCGAACTAGCGTTACACCCCCTTTAAATGAACAAAATTATGTATATGAATAAGATATAAATAGAAAAAATATATTTTAAACAATTTTCTTTGACACAATAATATTTACGTTGACATTAATTATTTTATCGTAGTATTTAGTACGTTCTTTAACGGCAAAATTTGCAAAACCTCTAAATTTTAAAGAACCGCTGCGATTGGCATGAAATTTGGCATACACATAGCTAACAATTCAAAGAAAAAAAAATGATATTGTGCCGATATGTGCTTTTGCCCTGGCGGTGGTTTTCACCCCCTCTTGGGGGTGAAAAATTATCCGTCCAAAGTAAGTACGGAAATGGATAAACTGACTAATTTTAAGTAACTTTTGTTCTATTGAGTTTTTTCACTAAGTCAATACTTTTCGAGTTATTTGCCAGTGAATATGTTCATTTTTTCAACAAAATAACCATGCTTTTAGACGGTTTTTCGCAAATAACTCAAATAGTAAGTATTTTGTCGAAAAAACATTCTTAGCAAGAATATAGCCTGTAAAAAATTAAAAAAAAAATGGTGTCAAGTCTCTATATCTAGTAGAAGCAGAGTTATGGCTAATGAAAAATAGGTTTATATTCATCAAATTCCAAATGGAATACTTTAACGTGAAATAACCAAAAATGAAGCACATTTCGGGGAAAACTTATGACAACTTATTTAAAGTGTTTAAAAATGCTTCATTTTTGTCTTATAAAAAAATTTCTAGCATCAACAGTAAACAACTTACCCTCAAAATAAAGTTAGTCCCTTTTTTTGGTAAAAAAATTTTGAAAATCACCCCCTAATTAGTATCTCAAATGCACTGAACCAAAAAAGTACGTAAATATAATGAAAAAAACATTGATTCAAAAACGGGGAGCATTAATTTTCGTCCAATAATCAGTATCATTGGTCCAATGTACGTAGATACATTAACTAATGCTCAAAAACATTAATTTTTATGAATTAGTACGTTCAGTTCATTAAATGTACTTTCTAGTTAAGAATCAATGTATCGGTACATTGAATCAATGTATCGGTTACATTTATTTAATCAATGGATCGGTACATTAGATTAATGTATCGGTACATTAATTCTTAACTAAAAAGTACATTGAATAAACGTACTAATTCATAGAAGTTAATGTTTTTGAGCATTAGTTAATGTATCTACTTACATTGGATTAATGATACTGATCTTTGGACGAAAATTAATGCTCGCCGTTTTTGAATCAATGTTTTTTTCATTATGTTTACGTACTTTTTTGGTTCAGTTTACACGTGGAGGGGCTCCATCTCATTATGTAGGGGAAGATCCAAAGACAAAGAAGCATAGGGAGAGGTATAATATCATGGCTGCGAGAATGGTATGGATGTACATCAAATGAACTTTTCAGAGCAGCCGTCTCAAAAGTCCGAACAGCTATGATGATTGCCGACCTCTTTCGCGGAGATGGTACTTGTAGAAGAATATTTATTTTGCATTACGCCACATTTTAATGGAAACCATTTGTTTTTATTGATATCTGTCAAAATTATGGCCAATTATTTGACCCCCAAGTTATACCAGCAACTCTTCCCATCGCAGGACATAACGACTGGGGAGGCTTTGTATTGAACGTTACTTTGGATGCCCTGCGTAGGAGGACATCCTCTGTTTTACTTTATATAGTTAAGTCACCTGCATTTAGGAGCAGCTAGAAGAGCTTTTCTACCACCTAATAATGACTGAATTTATTTATTAACTGATTACAGATTTGTATACTAAAAATGTGTTCCGTGCAGTAAGTCACTCGTGTGTTAGTGGGGTCACTGAAGGTGGATATGAGCTATTACCTCCGATTTCGTTGAACCTCCATCGATTTGCATGAAAATTGGTGACTGGTTAGAGGATATCTCAAGGAACAAAGGTGACATGGTGCCAACTTGCGCTTTTACCCTGGGGGTGGATGCCACTCCTTCTCGCGGGTGAAAATTATTTTATTAAAAATAACCCCATAATTCGATAGAGGGGCAAATTTCAAGCAAAATTTGTTATATAAAGTTATTAAAATAAATCAAAACTTTTTGAGTTATTAAAGATCAAAAATTTTAATTTTTCCTTGAGTAAAATGCATGTTTTTAACCAATTTTTCATCAATAATTCAAAAAGTGTAAGTTTTTACAAAAAAGTTATTATTATCAAAATTTAAGCTAATAAAAAATGAAATAAACACCTTACTACATAAACCTGCTAATGTTAACTAAAAGTGAGTTATGGGTAATTGAATGTATATTTTTTTCGGTGAGTAAAAAACTATAAGTATTCAAGCTGAAATAACGGGAAATTGATGAATCTTATAACAAACTTATTAAACATTTATCAAAGTACTAAAAAATATCTATTAAATGAGCCCCCTAACATGTTCATAGCGTTAAAATTTATGCTCCAAAATTTTTTCAAAATTTATCTTTTAAAAATTTTTCCAAAAAATGTTATTGTTTTTTTTAATAACTCCGTTCGTGTTTACGATATCAGGTTCATCTAAAAACTGAAAGTTAATCCCAAGTGCTATTTAAGCACGTTGAACTTAATCTTTTAGTTCCCTTATTTTTTTAAAAATAAAAGGTTAAATGACCCCGGTTGCATGGTTCCCACAGCAAAATTTAAGATTTAAACGTTTCTATCTCGGTTATTTTTTACCATATAGAAATAGTAAGACAGGTAAAATATTTGGCACAGAAAAACTAAAATTTGGTTATATTTAATTTTTTACGTGTATTGAGTATTTTTGGAGTTATTATCAAAAGAATATGAAAACATTACTTATGCTAATATAAAGAAGTTCTTGTAAGGATTACTATAAATTTTAATTTTTGTGGAATTGGCGTATGTTTAATTTTGCATTTTTCCTAAAAAATTCGAAACGGTTCTTTTCTTTTCATTATAGCTTGCTTAATTTTGACGCTATCACCTTGTTCTGAAGCTCACTTGATAGGTATTCCGAAGTACTTTGGCAAATGTTTAGCAGGAATATTTTATACATTGCATCGTTTTCCCGTTATTTTAGCTTGAATACTTAGATTTGAGTACTCGTCGAAAAAAATACACATTCAATTGCCAATAACTCACTTTGAACTAACATTTGTTTAATTATTTATGTAAGGAATGTATTCATTTTTATTATCTTCAATTTCAGTAATAACACCTTTTTTGTAAAAGCTTAAATTTTTTGATTTATACGTGAAAAACCGATTTAAATCATGCATTGTTTTACGAAAAACTTCAAATTTTTGGTCTTTAATAACTCAAAAAGTGTTGACTTATTTTAATAACTTTATATAACAAATTTTGCTTATAATTTGTTCCTCTATCGACTTATGGTATTATTTTTAATAAAATAATTTTTACCCCCGAGAAGGGGTGTCATCCACCCCTCAGAGTAACAGCGCAAGTTGGCATCATGTCACCTTTATTCCTTGAGGTATCCTCTAATAACTCACCAATTTTCATGAAAATCGATGGAGGTTCAACGAAATAGGAGGTGAAAACCTTCAGTGACTGCACTGTGTCGCTCTCCGGGCTGTGTGTGTGTGAGCTGTATGCTGTGCTTAAATTTTTTGCAGTGCTTCTTATGATCCATCCTGTGCCTATACGAGTGGGTGAGGTTTTATTCCGTAATTTAATTGCTGTTTTACTGTAAACTTGGTTTCCATGCAGTTGGGAGTCTTTGGGCACAATTGCTAGTATTTAATTTTTATTGATGTTTTTCAGTATCTATTGCTTTCCTGCTCATACGTTTGGCTCATTTTCATCTTAGTTTCATTGAAGTTTATTTTATGTCCTATGTTTATAAAATGTTGTGCTTGGGATGTTCTTTTCTTTCGACGTCATTTTGATGTTTTTCTTGTCTAACCTGTATTCTTCGATTAGTCTGTCCATAGTAGGATTTATCCTCACCAGTAGTCTTCACAAGGAATCTTGTATATTCCTTGATTTTTTTTTGAAGATGAACTAACTGACCCAATTGAAGCCGGCAATGGGATAAGATAGGGGGATTCCTTGAGTCCTTTATTGTTCAACCTGATCATGGACGAAATAATAAAAAAAGTAAGAACTAAAAAAGGATACCAAATGGGAGAAAAACAACTTAAAATAATCTGCTATGCGGACGATGCAATACTAATCTCTCCAAATGAAGTTGGTTTACAACGTATGCTGCCCAATTTAACATAACCGCCAGAAAATTTAACATATTAATTTCCTCAAAAAATTCAAAATGCATGGTTATAACAGCAGATCCAATAAGACGTAAATTGGAGCTGGAAGGTCAGATAATAGACCAAGTGATGAAGTTTAAATATCTAGGCATCACAATATCTAGCTACGGAAGGCTTTAAACAGAAGTGAAAGATCAAGTGAATAAAGCAAACAGAGCCGCAGCTTGCCTGAATGACACAATATGGAGAAATAAAGATATTGGAAAAGAAATGAAAGGCGGAATTTACAAAAGGGTCATCAGGCCAATAATGACATACGCGGAAGAAACACGACCCGACATAGAGAGGACAGAAAGATTGTTCGAAACAGCGGAGATGAAAACCCTTCGAGAAATCGATGGTAAGACTCTATGGGACAGAGCTAGAAGTACAGATATACGACGGAGATGCAAGGTGGATAACATTAACAACTGGTAAGAAACAGAAGAATAGAATGGAATGACCACATAAGCTGAATACCAACAAATAGGGTAGTAGGGTAAAATAATGAGTAATGTACAAACTAATCTTGTTATTGACAACGTCAGTCTTGAAAATGTAGACCACTATATATATCTTGGACATACCATCAATATCGGCAAAGAAATCCAAATAGCCGAAATAAAAAGACGCATACAATTGTCTTGGGTAGCTTTCGGCAAGTTAAGCTGTATCTTAAAGAATAGAGATATACCAATGTGTCTAAAACGTAGAGTTTATGACAAATGTATCTTGCCTGTAACTACATATGGACTGGAGACCATGGCCTTTACAAAGAAAACCTTAGAACAGCTCAGTACAACTCAAAGAGCGATGGAGAGGGCCATGCTAGGGATTAGTTTGAGAGACAAAATTCGAAATATCGACATTCGTGAAATAACAAAGATTACTGATGTCGCAGAACGTATAGCAAGGCTCAAGTGGCAATGGGTCGGACATGTTGCCCGAGATAATCCCGAAAAATGGACACAGAGACTAACAAACTGGAGACCAAGAGAGAACAGGCGAGGAGTAGGCAGACCGCAGAAGAGGTGGGCAGATGATATCAAACAAGTCGCGGGCAAGCAGTGGATGAGAATTGCCAAGAGTAGAAATCGATGGAAGCAAATGAAAGAGGCCTATGTCCAGCAGTGGACGAACACAGGCTGAAGAAGAAGAAGAAGGGTAGTCAGGACAGCGAGAGACGGTTCCCCAATAGGAAGACCATCAGTGGAAAGACCACGAAAACGATGGAACGACAACTTACTAGAGGCACATTGAAAAAATAGACAGAGTCATGTCTATACAAAAAGGAGGAGGAGAAGAAGAAGAAGAAGAAAAATTATTGTTCTTGCGGACGACAATATTGCTAACATTTTCCTGTTGGTGTTAAATATAATCTCCATTTTGTTTTTTCTAAAAACTCTGCTGATTTTGGCTGTTGTGCCTTTAGTATATGACAAGAGAATTTTTCAAATTTTTTTGTTTATGTTGTTCCTTGTTCAATGTTCCAAGAGTTCCCAGAATATCTCATCTTGATTAACGAAGAGTTTGATTTTCGGTAACTTGGTTTGTTGGACAATATAAAAATAAAACAAAATATTGCATTGAACATTATTTCAAGTCTAAATCACTAGATTCTGTAAGTGAACTTTCGGCTTACCAGTTTACCGTAAGTTGAAGAAGTGATATAAAGTATGTTTATTTAGACGTTAAATTTTATTAAATGTATGTACTACTTACCAAACACAGGCTAACCAATGAGCAACCAGCATGTAGAAACACAGAAGAAGGATCAACATAGCAGCTCCGTATTCTAAATATCTATCAAGTTTTCGAACAACCCTACCTAATCGAAGTAGGCGGACGACTTTAAGGGCGCTAAATAAACTGCCGATGCCCTGAAAAACAAAATGATAATAATATGTATTTTTCGTTTATTAGCAAAGTGTGTAAATAGTATATTATGCAACGAGCATTTAATGATGGTCATTATGAAGCGAGTATGAGGGTTAGGAAACGAGCCGTATGCGGCGAGTTTCGTATAGAGTACGAGCTTCATAATGATAATTAAATGCAAGTTGTATACACTATTTTTTCTATGATCATTCACAACAAAAAATATATTCAAATTTATTTATTTTGTAACACAAATAAATTCAGTAGTTTGTCAGTTTGACGGTTTGTTTACATATTGAGAACTGTCAAAGCGTATGTATTTGACTCGCCATTGGTCACTGCTCGTGTGCCACATTTGTCGCGAATGCCATATCGCGATTCTATTGGTTAAAAATCTGTATCTTAATGAAAATCTGTATCATAATGGAGTTCATTATGATACAGGTAGTGACATCATAATTGATATATTGTGGTATGAGAATAGAAAAACGTATTTATTTGTTTAGCTAATCATCCGAATTAATGGTCAATAGAAGATGAAAAAGTACCTCTCATATTATTTTTCATCTCAGATGAAAAATCATATTTTTTTTCAAAACATGCATTCTAAACCAAGAACAATTTTTGAGGTCATTTTGCATGTTAAAATAAAGGAAGTTTTATAGGGATTACTACAAATTTTAATTTTTGTTGAAATGACGTATGTTTTATTTTTCATTTTTTCCTAAAAAGTTCAAAAAGGTTCTATTATTTTCATCATAACTTGCTTAATTTTAACGCTATCGACTTCTGCTATAGCTTTTCTGATAAATTTTTTTATTTACTCTAAAAAATGTTGAGCAGCTATATTTAACAAAATGCATCGTTTTCCTGTTGTTTAAGCTTGAATACATAGATTTGAGTAGTCGCTAAAAAATATGCATTCAATTATCTATAACTCACTTTGTGTATATTCTAAAAGGTTTTTATAATAACCTTTTTTATTTTTTTAGTGGCTTCAATTTCAGTAATGACAACTTTGCTAAAAAATCTTACTGTTTTTGAGTTCTTTACGAAAAACCGTGTTAAAACATGCATTTTTTTTATGAAAAATCAAAATCGTTGGTCTTTAATAACTCCAAAAATTATTGATTTATTTTAATAACTTTATATAACACATTTTAGTTAAAATTCGTCGCTATATCGATTTCTGGGGATATATTTAATAAAAGAATTTTCACCCCCAAGAGGGGGTGGCATCCACCCCAGGATAAAAGAGCAACTTGCCACCACATCACCTTTTTTTCTTGAGATATCTTCATGGAAATCGATGGAGGCTCAACGAAATCGGAGGTGAAAACCTTCAGTGACTGCACTAATACTAAACTGGATTTATTTTTCAAACCATTAATCTCTATATATGTATCTAATGAATGCTTTCACCCCTGACATTAGTGTATAAATTCGTTTATTAACGACACAACAAACTTTTACCAACAAGTTAGTCTCTTCAATTGGATTGTTTGATTTTGTTTGGAGAATACTGGTTGTAGGGAAAATTATAAATTTTGTTAAAATTTTTCCCTGAAAAATGGCTTTGGTAGAGTCCATTAGCCAGACTTGTTTAAACAACGGGAAACCCGGGAGAATGGGTTGAAACAAAACAAATAATTATAAACAGTGACTGTAAAATGATTATTCTTCCTATATTAAGTATATTTTGCCAACTGCACCGGACACCCGGGAAAATGGGTTGAAACAACAAATAATAATTATAAACAATGACTAAAATGATTATTCTCCCTATATTAAGTATATTTTACCAACTCTACCGGACTTTATTGCGGCAGTTATCTTCTTGTTTATGTATCATATGAGGTCCACTTAATGTTAACAATTCACTGGCGAGTAGTAGCCGGTTTCCAGCTAATCGAAATAGTTGTTCGGCACTGCGTATTACTCTCCAATCACGAATGTTCGTGATCCATGGTATATCATCATCATCATCATCAACAGCTATTCCATCCATCGTCGCATGTAAGCCTCCCTTAGGTGTCTCCATTCATATATGTTTGCTGTTTTTTGCATCCAATCGTGGCCAGCCATTCGCTTGATGTCATCAGACCATCTTGTTTGACGTCTGCCTCTACTTCTTTTGCTTGCGGTTAGTCGCCATTCGAGAATTCGCTTTGTCCAGCGGTTGTCTTCCATTCTTCCTCTGTGTCCTGCCCAGATCTATTTTAACATGGCAACCTTCTGGATCACATCTGTTACTTTTGATCGCCTTCTCATCTCTTCATTGGACTTGCGATCACTGAGCTTAATGTTGAGCATTCTCCGTTCCATAGCTTTCTGAGTCACTTGAAGTTTGTGGACTATGCTGTTGTTGAAAGCCCAAGTTTCGGTTCCCTATGTCAGAACTGGCAACACGTACAGCACTGGCAGCAGATACATGGTATCTGCTTTCTTCTAATTCCTCTGCGGTCCTCGATTTCATCGTTCATATAAGCTGAATGATTCTGTACCGGTCTCCCCTAAGAAAATGACATTTGCTCTATTTAACACAGCTCCGTTGGTCTGCCTTGCTGTCCAGGGTATTTGGAGCATTCGTGAATGAAATCACATGTCAAAGACTTCTAAGCCGTTGATCGTATCATCTTTCAGCGTCCAGGTCCCGGTGCCATGTAATTCCTGGAGACTATTGCATAAGATAAAAGGGTTGTCAACCAGCGTATTAAACTATGAATCAAATCCACGAGGAAAAAGTTTTCCTGTAGTTGTCTGTATACCATATGTTACAAAAACGAATAAAATTCTTTATAAAAGGTATATTTGTTAAAATCCCTAAAAATAGCTACACCACAGAACTAGTTTTCGATCGGATGACCGATCATCATCAGTGCTTACCTAAAATGCGTAAAAAATGAATAGATAGGGCAACGTTTTTAAAATTTTGACTACGGTTTTAAAAAGTTATAGGTTACACTCACTTGATTGTAACATGCTAAACACCAGAATACAAAAATGTGTTGGTAAAAACCCTTTGCAACTGATCCGTCATGGAAACATAGATAAATTATGTGAACTTGAACATGGATGTATAAAATATTCAATGTATTATGCTCTAGGTACCATTGAGCTCGAAATTGACTTGTTCTCATGTTGACTATATAGTGGCAAGTGGCAGTGATAGCGGAAATTCCGAACTATGACATGAGCGAAATGACAGTCCCACAGGAAGTTGAAAAATTTCCCTGTTAGTTATGTAGAATCTAGTGTAAAGCTTGTTAAATTGAGAACAGTAACTGCAATCACTCCACTCTGATAAATAATCATTTAAAATGGAGATAAACTTGATTTTATAGTTAGAAAATGTAGTAAAGTATATTGTCAATAAAGATGGTAGCCAAACCACATTACACATAAAATCGAAACTGTGAAATCTATATTGAACCCTCTTGTGATTAGACCTGGGGTTTAGAAAAGCATTTTATGTTGATTTCAAGTTATCGATTTTATTTAAATAGTTGGTAGTTGTTGGAGTTTGTGTAAGTTCAAGAAAAGATCACAGTAGGGGTGATAGAAGTGTAAAAATGTCTCAATAATCTAAAGGGATATATAAAACAAGCTCAGACTTAGGCGACTAATTCCCAAGGACCCCACAGGTTACCCGGAACCCTAAGGGTTTGAAAACAAACCGTCATAAGATGTAGCTAACAGTAGGGGGAGGAGAAGATGGCATGTAAGATGTATATGAGATAATTAATGAGAATGGGACATGATGGGACTTAAACGGGACCCAGAAAGAAAAGATGAGACTTTTTGATTTGGTTTTAGTATGGATGAGTGTTATCCAGTGGTATGTTTTGGTAATGGCAGATTGAATAGATGAGGTGAAAATAGTCATAGATAGTATATAGATGGAAATTAAGATATGAAGATGTATCTGACTGTATGGTTTACCTAAGATACATAAAGAAGGAAATCCCCATTCGTCCAGTTGTTAGCTTCATAGACACTCCTGTCTTCATTCTTTCAAAGTTTATACTCAATCTTATTAACAACATGACGAACTTCACCCCTCAATTCTCAGTCAAAAACACAAGTCACCTTGTCAACAAATCCAGCTTCGTCCAAACATTACCATGCTATCATTTGATTTTAGAAATATTTTTACTTTAGTCCCAAAACAAGAAACTAATAATCTGATACATTATCTTCTAAGAGCAAGTTCAATTACCACATCTACCACCAATTCAGTTATTCAATTACTGCAATTTTGTCTAGTTCAAGACTTCTTTGTATTAAAAAATAAATATTTTAGACAACCTGATGGCTTAGCTATGGGTAGTTGCCTATCTCCTCTCCTAGCTGACATTTTTATGAATCATTTAGAACCCGTATCTATCATGAAAAATCCTGAAATGCACTATTGGTATCGTTATGTTGATGATTGTTTATTCATCACCTCAGGTAACTCGAATACAGCTGATCTATTACTTTCTAATCAAATCCACTCCAATATTAATTTCACCATGGAATTAGAGTCATCCCAATCAATAAATTTTCTCGACCTCACTATTACCAGATTAAATGACCACTTCGATTTCAGGATCTATAGGAAACCGCACAGATCGACCATGTCATACCATTATCTTCTAACCACCTTATGTCATACAAATTTGCTGCCTTTCACAGTTACATACATCGTCTTGAAACCATCCCCTTATCACAATCCACAATTATCCAATATATAATTAAATATACTTCGTCAAATAGCCTTCAATAACGGTTACGATCCACCAATCATAAACAAACTCATTCATAAAAGACAGCTTAAGGCAGTGATACTCAACCTGCGGCCCGCTGACCGCATGCGGCCCTCTAGCGTTTTTTATGCGGCCAGAAGGCTAACTAAAGCGCCCTGTAAACGATCAAATTATTTGTTAAATTTCACGTGTTTTCAAATTATTTGATAGTGTGCCGATATGTTTGAGGCGTGTTTGTGCGTGAGGCAGACAATTCAATGCCTTTAATTTTGAAATTATATTAAAATTTTTAAGAACTCTGATTAAAAAGCAGGCATTTTTAACTCTTAATAATAAATTATTAATGTTAATGAACAAATAGTTATTTTAAAAATATTCAATACTTATTTACTACATTGCAACGACTCATTTAGTAGTCGATAAAATTGTTCAATTTTCCATGACAATAAAGCATATTGATACCACACGTGCAATTATTTTCAGAATATCCTCATTTTAACGGAGACTTTCCCAACTTAAAAAAACTTTTTGCAAAATTACTTTGTATTAATTAATAAAAATGTGACATAATAATTAAACATTAAAAATTTCACTAAAAATTTGAGGAAAATAATTATTTGTTTATGAGAGATTTAAATAAAACAAAGTTTTTTACATCTGACATAAGATTTTAAAATCTGACTAGTGGACGTTATAGTACAAATCAAAGTGAACATTTTAAGCTTTGGTAAAATGTTTCTATATTACTTTTTGACCAAGATATGCGACTTTGAATAGCCCGCTCTATGTATGTAATACGCACGATTGGCTCGCAGCGAATTCAGGCGCGCGTAAATTGCGAGCGTATATCAATAGTTGTGCTTCAATAGTGTATTGCTTCGAATTGTTAACATCTTATTTTGGAATTTTGTTAAAATCTGTTAGTGTTGTTTTACTGAAAATACAAAGACGTGTTTTAAATTACAATACTCTAATTTATAATCTACATAAGTACTCCATAATAGAAAAAAAAACGATAGTGGTCCTTTAAAATCGATAACATTTTTACAACAATGCGTGTGCGATGCTTTAGGAATTAGGTAATCAAAATAAATATCTACAATAAAAAATGAGCCGGAAAATTGTCGGAACTAACGGAAAATTATCACCCCAAAACTCACTTGTCACTCAAAAGAACGATATGATGGAAGGACGCCAATTTGAAATTCGTAATATCATAAATATATCAGATGCGTGTAAATCTTTAACATTGTGCTTTAGACACAACTCTGTTTGAATTGAGAGAGGGAATTTGGTAACATTATCAAAGCAAATTTATGGAAAGTTTATAACATTATATTTTAGATTTAGGAGGGGATAACAGAAAATACTTTGTGAAGGAAGTTTTGTTGTACACAAGAGAATTGAGTATCTCTTGAAATATATCAAATTTGAGAAGGTAAGCGACATATAATTTTGCACCCGGGAGGAAAGACCGGCAATATAGAAGAAGCTGATTTAATATTTTCGTCTACATAAAACAGTGATTATGGAAGTGTTTGTAAAATGGTTGCGTGAAAAATTTTTTCTCGGATTAAGTAAGCTCAGCGTATTTGTTTTTATTTAGACAATGCGCCGTAACATTCCAAAATATTATAAAAAGTCCCACAAATTCGTGGAATGCAAATAAAATAAAATAATTATGAATGGATGGAAAAGAAAAGTACTTTAAAATCATTTAAAGCATTTAATTTTTATCTATATAAGCAATTTCGGCTAACCAAGCCATCTCAGAGCTATGCAATGTTTAACTTACGTCAAATTTTAAAAAGTATGACTACGAAAAGAGATCTCACTTTTCAAAAAGGAACCAATTTTAAATCAGAATTAATTTTTTAGTTTTATGTTTGTCATTCAAAAGACAAGACTTCTTCTTCTTTTTCTTCTTCTTATAATAGGCCTCTTGGCCTGTTCCTTGCCGATTTTGAGCTTGTATTCGTAGCTGTGATGTGGACTGCCAGCTATCTCGCCACCTTTTAAAGGGCCTTCCTATTGGTCTCTTGCCTGTTGGCTTAGAATCCCTGGCTATACGGGCTATTCTCTTGCTGTCCATTCTCGTCACATGCTGATTCCACTCTGTCTTCCCCACCGTACTATATCTTGTATGTTACAGAGATATCTTATTCTGTCGTTCGGTATTATGTCTCTCAGTGTTTTCCCAGTTATTAACCTCAGCGTTTTCATTTCTGATGTTCTCAGTATCCTCTTGGTTTCTACTGTGTCACATCTTGTTTCTGTCGCGTACGTCATGATCGGTCTTACACATGATTTGTATATGCGTACTTTCCCTTCCAGCCTCATATCTTTGTTTCTCCAGATGACATCCCTCAGACATCCTGACACGTAAATGGCTCTATTTGTTTGCTTTTGGACGCTCTCTTTAGCATCTCCATAACTACATATTTCGATTCCCAGATATTGGAATCTCGAGACTTGTTCAATTATTTCGTTGTTAATTACTAATTTGCATCTTATGGGTTCCCTTGACACTACCAGAGATTTTGTCTTGGCTGTTGATATTTTCATGTTGTAGTTCTTCGCCACTGTATTGAAAGTCTCTTCCATTCGCTGTAGGTTATCCTGGTTATCGGAGATTAAGATTGCGTCGTCAGCATAACAGAGGATTTTTATTTGTTTTTCCGCCATCTTATATCCTTTTCCAGTACCTTTAATGGTTTCTACGATTTTGTCCAGAACTAAATTAAAAAGCAATGGGCTCAAGCTATCCCCTTGCCTGATTCCCGAGTTGATTTCTACTTCCGATGTTAAAGACAACACAAATAACATAATTAAAAGCTTGCTGATTAGTACTAATTGGGACTGAAACCGACGCTGACTTAAATGCCTTTTTAATCAATTAGGTACCACTGACAATAATTATTATCATAGTCAGAGAATTATCTCAAAAACACAAAACAAAAATTTTATTGTGATTTATTTATGTACAAATTATAGACTAGGAGCCGGGTTAAGTAAAAGCTAAATATTTTAGGCACCATGGGTCTATAACTCAAGTAGTAGAATCAAAATATCACTTTTCGGTGGCATACGCGTCGACTGTGGCGTTTCAAACTTTCCTCTATTGGACTGGATAACTAAATTAAAGGATACTCCTGTTAAGATACGCTAAATGCCACTCCCAGAATTCAATCTTTTTACATTATGTATAATTATTACGAATAATTCTCAACTTATATTGGAATCAGAAAGCTAACATCAAAATAAAAAATGAGATATCAAAAGAAATAGAAACACGTAGAGGAGTACGACAGGGATGCATTTTGTCATCACTGCTATAGTCGGTTCGCTAAACTCAGACAAAACTGGCTAGAGATTTTAGTCAGCAACTTTTTTGTTTTTTGACAATTTTGCAAAAATTGGCAAAATTACTAACTATTTAGTAATTATTGACTATTTAGTAATAATTTTTTGCCAATTTTACCAATTTTATGGCAAAATTACTTACTAAAATCACTAGCCAGTTGTGTCTGAGTTTAGCGAACGGACTATATTTTTAATGTATATAGTGAAAGCATCTGCCAGGAAGCCTTTTTGCAAGCAAATGAAGGAATCGTAACCAATGGAGAGGTTGTAAATAATATTCGATACGCGGACGACACTGTTCTAGTTGCAAGAACAGTAGGAGACTCAGAACGATTACTTACAAATATAAATATTGCTTGCAACAATTATGGCGTAAACGTTAATATAAAAAAAAACCAAGTATATGGTCTTCAGTAAATTCATGACACAACCAACACATATTAGTATGTACGGCATTAAAATTGAAAAAGTATCTAGTTACAAATACTTGGGAACTTTAATAAATGAAACTCGAGACCAAAACAATGAAATAAAAAGGCGTATCGAAATTGCCAGGGCGACCTTCATAAATATGAGATAATTCTGTTGCGACAGAGATATAAGCATCCCTTTACGATTAAGAATGTTAAGAGGCTACGTATTTAACACGTTATTATACGGTTTAGAGGCCTGGACTCTAAAACAGAACAACATAAAAAATATTGAAAGTTTTGAGATGTGGTGCTACCGTCGAATGCTGAAGATAAGTTGGGTTGAAAGAATCACAAACCTTAAAATCATACGAAGGATAGGAAAAGACCGTGAGATTTTGTTAACAATAAAATGAAGAAAACTTGAATATTGGGGTCATCTGATGAGAGGTCATAAATACGCATTACCTCAAAATATAGTGCCAGGAAAAATAGAAGGAAAACGGAATCCAGGCCGTAGAAGAATGTCATGGTTTTGGAATTTGAGAAAGTTGTCTGGCTGCACCACTAATGAACTTTTTAGGTCAGCTGTAAACAAGGTCAGGGTAGAATTGATGATTTCCAATCTCTGATAGGAGTGGCACAAGAAGAAGAAAACATTCTATATGATGAAAAAATAAGACTCAGTGCAACTTTAACCCACCGTCTCCATTTCCCCTCACACACTTTAAAAAATGTCATTTTTTGTTATTAGTTTTTATAGTTGGGTTGCAACAGTGGCGGTCTCAAGTGGGGGGGGGCGACGGGGGCGATGGCCCCCCCCCCCAGAAATCTTAGTTTTCTGAAAAATTGAGAAGTTAATATACATATTAATCCGAAGTGTGAGATCGAACTAACGCAGATTTGTGAGATTTGTTCCCTACAGTCAGCAAGCTACTTCTAGTCGTAGCCTACACTTCCCATCAGCAATGCTTCTGCAGAGCGTAGCTTTCAATCTCTAAAGAGAATAAAGTCGTGGCTAAGAACACGGATGCGTCAAGACAGGTTGACTGGACTTGCTCTACTCTATGCCCATCGAGACATCCCTGTAGACCCAACGAAAGTTTTAGAACGATTCGCCAAAAGTGGCTATCGAAGACTTGAATTCGATTTGTAATTACATTCTTTTTAAAACCTTATAACTTGTTATTTTATTACTTATAACCTAATAAAACTATTGCAATGTATAATGTGAACCTCCTTTTTTCCATTCTAATAGACTAATTTGTATTGTATATTTATTGTAAATTTTAACATTTTAAAAGGTAAAATGTGTTTTGAGCTCTTTTAATTCAAGCGTAAAACTAACATTGTCAGACCAAACCTCTGAAGTTTGACGTTTGTTCGTGATAAAGTAAAACCACCTAAATCGTCAAAGGTTTAGAAAGATGAGACTTGCTTCAGAGGCTTGCCATTGAAAAATACTATCACCCACAAACCTTTTCTATTAGACTTTGAGTTGTTTTCAATAGTTCTAAATTGGTTTTTGATACAATCACAAGAATACAAAATATATTTTGAATATTTTATTTGTAAGTTAGCCGAACAATATTTACAACAAGCTTTAGAGGCTAGTTTTTTATTTTTTATTATAGTGTAAAACTGTTTCCACTCATACTAATTGTAATAATAATAAGTGATTTTCCTTTTTCTCCATTCGTCACAACCACTAAGTGACAGTCAGTCCATATTCGGTCCATCAACTGTTCAAATGAATAAAATGCCTTTAAAACTCTCAAAATCTTGCCATATTTTTAAAAATTTTCCGGACCCTCTTTCCGGCTGGGGGGCTGCACCCCCAGATCCCCCTTCAACAGACCATCGTCCCTCCCAAAATCTGACTCTGAGACCGCCACTGGGTTGCAATCAATTTAAAATTTAAAAAAATTGATACGCATAACTGAAGCTTTTATAAAACAGGTCTATTTTTATAGACGGGTAGGTTTAGTTCACATAACCTCAGAAAAAACTTATTTTTTGTGGAAAAAAGCATATACCTAACTTTGTTTGGACATGACAAACACTATATTTCTATTTTTTCTGAATTTTCCGTAAGGTTCGCCACCGTCAGAACTCCAAAAACTTGGTTTTTAGCGGGTTGAAGGTTTTAGTTTTTAGGCTGTGTAAAATGATCTGTACATTACTAATATTGCCACTCATTCCTTTGTCCGTTCCTAGTTTTCTAGTGTCGTTTAACCTTTAACCATATATATACGGTATGACATGCGTCGCCGAAAATATATTGTGGTGTAAAACTTGTTTTATAAAAGATTCCTTCGAACACCATCTCTGTAACTTCAAGTGGTGTGTACCTAATTACCTTTCAGCTACTGCAGTTTTAGTATGGTTTAGTCTTTCAGCTACGTTGACGTAAAGTTTTATGGCGGTATCCCGTACCGCATGTCAGTTAAAAGAAGTCCATTCAGTATTTTTTGGATATTAGAATGGCAGCAAGTTCATCCAGTTGTTCTACTTTCAAGTACTTTTAACATTGTTTTACTATTTTTTTAGTTAATAATACTAGTTTTTTTTATAATTCCGTTTATAGAGGTTTTTTTAGAACCTCCACCATTTTTTTAATATTATACGTGCGTTCATAATATTCTTGAAAAAATAAAGTTTATTTGATTTGGAGCAGTATTTTATTTTACAGTAGTATGAAGAATTATTCCATAGTTGATGTAAAAAACAAATACAGTGATATAAGACAAACTCATATTAAACACAAAGGAGAATAGGAACGTTATGACGTACCGCATGTCAGTGTCTACGTCCTGAAACATCCATGTCAGTTAGTAGTTAAGGGTTAAATTACTTTATTTGATAGGTATTTTATTAGGCCTTTTCCTTTCTTATTCACTGCTGGTAAAGATCTTCTATCGACTGAGTTAATAATTTACTTTTAATTAAGCAACCCACAGGGGTACAATGCTGTTTTGTATTATAGACGTAGTGTTTATATTAATATTATTGATTATATAAACTAAAATCTCGTGTAGGGTATCTGGTATATGAGAATATCAGAAGCGGGTGTATACATATAATAGAATCATGATCACGGAAAACCGCCAACGCAATAATAACGTAACCAAGTAGTGGTTTCAAGCTACTCTAATTACTGTTTACATTGTAATAATCGATATTGCCATCAAATATCATTGCACATACATACATAAGCTCAATACACTGCTATAATGTAGTAATGCAATTAAACTAAATATTATTCACAATTTCATCAAAGTAGTAAAACGACAATTAATAATAAATAAAACTAAGAAGTCATAGGACCGGTCCTGCATCGATAACTATAATGTTGTATTCAATGAGGGCTCCGAATATTTTTAATATTAACAAAGTTTACTATAAGTTATAAATTGTGAATCTCGGTGATATATTGAAATAAACTGTAAGTGTACAAACTCTTTACATAATATCCAGTTAAATTAGCATTAAAGTCAGCAAATTGCAATTATTTGTTATTGTTGTCAATAAACAAATCCAGTTTTACCAGCAAAATAAACTGTTTTATTAAAGACCGATATACCTGTTTTAGCAGGTGTACAGGATCAGACTGACTTTTCACTTAACGTTTATCTAAATGAATTCAAACATGGAATCACACAACAGTTCTACAGTACAAGACCATCAAAGTCAAATAAACGCATCACAGTCATGCTGTTTGGCAGCGTCGAGAGTGCATTTCCTTTAAAGTCCCAAGCAATTATCTTCAGTGCCTTAGAAAACACCAAACTTTAAGACTAACTTCTCCCACTTGGAAATATAATTCAACCGAAAAATATAATCTTCTCTTCTAGATTATCTAATAATCGCATATATAGGTATTTATCCAATAAACAAATAGTGGATGATTTTATGAATAATCATGGTCAAATAGAAATACAAGGTGAAATTGTCAGAGCAAGAAGGTTAGTTACACCAGCGGAACGACTTGTGCTCTCCGGCATATGTCCTTCAATACCGCACGACTTGCTAATCAATGAGTTACAAAAAATCGGCATAGTTCCTGTCTCCCCCATAACATTCCTCAAAATTAGTGCTTCTATGCCTGAGTAAAATCACATCCTTAGTTTTAAAAGACAAATCTATATCAGTCCTCACAGTCTACTAACACTACCAGAGTCATTTACTCTTGTTTTTGACAATACGACATATAGAATACTCATTTCTAAAGAGAGTTTAGTTTGCTTTAGATGCAAGAAGTCAGGTCACATTGCATCACAGTGCTCCGAACCACTAGCTCAACTAAACCCCAACCAAAGCAATGAAGAATCGGTATCCAGCGCAACAAATATATCTTTGCAAGCACCCAATGATACAAACCATTCTCAGTGTGAAGAAATGTCTATTTCTAATGTCCCAGAGATACCGAACAAAGCAGATGCATCAAATAAGGACAGTCACATAATTAATTAACCAAAACGTAACTTTGATAAAATTATTTCAGCAAGCACTTCTGAATGCTCATTTTCTCTCTTACTTGACCCTGCTAAAAACTTCATAGAAAATCACCCTCTACCTTTCCCTCTAAACTTTGATCAACTTAACATGCTCCTAACGAATATCACGGGATCAACATATCCTATAACCACAATTCAAGAATATACCATAGACCTATCAGCTTTGTCCCATATGCTCAATCAAATTTACACCCATTTAAAGGAAGGATCCATAAAACGAAAATTCGCGTCCATAAAAAAAATCAATAGTTATCTTTGCAGTGAGGCATCGGACTGGGAAAGTGACACATCTCAATTAAGCCAACATTAAGATTCAAGTTTCTACTTCAAAAGAATATTGATGGATTTTTTCATCGCCTTGGTATGCTCCTAAATCTTTCTGCGAATTCCAGCATCTATACTGCAGAGCTCTTTGGTTTGTTGCAAACCATCAAACATGTATATATTAAAAACCTCCTTTGTTGTCCAGGCCTTTCCGACTCTCTTAGCACAGTCAAAGCTATGTAAAATATATACCATAAACACCCCATTGAGAAAAGAACTAAGGCCGAACTAATGAAAGCTCAAGAAAGTTTCAGAAGAATCCACTTCCTGTGGATACCATCCCACATAGGCATAGAAGGAAATATGAACAAGCAGATACTAGTGCGTTTAACGCTATCACTAATGATGCATCAGAAAGAGTGTCGGAGTGTCGCTAGCGATCTAAAAGTTCATTTCAAAACTAAAGTGTTAATGTGTGGAATCCAATTATTGCTCCAAAGGTTTAATTGTCTACAAATTGTAATTAATTTTTACCAATTTTTGATTTAATATTGTTACAAATGTTACAGAAATGTCGCTAATAACCTTCGGGTGGATGCAACTTTGTCTTTTTTAAATAAAAAAAAACTCAGAAGTTAATCGAAAGTTTTTCTGATGTGTGTGTGTGTGGTGATGAGGTACTGGTGGTAAGAATTATTGACAATTAGTGGAGACTCAGAAACAGTAAAAATATTTCGATATTTCCAAATATCATCATCCCTTTACTTCTATTACTAAGAGTTCGCTTGTCTAATTATATTTCTTCATAAATTTCTGTCTTTCATGTCTCCGGTATGGAAAAATTAAATGATGCCGTTTATGCGATACCAGGAATATTCTTATAATGTGGAACCATACTTAAAGGCTCCGTTATGACTAGCTGGAACATGAGTGATCATCGGTTTCACAGCACTAATTAACACAATATTGGGAAAGTTTTTGAATAGAAGTATAATAATGTTCACAACCAGGATTAGAAAAGGAAATTATTGATGTAACTTTTTGTCAAAAAATAATAAATATTATTACAAATTATTTATATTTGCTAAAGAGATATATTTTGATAAAGGTTTGATTTTTATCTCGATAATCAAATTATCAGTAGTAATTACACAAGAGCTCTAAAATTATCGATTTGTATCCCGAGTGACATATTGACAGTTTTAATTTCACGATAAGAATGGGAGTGAAATTATGTCAAAGTGTCGCGAGGACAAAACAAATCGATAATTTGTAACAGCTCGAGAGTAATTCGGTAAGATTACTTCATGATTAAAACTGTATTTTTAAAACATTTTAACTAATATTTTATTGATAACTTCGCCTGTATATTTGCTAAACCTGTTTCTTGGTGTTCTCTGTGACAAGTTGTGATTAATTGTCACTAGTGGCACTGAATGCATTTTTAGGTAGCAACGAAGAGCATCTGACGTAATAGGTACTTGACGATGGGAAATTATCGAAAAAAAAATACCGCTGTAATTTTTATTTCTGTAGCTTTCTATGGTCAGAATCTCTATGGTTGAAATAATCCAAGGTATATCTTATATATTGGCTGGAATGTTGACCAAATAATGATCAGATTTAGGTCTTTTGTTGTAGAATCTAATTGAAATATCAGAATTAAAAATTGAGATATTAAAATAAACCCATATGGGAAAAACAGAAACTAATTAACACGCACAATACACATATTTAGTTTTAAAAGTTTGAAGGTGGTACATTTCTTATCTAAGGGATGAACTGTCTTAAACGTGAATTATCTTTAGTTGATTTTTGAGAGACAAAGGTGACTGTAAGTCATTTTTATTTATTTCTCCTGACCTAACATCAAGATAATTAGTTTTTAAAATAAATTTCTTATATAAAAGCTTTTTGTTTAAACCGTTTAATGACGTGCTCAAATGAGAAGTTATTCTTTGTGTAATTTATGACCTAAAGAGTTATTTTTTAATTAATTAAGAAAACGACTTGGCTTCAAAATATTCTTGCAATAAGTTTATTCTTAAAGACCGAGAATATGAAAAATTAATAAATTTCAAGGCGTCCATGATTATTTCTCTTAAAGGGAGTTTTAGAATAATACTTCTGGTTTATAAAAAAACTATTGTTATCTAATATGTAAGTAATGAAATAACAGAAGTTTCTCACAATCATTGACTTATAGAAGACAACCGGTGTCGCTGTCTACAGTTTGTACATAATCAGGTCTCCGGTAGAAATAAATTGCGTGATGCCGGTATAATGTAGTTCAGTGGCTTACTGATATATCAGCGGGCCCTGGTTCTAGTTGGATTGCGGCCCGTCCAAAAAAGCAAACATTGTATATTACAAGTTCTTAATCAATAGTAAGTATAAATCATCACATATCATATTTATACATTTAAAACATAAATTAATATTTATTTATCCTATCATTTTTCATACTGACATATTTTTTTTTGGATAAATTTGAAATTTAAAAACAAACAAATTTATACAAATTAACAAACAAAAAATCGAGAGAGAAAAAAGAAAAAATCGTAAATTAGCATATTTATAATAATCTTTTTCCTACTGTTGATGTAGCAAAAGATGTTATAAGACTGGATACACTGAAATTTTTTGCTATCTCATTTTCCATTGAGATAATAGCTAAATTATTCTAGATAGCCGTTCCTGACTAATTGTATTTCTCAGATAATTTTTTATTAATTTTAATTTTAAAAACGTTCGCTCTGCTGTTGCAACTTTTACAGGGATTGTAAAAAACAATGTACATGCTGTTATAATTTTGGAAAAACTACAGCTTGATGAGAAATTATCAAGCATTATAAAAGATCTTTTACATAAGTAATATTGGCTAGTTGTCCGCGGAAGCATTGTTGAAAAGATATAATTTGAGCAGAAATTGCTTTTGTAACATCATTTTTGTATATGTGGTATAAAAATTTTGTGAAATTTCCAATAATTAATTGTTTGTACTGTTAAGTAGTACATCTTTATCTAAAGTTTTAAATGTTTTATTAATATTACAAAAACCCTTGGACTTGTATCATTTTCAACGAAAACTTTTCGTTTATAAATTTGCAAAAGTCTGTGTGTTATTGCGTCGCCGCTCCTGCAATAGTTAGAGCAGATGTATCGATGGATTCTTATGTAGTTTTGTCTTCTGAATCCAAATCTGAAAACGGCATTTCGATATTTCTAACCGTTTCGAGATAATCGACCTCAAAAACTAAAATGTGACGTCACAATCCGGTTATTTCCTACCAGGGACTAAACGTCAGCTGAAATCTTTGATTAGGAAGTAGGCTACTTTTTTAATTTGAATTTGTTAAGCAAAGCAAATGTTATTATTTACAAATGTTAGTATAATTAAATGATTGTGAGTAGGTCTGTGTTTCATTACTATAGTTATTATTTACATTTGAGTTTGACACTTCGGGAATGTCAAACTAAATTTTAAATTATTTAGGTATTAATATTAATATTAATAAAATATAAATGACATTTTATAGTGAATTTAATTTTTATATAAAATAGCATGTGTAATAAATGTATAAAAATACAATTTTTAATAACTTTCAAAAGGTTTGTACGAGTAAGTGTACGGCCTCCCCTTTAATGTTAAATAGACTGTTCCATAAGTACCTACTACTACAGTTCATCAGTAAAAACTATCTTTATGTATTATATTATGTATTTCACAATATTTGAAAATTGTTCTTAAAATGTTGTTTGGAATAAAAAATTATAATATTTGACGAATTTTCTCAAATTAAGGATACCATACATCATTTTCATTTATAAATCTTGTATTTTTAATTTGACGAAGAAAAGTTATTCTTCATAAAAAGCTCTTCTTGGTCAAAGATTTATGATGCAACTATCACGAATCAAATTTTATTAATTTTATACGAGGTATATAAAAAATATGAATTTCGAGTAAAGTATCTTTATACACTGCGCGTCATAGAAAACGGGCACCCCAAAAAATGGGCCATGTTTGATGTCAAGTATCTCCTAAACCTGTCGTCCGATTTAAGTAATTTTTTCAATATCTTATAGCTTTATTCTTTAACAATATCGCTGAAATAATATTGTTGCTAAACACGCAAATTTTGATTGTATACCGGGTGTACGAATCAAACTGTGTTTTTTCCTCAAAGTTTGCAACACCCTGTGGCATATTCTATCATTTATAAAATACTGAAATTAAAATACAACTATAGCCTCAGGTTCTCTTAAAATTCTGTTTATTGATACATTCGCTTATATTGGATAATACAAAAGTTAGGTACTTTAACAACAAGCCATGTTCTTCATCAGTACAGGGTGTTTCTAAATAACTACGACAAACTTTAAGGGGTAAATCTGCATGAAAAAATAATGACCATTTTGCTTTATAAACATATCTCCGCAAGTGCTTCGCCTCTGAGATACAGGATGTTGAATTTTTTCTTACAAACCGACTATTTATTTATTGCATTAAAACCGGTTGAGATATGCAAATGATATTTAGTGGATTTTAAGAAATAGTTATTGCGCATATTTTGACATGCAATTAAGAATTTTATATTCACGTATGCACGCCAATGGTGAATATAAAATTTTTAATTGTATGTCAAAAAATGTGCAATAACTACGTCATGAAACCCACCAAATTTTATTTGCATATCTCAACCAATTTTTAAGCAATAAATAAATCGTCAGTTTGTAAGAAAAAATTCAACATCCCCTATCTCGGCAACGAAGCATTTGCGGGCATACGATTGTAGAGCAAACTGTCATTATTTTTTAATGCAGAATTACCCCTTAAAGTTTGTCGCACTGGTTCTCGCATTTAGAAACACCCTGTACTGATAAAGACCATGTCTAATTATTAAAGTACCTAATAACTTTTGTACTATCCAACATAAGCGAATGAATCATGAAACAGAATGTTAAGAAAACCTGAGGCTATTGTAGGGCTTTAATTTCAGTGTTTTATAAATACTAGAATCTTACTAATGAAGTAAAAACCTCACATGTAGGTAGGTGGTATATAATTTATTAAAATTTTTTTTCTAAAAATGATCCAAGATGGATAAAATCACAAACGTTTTCGGACCAATCAGTCCATCATCAGGTGGTAGAAACCTAAAATAAGCAAACCACTGTATTAAAAAAGCCAAGATGAAATTTGACTGTCTGAAAGTTAGGAAAATTACAACATGTGGTTACTTACTTCAGATCCAAAGTAGTTGGAACTAGCTACATATTTAGGTCAAAAGACCTTAATGTAATAATAATTATGCCATTTAGGCTACAAAAATGTCGACAATAAGTCGATGTCACAAGAAATTAAATTGCAACGGTATTACAAAGTGGTCTTCATCTTGGCCTCAAACTGACAGACTAAAGTATGACATTGAACGGATATTGACAAGACCTTCTAGGGAATTTTATGTGTATGTAGTTATATTGTATTTTAGAAATGCAAAAAATATAAAAAATATTTTTACTTAACTGAATGAATTTAATTAGATATTAAATAAATGAGTAAGAATAAACAATTTAAATTAATAGTCACATGAAATTATTTATGAAAATTTCATGGCGGTGAAAGCGAAAATTTTGCCAACAGGTAATGACGTCACTTGGTAAAAAGAAGAACAAAAAGAAAAATAAACTGAAGAAAAATAAAAATAAAATAAAAAGAAAATTATTAGATAATAATTATAAGGTAAAAGAATTAGTGAATAAATCTGGAATTTGGCTATAATGAAATGTAATATAGTTGATAGTCATAATGTAACAGTATAACTGGTTGTCTAATTTCAAGTAGATGTAATAGGGTGAATAAAACACAACTAATGATAAGTAAAATACTATGGTTTAACGGAATTGAGATTAAAGTACTAAATGGATGTATTATTTAAGAGAAAATTCTGTGAACTGTAAATAAGAAAACGATAAGTGAAAGTTAATATGGTGTGAAGTTAATAATGATATGATGCCAAATTATTGTTTGAAAATTATGTGAAAATAAAATTAAAATTAAAAATAAAAATGTAGAGGGAATAAAACGAGGGTGAAAATAAGGTAGAAATGATGCATTATAAAATAAAACAAAAATTGTAGGCCTTGAATTAATGGTTGTCTAACTTGAAGAGAGATTGACAATAAAATTAGGTAAAGAAATTAAATTAAAGTTAAAAAGAAAATGAACATTTTATGTGGTTACTGGACCAACAGAGACATGAAAACCTAAGCCTACCTCCACAAAGGATAGGAGACACGCAAAGGCACACACATATCCGTCAGCTCAATGATCACATAATAATCATGACAAATTGGCAAAATAGTTCTCAGATTAACATTGTAGGTAATGGTGTGATAAATGTATAGTAAAAAGTAGAGGAAGGTCTTGCTTGTTGAATATAACAAAGCTAATAGAAAGCAAAATGAAAATGTTTGTGGTCAACAAACTGACAAGAGACAAACATGCCTAAACCTACCTCCACAAAGGATAAGAGACCTGTAAAGGCACACACATATCTGCCAGTCCAATGATCACAAACACTAATATCAACAATTTAACTTAGATGAACTGAAGGATTGTATATTAGAGGTGTCCAATAACCACCAGCAACCGAACCACAACCAAAAAACCTGTGTATAAGAATAAAAGGTAAATAGTTCAGAAAAATATATTGTAAATGGATGGAGGGTTTGTGAAATGTATATTAAGTAACATGTAGTTAGGTAAAGATGTGGATTCGGAGTTATCAAGCTGAAAAATAAGTATGTCTTAAAATAAAAATGAAGAGAAATATCATGTGAAGCATGGACCCTGTGGAAATAAAATAGATGTATTTAGAAAAATATGAATTAAGTGTACAAGGTTAATTCTAAACTATGGAAATAATTGACGGTGTATAGGAGTAAAGTCACGGTTTAATGAAGTTTGACGATTAACACAATTGGGGCTAGTACGTATGTCCTTGATAATCTACAAATCCTCATACAAATCTAACCTGAGTGTATTTTTATCTTGAATGTTGTGGATCAAAGAAACCCCTTCTGGAACCTTGAGATGATGTTTATTGACTAAGATGATGGGAAAAAGCAGAAGTATTGTCACGTTTGGAGTGTTCAGAAGTTCGAACTGTAAGAGACCTAAAAGTTCTGCCCACGTATGTAGCATCACAGTCAGAACATGACAATTTATAAACACCACTGCGATTCATATAGTGGATGGAGTCTTTGGTGTTGGATAGGATTTTACCAAGAGTGTTATGTACTTTAAATGAAATATTAATATTGTCAGAGCTATTAAGTATATGTTTAATCTTTTCAGAAATTGATGAGTTATGGAATGGTAATGATCTATATAAAGGAGGGATGGTTGGGTTAGAATTGTAAGCCGATTGCCGGAGGAGATTGGACTCTCTCTTACGGATAAGTTTATCAATGATGTCAGGACTGTAGTCATTGTTTACAGCTATTTGTTTAATTATATTGAGTTCTTTGTTGAATTCATGAGTTGATAAAGGAATAGTGTATAGTCTATGTATGAAACTTCTAAAAGCTGAATATTTATGGGAGAGAGGATGATTGGAGGATGCGTGAATGACATGATCTGTTTGTGTAGGCTTGCGATAAATACCAAAGTTGAATTGATTATTAAGTCTGGTAATGGACAGATCTAAAAAATTGATGGCATTAGAAGACTCTAGTTCCATAGTGAATTTGATGTTTGGATGAAGTTGATTAATTTTTGACAGAAGAAAATTAGCTGTGTCGGAATTCCCTAGGATAAAGACGAGACAATATTTTATGTTTCTACCACCTGATGATGGACTGATTGGTCCGAAAACGTTTGTGATTTTATCCATCTTGGATCATTTTTAGAAAAAATTTTTTAATAAATTATATACCACCTACCTACATGTGAGGTTTTTACTTCATTAGTAAGTTTTTATTATGGTATACAGCCAATGAGAGGAATCTTTTCCTTTATATTAAATACTAGAATATTTCACAGAGTGTTGCAAATTTTAAGGAAAAAACACAGTTTGATTGATACACCCGGTAGGTATATAATGAAAATTTACCTGTTTAGCAACAACATTATTACTGTATACAGCGATACTGTTGAAGAATAAAGCTATAAGATATTGAAAAAATTAATTAAAGCGGACCACAGGTTTACGAGATAAGAGACATGAAAAATGGCCCATTTTTGGGGTGCCCGTTTTCTATGACGCGGAGTGTAGTTCACAACATTTAAATTAGAATGTTTATTTGCACATTAAAACATAATTTTTAATTCTAATTAACTTTTCGTAATAGCAATTGTCCATATTATGAATTTAAATACGTATATAAACAAAGTTTTCGTTATGATAATGCTCGCATTTTCAGCTTGTTCTAATTGCAACATCAAAATATCTAGCGTTTTCAAGGCATCGTGTCTAGGAGTCCATCTTTTGGGTATTAATCTTTTTAAATTTATTGTTTCGTTGTATTTGTCAGTTAGATAAAGTTAACCCTATATTTAATGTAAAACTATTAAAAAAAAACATAAATCTTTTCAATAAAATCATACAAATTTTTTACAGACTCAATATTTTGGACTGAATTATTTAAAACTAAGACTATTTTAAGCGCAGTGAAAATAAGGAGCGTTTTGATATCTTTTTGAAATTTTGGTTTGAACGTCATTGTAAACGCCACTCATATTTGCAGAACCTTACAAAAGCATTCCCTGTGTTTCTTAATAAATTTTTTGATGAATCGGTATTCTTCGTTTTTATTTTATTAATTTTAAAATTAATTTATTAAACAGCTACATTTCCTAGTATGTACTTGTGCAGTTCAAAATGTCCCCATCAAATTATAAACAATAGAAGCAAAAAGCGCATTACAGCAGGCCCCTACGGGACCCGGGCCCTGGTTCCACGGAACCCGCGGAACCATGCTCAGTACGCCACTGATGTAATTTGCTTTTTCCGGAGACCTGATGATGCTATAAAAACTGTAGACAGCAAAACCTGTCGTCCTATGTGAATAAAGCATTGTGAGAACGTCTGTTAATTCATTACTTACTTAGTATGGACTCACACATATAACGCATTAAATCTTTATTGTTTATACAGTGTGTCCAATTAATTCGACATCATATGGGAAACTTTTTTATTCTTAGTTTAATGAAAAAAAGATATTCTTTATAAAAAGTTGTGCATGGTCCAAAACTTAAAATAAAATCATCAGTTATCATTTTTTTAATCCGTATCCGAGGTATGTCAAAAAATATGAATTTTACTCAAGAGTAAAGTAACTTTATTTTTATAATATTGAAAATTGTTATAATAAAAAGTTGTTTGGAATTTAGAACTATATTCTAATATGCAATTTCATCCTTCTAATTAAAAAAAATATTTTTTGATTATGGATAACCAACATTATTTTCAGTTATTTCAATTATTATAATTCTTTTCTTATTAATTTTTCGAAAAAAGTTATTCCTTTTAAATTCTGCATGGTCTCCATGGTCAAAAACCTTAAATACGACCATCTAATATCAAATTTGATCAATGTTATACGAGGTATGTCAAAAAAGATGAATTTCGATCAAGAATAAAGTATCTTTATACACAGGGTGTAACAAAAATACAGGGTGTAACAAAAATACAGGGTGTACAGGGTGTAACAAAAATACAGGTCATAAATTAAATCACATATTCTGGGACCAAAAATAGTTCGAATGAACCTAACTTACCTTAGTACAAATATGCACACAAAAAAAGTTATAGCCCTTTGAAGTTACAAAATGAAAATCGACTTTTTCGAATATATCGAAAACTATTAGAGATTTTTTATTGAAAATGGATATGTGGCATTCTTATGGCAGGAGCATCTTAAAGAAAAATTACAGTGAAATTTGTGTTTCCCATAAAAATTTTATGGGGGTTTTGTTCCCTTAAACCCCCCCCAAACTTTTCTGTACGTTCCAATTAAATTATTATTGTGGTACCATTAGTTAAATTCAATATTTTTAAAACTTTTTTGGCTCTTAGTATTTTTTCGATAAGGCAGTTTTTATCGAGTTGCGGTTTCTTTTTTAATATGTTTACATAAAAATTTTATGGGGGTTTTGTTCTTTAAACCCCCCAAATGTTTGTGGACGCTCCAATCAAACTATTACTGCGATACCATTAGTTAAACAAAATGTTTTTAAAACTTTTTTGCCTCTTTGTATTTTTTCGAGAAGGCAACTTTTATCGAGATATGACTTCTTTTTTAATACGGTTCAAAATATACCTAAAAATGTAAATTATACATAAATTTTCATATTATTACCAAGTCTCCATAATCGTACTTAACCATATACAAACATGTGGTGGATTTGAAAAATATTTAAAATATCTCGATAAAAACTGAGTTTTCGAAAAAGTACTAAGAGCCAAAAAAGTTTTAAAAATATTTTGTTTAAGTAATGGTACTACAATAATAATTTAATTGGAACGTACACAAAAGTTTGGGG
The DNA here is from genome assembly GCF_917563875.1 of Diabrotica virgifera virgifera. Lineage (NCBI taxonomy): Eukaryota > Metazoa > Arthropoda > Insecta > Coleoptera > Chrysomelidae > Diabrotica > Diabrotica virgifera. Next base: position 195,663,129 of record NC_065447.1, on the reverse strand, counting down.
GGGTTTAAAGGAACTAAACCCCCATAAAATTTTTATAGGGTGTCCAAATTTCACTATAATTTTTTCTTAAGATGCTACTGTCATATGAATGCCATATGTCCATTTTCAATAAAAAATCTTTAATAGTTTTCGATATATTGGAAAAAATCGATTTTCATTTTGTAACTTCAAAGGGTTGTAACTTTTTTTATATACACATTTGTACTAAGGTAAGTTAGGTTCAATCAAACTATTTTTGGTCCCAAAATATGTGATTAAATTTATGACCTGCATTTTCGTTACACCCTGTAGTTCAGAATATTTCAATAAGAAGGATGTAATTACATACTGGAACATGGTTTTTCGTTCTAAACAACTTTACATAATCAAAATTTTCAATATTGTGAAAAATAACGGTATTTTATTTAAGTATTGTTGAGCGAATTCATATTTTTTTATATACCTCGTATAAGATTGACAAAATTTAACATAAGATAGTTGTATTTTAGGTTTTAGATCATGCAGAACATTTTATAAAGAATAACTGTTTTTCGTAAAATTAATAATAAACGAGATATCATAATAGTCCTGTCGCCAGGGGGGGTACAACGGCCTCGTTAATTCAGATGGACTTACTCAAGTTTTTTTTATGTATTTTGATCCGTAGAACACGAATTTTTTGGGTAACAGTTGATCCGGATGTCGATAAGATTGTTATAGACCAAGAACTTGAGGAATCAAATAACAGCGATTTTTGGCAAAACAAAACAATATTTTGTATTTTTTGGGCCATTTTAAGTAAAAAATATTTCTACAAGTTTTTTCGTAGGATGCACAGTTTTCGAGATAAACGCGGTTGAACTTTAAAAAAATCGAAAAATTGCAATTTTTGAACCCGAATAACTTTTGATTAAAAAATAAAATAGCAAGTCTGCTTACCGCATTTGAAAGTTTAAGTCAAATTATATCGGTTTTGATTATTTGCATTGGTAAAAATTTATTTTTTTATTGTTTAACAAAGCTATAAACACGTAGGGTTTCCCGTGCTTTTACATGCGTTTTAACGCATGTAACGTAGAAATAGTCTTGATTGCACTAGTACCTATTCTAACTACTCGTTCGATTTTAAATGAGAAATCATAGAAACATCACTCACGCACTAGTTGTTTGTAGCTTTGTTTAACAATAACACAATAAATTTTTAGCAATGCAAATAATCAAAACCGACATAATTTGACTTGAACTTTCAAAGGCGCTAAGCAGAATTGCTATTTTATTTTTTAATCAAAAGTTATTCGAGTTTAAAAATTGCAGTTTTTCGATTTTTTGAAAGTTCAACCGCGTTTATCTCGAAAACTGTGCATCCTACTAAAAAACTTGTAGAAATATTTTTTGCTTAAAATGACCCAAAAAATACAAAATATTGTTTTGTTTTGCCAAAAATCGCTGTTATTTGATTCCTCAAGTTCTTGGTCTATAACAATCTTATCGACATCCGGATCAACTGTTACCCAAAAAATTCGTGTTCTACGGGTCAAAATACATAAAAAAAACTTGGGTAAGTCCATCTGAATTAACGAGGCCGTTGTACCCCCCCTGGCGACAGGACTATAATTGTAATAACTGAAAATAATGTTGGTTATCCATAATTTAAAAAAAATTCAATTTTTTTTTTCAATTAGAAGGATGAAATTGCATATTGGAATATAGTTCTTAATTTCAAACAACTTTTCGTTATAACAATTTTCAAAATTGTGAAAAATAAAGCTATGTACTTTACCCTCGAGTAAAATTTATATTTATTGACAAATCTCGTATACGGCTTAAAAAAATTAATAACTGATGGTTTTATTTTAAGTTTTACACCATGCACAACTTTTTATAAAGAATAACTTTTTTTCATAAAACTAAGAATAAAAAAGTTCCCTATACGATGCCGACTTAACTGGACACACTGTATATTTTTTGCAGGCGTAAAAGATTAAAACACAAAGTATAGACATGGAGAAATATTATCCATGTTTTACATCTGATGTCTCACTGTAGAGACAAAGTTGGTCAACGTTTAAAGACGCACTACCTTTTACACTAAGCTTGTCCCACGCCTGACTAATGAAAACATGCAGTGTTGCACCTACCCTGTAACTTAAAAATGAATGCCAGCTGATTCTGTGACTGGACTAACAGTAGTGCCAATATTTTCGTAGACAACTTAATAATCGAAAATCTCTAAAAAAAATTTTGTTTCTAGGACTTTTTCAGCAACATTTTCAACATAGCGTCCCACTGTACGTCGGGTTTTATTCAATATGTTTGCCCATCCACCGTATTTTTAAGATAAAAAAAGTGACCTGTTGAGATTGGACAGTAAAAAAATTAATTGTTGTCACGTTGAATTCGTGATAGTCCTGCGTGTTTACTTTTACTGTGTGGAACGTTCGAGTCATACCAATTATAAAATCAACATTTAACGCAGTGCAAACAATTGCCTTAGTGTTCAAAATTGATTCTTGCAATATCACCAAATTTGAGTATAACCATTTTACTTAAAGCAGATGAACTGGTTTCAGTTGTAAATGTGAGTTTTGTCACACATTTACATACTACGTTTTAATTATTAGATATTTACGAACAGTGTAAAACTAGAAGACAAATTATCAGTAGTAATTGCACAAGAGCTCTAAAATTATTGAATTTTTCTCGAGTGACACTTTGACAGTTTTAATTTAAAAAAGTGTCACGAGGGCAAAAATTCTATGTTATTTTTAGAGATCGAGTGAAATTTGTTGCGATTATTTCATGAATAAAACTGTTCAAAACCAAAATTTTATTGTAATTTATTTATGTAAGTACAAATTTTAGTACAATTAAACACACAGTTGTTATAAATATGTACTTGACGGTTGAAAGTAATCACTTTTATAATTTTTAAAACATTTGTCATTAATGTCACTGCATGTATTTTTGCGTAGCAACGAAGGACATCTGACGTAATATAGGTACTTGACGACGGGATATTATCAAAAATTATCAGTTTAATTTATATTTCCGTAGCTTTCTATTGGTCAGAATCTCTTATAAATGAAATAATCAGCAATAATTGCACGAGAGCTCTAAAATTATCGATTTGTTTTCCGAGCGACACTTTGACAGTTTTAATTTCACGATCCGAAGGGGAGTGAAATTATGTCAAAGTGGCACGAGGGCAACAAGTCGATATTAATTTTAGAGATCGATGGTAATTCGATGAGATTATTTCACGAATAAAACTGTCTTTTTAAATATTTTAACTAATTTTTTATTGATTACCTGAATATATGCTAAACGTGTTTCGTGGTGTTTTCTGTGACAAGTTGTAAAACAATAATAATTGTCATTAATGTCACTGAATGTTCATTTTTGCATAGTAATTAAGGGCATCTGACGTAATATTTGACGACGGGATATTATCAAAAATTATCGGGTATAATATCACAAAAGAGTGAGAATAAATTGAAAATAATGCGACAGTTTTTCGAAAATTTGTTCTCTGGCAATAGACACGAGAGCCCGCAGGGCTCGAGTTATCATTAAAAAATGAAGCATTATTTTCTTATTTATTCTTACTGTCGTGTGATATTCGTAAGATTATTTTTTAATATGTATATTATGAATATATTCTTAAATGTGACAGTTGTCAAAACTAGGAAACTGGTTGCCATTAAACAGAAACAATCTATTTAAAAAAAATTCTATCGGTAATTTTCTACAGTAGATAATTCTCAGTATAATTTTAATCTGATTTGACAGAATTAAACACGTGATCAAATATCTTACTATACGATTGGAAGTTAAAATCATCAAAAATAATAAGTTTAATTTTTATTTCTGTAGCTTTCTATTGGTCAGAATCTCCTATGAATGAAATAGTCGCTCTAATCAAGCGATAATTGTCGAGTAGACAATTGGTTGAGTGTAATTTTTACTAAAAATATGTAAAGCTGCACAAGAGAATATTTTTTTACTGAACTGGAAAACCAAGGGAATTATTACGAGTATAAAAGACATATGAACTCTTTTAGATACGCACATGATACAGCACCAATTAAAAATGATGATCGACGCGCTAATAATGAATTTCAGTATAACTAAACTAATGTAGAGCAGAAACTAGTAATAATTATTTAATGAACTAATCTTGAATAGGTCGGGAAATGCATAATAATAGTATCCCGTTTTATATCGCTAAAGCAGCTTTGGACTTATAATATATAAGGAAGTTAGCAGGGCCATTGTTTTAATGCTTCAACGGCCCTAGTTTGATCCAAGCAAGGTACTTATTTTATTCAGACTGAGTCGACGTGGGGCCTATAGACACTTTTAAAAATGTCTAGATATTTTCGCCGGCGCGGTGGGATTCGATCCAAGGCTTACCTCCGTGGAAGTCAGACATCTACAGCCTGAGCTATCTGGTCCGCCAGGGGTGAGGAAAACACGATAAAATGAAAACAAGATGGATAGAAAAAACCAGATTACCTATCTAAACATATTAGTCCAAAACGAAAGAAATATCTAAAGTCGCCAAGTTCAGATTAATCGAGTTTAAATGTTTTTCGGTTTTTTATTACTGTTTCACAGTAAAATTGATAAAAATTCTATAGGTGTTTTACATTTATATTATGAACCGAAATATTCTTTTGAAAATATTCGCTGGTTGAGTTATCGTTAAATTAATAATAGATTAATAATTAATAATTAATAATTCAACAGACATCTCCCTCAACATCTTTAACAAACATGAATCACCAAACAGTCTTGTAAAGAAAGCATTTTTAGAAATTATACAAAAAAAATCATATGATTTAATTCTATTTACTGATGCTTCTAAAACTACCACTGGTGCTGGCTGTGCTATCAACACTAAACATGAACTTGTAAGATCTTCTCGGCTACCCTCTACATGTAGCGTTTACACAGGTGAACTATATAGTATTCTGGCATTTTAATGCATCTTCCGTCAAAAGAGACACGTTGCCATTTGTACGGATTACCTTTCATCTATCCATTCAATCAATACAATTTTTACTGACCATCCATTGGTTCAAAACGTTCATGACATCTTCCAAAATCTCTCTACTCAAGATGTAACAGTCTCTCTCATATGGCTACCTTCTCATAATGGAATTACTGGTAATGAAATAGCAGATAATTTTGCCAGAGAAGCTACCAACCTCAATACCGGAATAACCACAATTCAACTAGCTAGCGATCTCAAACTCGTTTTCAAAAAGTCAGTAATTGATGCCTGGCAAAACTTATGGCAACAGAGTAAAACAACTCTACATGAACTCCAACCATATGTTGGTCATTTCTCCTTGGACTTTCTAACTAGAAGAGAAGCATCGATTAGTAAAAGACTCCGAATTAACCACACCCAAATTACTCATGGTTTCTTGATGTCCTCAGAAACTCGTCCAACTTGCCTCCATTGCAATGTTTTCCTGACTGTGAAACACATCCTCACCGAATGTCTCTCGTTCACCAACCTATATTCATCACTTGATATGGAACATACTGTTAAAGAAATGCTCAACACCCCTACAGAGATCATGAAAACTATATCGTTTTTAAAAACCACTCAGCTCTATAAGAAGATTTAATATCACAGACATTAGTTAAAGTTATATAATTATTATATGTTTTCGTTATTTAATTATGTATCTAATCTTAGTGTTCTTGTACCAATGACCATAGTTGTCGAGGTACTTTATGTAAATAAAAAAAATTAATAATCATATTACCCATAGCTGCATATGTTAGTGGCTCTTTAGAGATTAATTCGCGTTCAATTTCAACAACTTCGTCATTTACTTTTTCCTATTGATGTACGGAAAATGTACCAAAAAATTCATCATATGGTAGCTCTTGCATAGACGTAAATGTAAAATAATATACATTTTTGGAACTTAGATACAATTTTATAGTTGCTTAAATCATTTCAGTCGGGTTCCAATCAGGATTGTATGGTAGAAATTTTATTACTTCTTGTCCCGGCTCTCGATTAGTGCTACCAATTGCATATGTCGTGTTGGTCCTTAATGGACGGGAAAAGGGCCAACTCTCGAACTTAGGAAAAACACTGAATCCACTGAATCTTTCTCCTTGTTCTTGTTATTTCCCATATCTATTCCTTCATAATATCTTCTCCTTCAGCTGTCCTGGTTCAAAGGGCACCTATCGCCATGTCGCCTCAGCTGTCTTAGTTCAAAGGGCAGGGTCGCCATGTCGTGTTGGTCCTTAAGGGACGGGAAAAGGACCATCTCTCAAACTTAGGAAAAACAAAGAATCTACACTATACTTTTATTTAAAGATACAACATCCATAAGCGTAGGGCTTAAGGAGGTGTTGTTTCACCGGGTGGTCGTTCAGACACCCATCTCGAACAATGCTAACTATAATAATACTCCCTACTTAACCCCTCCTTGGGCTTTTTATGTCTTCCTTTATCTTGGACTTTGAAATTAGATTATACGTGAGTAACGCTTCTTATTCGCAAGGTTACCCAAACAAACTACATCAATTTTCTTCATTATCAACCTTCGCTTTGTTAGTTATTACAGAAACAACACCTGCTTAACGACCTACTTACGTTTAAATTATATACATTTTAGGATACATACTATATTATAAAGGAAGGGTTTTTTCCCTTACTCTACACATAATTTACAAAATGAGGTTTGTGTAATTTCACGGAATTGTGCACTTAGTGCTCTATTTTTTAAATGGATGTTTACTCTTTGTCCCAACGCGTCCAACTGAAGTCCCTCTCATTGATCTGCTACTTTTGAGTGACCTTCTCGGTTTTAGATATTTCTGTACACTTATATAGGGTGAGGCAGATAACTGGCCTATTAGAAATATCTCGAGAACTAAAGGCAACATAATCATGAAAATTGGAATAAAGTGGTTTTGAAGGATGATCTATTAAACGAAAATATTTTCATCTCTTTGCAACTTCCGGTTATACCGTAAGTTGCCTACAATTTCGTTTTTTTAAATGGGACAACCCGTATATTTTTACATTTTTGGATTCTCTTCGATGTCTTCTTTCTTAAAATATGAGGTTTTGTAATATTATATAGGGTATTTTAAAAGATAATTACGTTTTTTTATTAATTTTGTAGCAATATTCACACCCTGTAGAATTGTAGTAGTTTGACATCTAAAACTCTACTTACGTTCAAATTATTTTTAATATACTCTACTATTGTTAAGAATCATTAGTATAGCTAAATTTTTAATTTTAGTATACAGGGTTGGTCGAAACTCGGAATGAGTATTTTCTGAGGTTTCTTAAATAAAACACCTTATATTTTTGTATTGTAGTGAAATGATATTTTATAGTACTTTTTTATTTCTTAAGCATTCCCTATACCTAACTGCTTTAATTTGTGAGTTATTTGTGATTCAAGCTAAACATTAATTGCAACAAAAAATACGTAAAATTTTATTCGGTTGGCCGTGAAAATACTCAATCCCAAATAATTTTTCAGAAATAAATACATGTTAATCCAGACTGGACCTTAAAATTACCAATAATGGTTTAGCTATCAAAATACCTACGTAGTTAAGATTGTTGGTGCGATTAACAATTAAGCACAAATTAAAGCAGTTAGGTATAGGGAATGCTTAAGAAATAAAAAAGTGCCATAAAATATCATTTCATTACAATACTAAAATACCGGGTGTTTCATTTAAGAAAACTCAGAAAATACTCATTCCGAGTTTCGACCAACCCTGTATACTAAAATTAAAAATTTGGCTATACTAATGATTCTAAACAATAGTAGAGTATATTAAAAATCATTTGAACGTAAGTAGAGTTTTAGATGTCACACTACTACAATTCTACAGTGTGTTAATTTTGCTACGAAATTAATAAAAAAACGTAATTATCTTTTCAAATACCCTGTATAATGTTACAAAACCTTATATTTTAAGAAAGAAGACATCGAAGAGAATCCAAAAATGTAAAAATATATAGGGTGTCCCATTAAAAAACGAAGTTATAAGCAACTTCCGGTATAACCGGAAGTTGCAAAGAGATGAAAATATTTTCATTTAATAGATCATCCTTCAAAACCCCTTTATTCCAATTTTCATGATTATGTTGCCTTTAGTTCTGGAGATATTTCTAATAGGCCCTTTATTTTCCTCACCCTGTAGATTTGATAGCATAATGGTGTACGGAACATTTCCATACTTATACTAAAAAAAGTCTTTAGCTATTATAGACACAATGAATGTGGATGTACAAAATATAAAACAAATAGGAATATGTAGAAGACTTAAACACTGTAAAAATCCCAAGTATATATTAATCTAATATTTTCCGTAACTGCTAGAACCTTTCTGTCTTTAAACGACCGTCTTAAATGTATACCTAAAGTATACGAAACGAGTGGAAATAATGATTATTGTAGGTTATCTTCTTTAATCCGAAACGAGTGTCTGCGTTTAAGAACAGCCATAACTTCTGCTGAATTAACCCTTATCTACTCCACTGTAACCGCCGTTTTAAGAAAATTAATTAGCAAAACGCAAGCTAGAATTTTGCTCCAAAGTTGCAACCGCTAATTTGATTTTATAGCAGAGAATTCCACTCTAATTTGTGAAATTTAAAGCTACAAAAATGATAGCGGAAATATTTCACGGTTTATAGTTACAAAAGGGTAGGTGCATTTTTTTATAATTTGGCTGATGATATCGCACGCTTATTTCTATACTGTCACTAAACTAAAACGTGTATTTTACAGGAGAAGCAAAATAAGATTTAGGTTGTTATAGAAATGACAATATTTTGAAAAATAACTAAAGCATTCTTGTTGTTTTCACAGATATTAATTAATATAAGAAATATTGACTTTATGCTGTATACAAAAAAATATTTAGGTGCAATTATATTATGTAATTTTTGGTTTTAGTACTATAGTGTCATTTTTCCTATTAACTATTATAGAGATTTTTGTTTAACTCGTTATTTGTTAAAAAAGGGGTAGCAAACTTTTGTAGTAAATACAGCTAAATTCGCCACACAAACTCAAAAAATAAAATGTAAAACTATAAATGTAAATTTTTATTAAATTAAATTAACAAAAAATGGAAACTAAAAGTAAAATTACAAAATGGTATTATAAAATGAATCAGCGTAGTAGGGTGGAATTAGATAGGCATCGATGAGTGACTTCTCAAGTCTTTCTTCTTTCTTTCACTCAAATTTAGTCTGCAACTATAAAGCGGTTTTAGAACAAAGTTCTGTCGGTTGCTGTTAGTTTTTTGTGGCCTATTTCGTCTTGGTCTAGGCAAGGGAAGATTAGTATTAATCTCCATAAACTCTGTTGAAACGAGGTTTTGTATAATACCTGCAGCTGTCCATCTTTACCTTTTTCAAATCTTATTACTCTGATCTTGCTAATGTAGAATCTGTCGCCTGTCATATTTTGGTCAAATTGACTACCACACATATCCGCAAGATTTTTTAGGTCATAGAAATATGGGTAACACATTCCCGTTACTTTATAAGTGTTTCCATTCTTCTTTGCATTTCTGATTAAAGTTATGTATTGTTCCGGCACATACATTGGCCCGGATCGTAAAAACTTTTTCACCTCTTTTTCGATTCTAGCATGAACTGAATCATTTTTATTTTGAGTGTGACCGACAACAAGAAACTTATGAGTTATGCTCTTAATTTTATAATTTGTAAGAGCATAGAGATACATGGAAAACATAAATTGGTTTTTCTGTTGTCCACAGCAGTTATCGGAATAAAATATTATTTCCAAGTTTTCATCATCGTCAGTCAAATCTTTATCCTTTATATACGTCAACACACAAGAGCCAATTTCATTGGATCCACGTAATCCCTCAACTTCACTCCAAACAAAACATTCAGTAGTGTCTCTTCCTAGTTCAGTTATTGTAAGATTTATTACATTAATCTTCGATTTATAATAAAAGGTAGATATCTCGCCCTTAGGTAAGGGCAACGTAGCTTGCAAATCATAACAAGCTACTATAAAGTTATTGTTCACACGTTGTTTGTCACTTTCTTTTTCTTTTCTACTTAATTCTTTCTCCTTTAAATGTTGTTTGTATTTTTCTTCAATCTGCATTTTTGCAGCACCCTCGGCATTTTTGTACGATGTACACAGTTCGCACATGTCCTTTTTGGGAACAAAAAAACTTATGTTATATTCGTCATTAAAAATTTTTCTAAAGGAATATACTTTTGCTGGTACAAGTCCTTTTTCTAAACAGCTTTGTTCGTAGTCTCTGAATATATCCATTAAGTTCTTATTTCCTTCGATAAACTCACGAGTTGTCTGTTGTCGTAAGTAATGACTCTGAATTCTCGGAATGGAATCGATGTGTTCTTTAATACCAGCTACAGTCGCGACATCCAGTTTTTTTGTTGCCCATGTTTTCCTCTGTTCTCTGATTCAACAAACCCTGATTAGTATTTTAGTTGGAAATACGCCACAAAATTGTCTTATTCTGAACTTAAAATAGAAAATTACTTCGAAATATTAAATTACTATTATTATAAGTAGGTATTGTCCGGTTACAGATAAATAAGAAACTTAAAGAGATAGACCAATTGGTGTACAAGTGGTACCAAACAAAATATATCTTTATATATTTTTTTAATATATTTTGTTGGGTACCACTTGTACATCAATTGGTCTATCTCTTTAAATTACTTATTTATCTGTAACCGGGCATTACCTATTAGTTTCTTGAAAGGCATTAAATAAACAAACAAATTATTATGATCTTTTGTCTTTTTAATCTCTACCTGTTATTTAAAGCTCAGTCATTAATTATAATAGTAGAAAGTCTCTTTTATCTATGTAGTATTTTTAAGGATTAGGAATTAACTGTAATAATAATTAGTTATCCATTTAATTAATTATTGCATTTTCAGTATTGTTTGTGTCAATAGTCATTGCAGCCGAGACACATAAATTTAAATAAATAAAAAAGTGCCTATTAGTTCGTAAAATTAAAATAATTATTCTTATAATTTACGCGTTTTATTCAGTTTGTAAAGACTCTTTTGTCGGCATTGTAATATAATAAAGCTTCTATTGTATACACCACTTCTACTAGGTAGACCGCAAGCTATAGTAAACACGCGACGGTAACCCGCATATAGTAGCACAATCTTTTTTTAATTCAAAAACTTTAGTTGGAAAAATTATTAGTACAACGACTTTATACCGAAAATACCTTGTCTTATTAAGATTTTTATTAATTTTCAATATAATAACAATGGAAAAGTGACATTAAACGAAAAAGATCGGTCTGTATCAAGTTAATTAAACATTTGTTTGTAATTATTTTAGGCTATAGTGACCTTAAACAAAAGAGTGTATGGAAAACTGACATTAAATCTAAAGTGTCGTTATTGTATTCAATTATTCACTACTAACTTACCTGCACTTTTAACGGAAAACTGCACTTAAACAAATGGTGACGTTGTTCCACTTAACGTTCGAACTGTTATCCACAGCTAAAGTGTACCTATCGTTTTAAAGACAGTTTAGTACTGACGCCTCTTGCAACTTGCTATAAAGGTCATAACGACATTGATGCTATCTCTCGAGTCACGTTAGTAAATTACTTTACCGAATTTTACTAGACAGTAGAGCGCGCAATTTGCTACTAAATGGCGGTAAAATCCAAAATTCGAAAATTTTGTTTAGTGACAGTATTGGAATAAGCGTGCGATATACTGCACTCTTAGACAAGGAAAGACTATATTTTATACTAGAAATATAAGAAACTGACCAAACACTTTCTCTTTATACAGTGTGTCAATTTGAAAAGTTGCCACCCCCTGTAATTTGGTCCCTGTAGAAAATCTAAATGTCAAATTTATTTGTGAGGGGGACATTTTGTAGACCAGTTTTCAACTAAATTACATCAACCCACTAGCGGAGGCGGACACTACCCCCAAAATCTTTAACGGAAAGATGAGTTGAGTGATTCTTCTTCTTAAAGTTCCCTCTCATATCGGAGGTTGGATATCATAATGGCTATGGTCACTTTCTTCCCTGCTGCTCTGAATAGTTGTAATGAACTACAGTTAAACCATTCTCTAAGGTTTCTCAGCCAGGAGATGCGTCTTCTTCCTATGCTTCTTATTCCTTGGATCCTTCCTTGCATAATAATTCTCAGCAACTCATATTTTTCTCCTCTGGTAATGTGACCCAAATATTCCAGTTTTCTAGTTTTATACTTTTCATAATTTCTAACTCCTTATTTAAACGTCGTAGCACTTCAACATTGGTAATCCTTTGAACCCACTTAATTTTCAATATTCTTCTGTAACACCACATTTCGAACGCTTCTATTCTTCTTATGTGTTGTCTCTTCAATGTCCAAGCTTCCATTCCATATAGCAATTATAGTTGAGTGATACCTTATTTTAAAGGTCATTCAATTACCTTATCAAAAATACCACATACCTTTTAATACTTTTGGAAAAATCTTGGACTAAATACTCTAAAATTTTGAAGTTCTGAACTCGATACTTAAGATCTTTACGGTTTTACTTGATTTTCCAAAAATACTCCAAAAAACTACTCTACTCCAATACTCAAAAAAATTCAATTTGGAGTTCAATACTCCAAAAAATTTTTTGGAGTTATGAACTCGATACTTAATATATCCGTATGGTTTCACTTGATTTTTCCAAAAGTACTGAAAATAAATATAACGTATGTGGTATTTTTGAAAAGGTAATCGAACGGTCTTTAAAATAAGGTATCATTCAACCCCCCTTTCCATTAAATATTTTGGGGCTTGTGTCCGCCCAGTTAGAGGGTTAATGTAATTTAGTTAAAAACTGGTCTACAAAACGTCCCCCTCATACATACATTTGACATGTTTTTTATATTTTTAAATTTTCCATAGGAACCAAATTATAGGGGGTGGAAACTTTTCAAATTGACACATATTGTAAAGAAAAATTATTTAGAATAATATTAGCTTAATGATTAGGAGATAATATATTATGACCTATCACAAATTTTAGAGATAATAATTATTATCTGTATCGCAGATGATAGAATACGAACGGAGTCTATTTGCAGTGTAAAAACTCTTGATAAACTCACACAAGAATTACATAAAATAAGATATGGCATTAGTCGAAGTGGCACATATCTTCCTTGGATTCGCAAAAAATATGAAAATCTAATTCTGCAGAGGGATGAAGACACGTATTGATAGTCCATGTTAACCCTAGACCTTCGAGCTCAAAGTAATCACCAAAGATATACTTAGATAACAACATCGCTGATAGATAAATCCATTCATTATTTGGAGAACATAGCATCCATTCTTATTGGTTAATTTTTCATATGCAAAAATTAATCTTATATTTTTTGCTGTATGATTACAGTAATTTTAATTTTCAATATTATTTAATTCTTAAGCCAAACCTGAATAATAGTACACCTATGCTGGTAATTAAACCAAGTTAAAAAATATAGCTCATGCTCTTTCATTTGACACCTGTGGAATGGTTCTAACGTCATTTTTTTCTGACTTATGTTATTGCAAAAAAATGCTCTCTGGGATAAACAATTTGAACAAAATTTAAACAATTGAATGAATCACTTTGAAATTTGTATCACATATTAAGCACAAAAGAATCCTTATATGACAAAAATTTCAAAGCTGTACACTAATTTTTACAATAGTTATTGTGAAATTAATTTTTTTTGCAATTCCGACCTTTTTTCGCAATTATATTAACAATAAATGAATACATCTTTGTAATACGTCATTTGAAAGCTTTTTCCATAATCTTAAAGATAGTTGTACTAAAAAACCATAAGTTTCACTGTTTTCCATTGATTTGAAAAAAAGGGAAAATGTCAGTTGTTTACACTTAATTGTTTATAAATAAAAATGGCTTGCTGCTCGAGTGTCATGGAAAAAACCTTATTACTCTAGACTATATGTATATGTACATGTACATTCCTCTATTGTACACTTGGACAAGATTAAGTATTTTTTATATCTCAACATTATAACAGTCAGGTCCCAATTGGTGCGGCAAATAAGCAAAAACCTCTTCTAATGCACATGGAGTATATAATCAAATTGCCTCAACACGTGTTTAACTTTAACTTCTTGTGCTGGATCAAGCCTCCAGCTAATCTATCATTCATGGTATTATTTGTATATAATAGTTTTTCTGTGCTAATATCTTCCAATTTATTATTATAGGTAAAGGGACCTTCTGCCTATTTTAAATTACAATTATGTTGGTTTTTATGTTAATTTCAAAATCTCGACAAGTGTCATTAAGTTTGTCTAAGAGTTTCTATAAGCTCATGTCTACGTTAATTACTAAGAGAGTTTCACCTACATAATTATCTGATATTTGAAATTTGTTCTATATTAATGTTAATTCCTGAAGAACGCTTTTCAAAGGCTTACTTCAATGACAGATTGGGGTAAAGGTAAATAGCATAAGGGACAATCTTGCCTTACTACTTGACTGATATTAATATTTATGGATGTTTAATAGTCGAACATAATTTTGGCACTTACATGTTTCTTATTAATATGAGGTATTGACCATCTAAGGTACTGTTCTCTAAAGAACTTAATATTTTATTATAATCTACGCGATGAAAAGCCTTTTCTAATCGACAAAGCATAGGAAAACCTCATTTTGTTGATCGTAACACTTCTGCAACAATACTTGCAGAGAGAAGAACCTCTCGTTTCCATTCACTCTCTGAATCCCAAATAGTCGCATCCCAGTTAACATTTTGCTTACAATCAGTACTTGTGAGCTATTTTTAGTAGAATCTTAAGTACTTGGCTCATAAGACTAAGACATTCATTTAAAATCTTTACATCTGGAGTCACCATTTTCGGTAAGAAGAATAAAGATTATAACCATTAAAAGGGAAGTTCCCTAGGATGGCGGTATACCATATAGTTAAAAAACTCTAACATGAAGTAAAAACCACTTCTATGTAATTGGTATATTTATTAAAATTTAAAAAAAAGAATATTTAAAATTTTGCATTTGACGAAGAAAGCTAACTTTTAACATGCCGTATCTCGGTTTTTTTTGGTCTTGAAGATATTATAAAAAAATAATTTGGTTTGCGTTACTAAAAGATACAATTTTGATATCCACAGTTTTTTTGATTAAATGCATATTTTTCGAAGTATTCTCAAAAAACCCTCTAAAAATGTGTATTTTTCCAACGAAAAACTGTTACTTTCAAGCGCGAATAACTCGAAAAATATTAGTTTTAGGAAGAAAATGTAAAATACATTTTTTTCTTAGAAATACTTTTTACATCGATTTACATGGTTCAAATGTAATAAAAAATTTCCGCCCCGAGATGGGGTGGCAACCACCCCCAAGGTTTTAGCGTACAGCGGCATGATATAGAAAATGATCCTTGGACTATTCCCTGCCTTCTGTGAAAATTTCAAGTGAATCTATGCTGGATGAAAAATGCGAGCCAAAATGCTTCATTTCCTCGACTAATAATATCTACTACATAACTAAATTTATAGTCAAGGTGGAGTAGAAATAAACAAACCAAGGCACGTTAAATGCTACTAGGAGCACTCCCGAATCATAATTTACAATGTATGTACATTGTAAATCCCAAATCATGATTTTAAAAGTTTATACATTGTAAATTATGATTCGGGAGTGTTCCTAGTAGCATTTAACATGTCTTGGTTTGTTTATTTCTACTGCATCTTGAATTTAAATTTAGTATAGGATTTACTTACAAAATTATGATAAATAAAAAGAACTAGATGTGGAAAACAAAAAGCAAATACCTGATGAATAAAAACAAAGAATAAAACAGTCAAATATAAACAGTTCTTCTTCTTCTTGACTGGCTTTACAACTCGGGGTGAGTCTTCGCCGCATCCACTATGGCCCTCCATCGTCTGCGATCTTGCGCTTCGATTTGCCATTGTTGTACCCCAATCCTAGATAGATCGCTTTCAACATCATCCTTTCATCTTTTTCTGGGACGGCCCACTGATCTTTTACCGTCTGGTCTCTCGAAGAACACTGTCTTTAGCACTCTGTCTTCCTCTGATCTAACTACATGACCTGCCCATCTTATCCGATTAGCTTTTATATGTCTGACGATGTTTTCAGTACCATATAGAGTCACCAATTCAGCATTGCGGCGCCTTCTCCACTCTCCTGTCAATTCATCTCTTTGAGGACCAAATATCATTCTGAGGACTTTCCTTTCAAATATCAGCAATTTATTTATTTCTCGCTGATGTAGAGTCCATGTTTCACTCCCATATGTAACAACTGGGCGAATAATTGACATGTACAGTCTTAATTTAGATTGTCTTTTCAGCAGCTTAGATCTTAATAATGATGATAGGGAGTATAATGCTCTATTTCCCGCAGCTATTCTTGCTGAGACCTCTTTTTCTATGTGATTGTCCTCTGTGATTACTGCTCCCAGATATTTAAACTCTTTTACTACTTCAAAGTTGTGGTCATTAATAGTTACGTTCTGTCTAACTCTTGGTCTTGGATTTTTGGTCACCAGCATATATTTCGTCTTCTCTTCATTTATTCGAAGACCCAGGTTACCTGTTTCCTCCTCAAGCTGTGAAAACACCTCTCTTACGTCTCTTGTAGAATGAGCGACTGCATCTAGATCATCGGCAAAGGCCAACAATAGTTTTGATCCTCGATTTGCGAATCCCCCTGTTAGTTCAGACGATATTTTACTTATTGCGTATTCTAAAGCCAAATTGAATAGCAATGGTGATAAAGGGTCTCCTTGTCTAAGCCCTGATGTTATACTAAATGGCATCGATGTTCTGTTTCCTATCTTTACCTGTGCATATGAGTCTGCCACGCACATTTGAGTGAGCTGCACTAATTTTCTTGGTATTCCCATTTCTAGCATTGCTAGCAATAGTCTGCTTCTTTTTATCGAGTCATATGCTTGCTGGAAATCTACGAAGATTTGGTGTACATCTCGGTTGAATTCCCAGTTTTTTTCTAATATTTGTCGGATGGTAAATATTTGATCTATTGTTGACCTTCCACTTCGAAAGCCGCATTGGTAGTCGCCTAGAATATCTTCCGAATACGGAGTGAGTCTCTTTAGTAAGATAATTGATAGAATCTTATACGCTGTACTAATAAGCGATATGCCTCTGTAGTTTCGGAATTGCTCTTTATTTCCCTTCTTATGTATGGGTATTATAACGCTTCCATTCCATTCTCTAGGCATTTTCTGCTGTTGCCATACTCTGAGAATAATGTTATACAATTTTTGATGTAAAACGTTTCCTCCTTTTTTTATCAATTCTCCATTTATACCATCATTTCCTGGTGCTTTGTGATCTTTAAGAGATGCTATTGCATTCTTTACTTCTTGGAGTGTTGGTGGTGGTATTTCCACAGCTGCAGAATGAACTGTAGTCTCTGAATATAAACAGTTGGTAATATTTTATTTTCTCTGTACCTACCAATGCATTTAAAAAGGGATATAATTTAGTCTATACTTTCAATAACAGTATCTCTAAACTAATAAAACTGACCATTAATGTTAGAGCAGGGCGTTTAGCACAAAATAAATCGATTTTTAAATACAGCACCTAGAGATTTGAAACTTTTTACATTTTGTCCAAGATAATGTCAAGAAAAAAGTCTGCTATGAAAAAATGGGTGAAAATGCATAGTTGCATTTTGAAATGCATATAATGCATCCAAAAGTACATAAATATTTTAAAATAAGCGTATTAAGGGAGAGATTTTGTTATTATGGGGTTTCTGAAGTCGAATACACTAGAATACACGCAGAATACACACAGAATACACCAGAATGAAGACGAATACACCATCAAAACTTACCACCAGAGCACCTAATGCTTAGTTTTACTGCTAAGGAACGTCATCTGATCACTCGGGGCTTTTTGGGGTCGCTGAACAAGAATACACCATCAGAACCGACCCTCCGGGGTAGCTGGTGCCCAAAAACCCTCCACACTCCCGGAGATAACATGCCTTAGCTGTAGCCTTGTGCACCAGGTGGTGCGATAGTCGATTCTGATGGTGTATTTATATTCAGCGACCCCAAAAACCGCCTAGTAATCTATTTTCATGCATTCAAGGTCGAAAACCTTCGAAACTCCAGAAGATGACGTGCTTTAGCAGTGACTTTGGGCACCAGTTGCTCCAGGGATCAATTCTGATGGCGTATTCGTATTTAATACCCCAAAAAACACCTAATGTAATTTGTTTGCATCAATTTAGTGCCGAAATCCCTCGAAACTCCAGAAGATGACGTTATTCTAGACACCAGGTGCTCGGGTGTCGGTTATAATGGCGCATTCGTTTTTAGCAACCCCCAAAAACCGCCCGTGAAATCTATTTGCATTAATTTAATGCTGAATACGCTCGAAACTCCAGAAGATGACGTGCCTTAGTAGTGACACCGAGCACCAGGTGCTTCCAAGGTCGGTTTTGATGGCGTATTCGTATTTATCGACTCCAAAAACCTCCATGTAACCTGTTTGCATCAATTTAATGCCGATAATCTTCGAACCTCCAGATAACGTGCCTTACTGGTGACCCCAGGCACCAGGTGGTCCGGAGGTCGGTTTTGATGGCGTACTAGTATTCAGCAACCCCAAAACCCCCCGAGTAATAAACTCGGGCACTTACTATGCTTATTTTAACATGTTTATGCACTTTTGGATGCATTTTATGCACTTCAAAATGCAACTATGCATTTCCACCCATTTTTCCATAGTAGACTTTTTTCCTGAAATCATACTGAACACAATACAAAAAGTTTTAAGTCTCTACGTGCTGTTTTTAAAAACCGATTTATTCCTATGTTTTTAGTGCTAAATGCCCCGGTCTATGTTATCTATTAAAATATTCTCGAGAGGCCTAATAAAAAATACAAACCCATCAAAACAAATGATTCATCACGTTTTACTTACTTTGTGTAAAATGTTTGTCACACCAAATTACCAGTATTATTATCACCTGATTTTATTCTTCAGTCAGTGTAGTTTTAACCATCGGCGGTGGTTGGTCTTTTGGTACTATTAATAACGGTTTGTGTCGGTAATTTTTTGTAGTTTTGTCATTCAGTGAATTTTTTTAGTGTAAAATAATTAAAATTTATTTATTTTAATGCGTGCGTGTGCGTAACCGTGGTATTTGACGAAAACGAAGATAATGAATTATCGTAAAGCTAAACATGCCATCTCTTTGTATGAAGTTCCATAGACTGTAGCTGTATTCCAGGTTCGAAAATAATTATTCCTCGGGCTCATTGGTAAATATTTAGCAATCAAGTTTTGTTATCTTCTATAATTTAATAGATTTGAAGGGTCAGGGGGAAGAATGATGAATGTCTATCTGAAAGCATTTTCGGTAAAATAAAAAACAAAGTCACATATTCATTTTTTGCCCTTGCATCCAATTTTCTGACATATCGCCAACCCCAGATGATTTAATCTCTCTCCATCTATATGGATGCCCATATCTTGCTATTGAGTGTTCTTAAAAATTGACTCTAGAGCTGCTGTGAACAATGATTTAGGTGAATAATTATTTGTCTCCTTATCTTACTTATTCTCATCGTTATTTCTCTTTGGCCATTCACAGGTTGATAGTAGGTACTTTTTCTAAGCTAATAGGTTGTGCAAGAATCTCAAAATGACCAAATATTGACATTCGTCGTTTTCCCTTTGGCCCTTCATTTGAATCGGTCATTTCAGAAACAACATGAGTCAGAAATTATAGTTTTGAGTTAATAACAAAAAACTGTTTTTAAATCGCTGTAGGAAAAACGCTTTAAAAATGTTTTTACAATATTTCACAATCCTGTATATTATGCATAACACATTTTTTTGTAAACATTTTTGAGTCATATTATGATTTTTAGAAAAGTGACTTATGTTGTCTCAGAATAGAATTTTATAGTTTTTTTTTTTTGGAAATTCTACTCTCTTTTTCAACAATAAAATCATTGACCATCACTAATTACATCAGTAGTAGGCCACTGCATAATCTCTTCAAAACATGATATTTATTTCCTCTTGTATGTAGTCGATTAGCTTGCGTATATCTTCAATTTTTTTACTAATTGGTACTTTACCATTCGTATAGGCCCGAACTGTTGGTAAAAATGGAATTCTGTCATTATTTTAATTTTAAAGTTGTTAGTGACAAAACCATTCATATTTTCCGATGCTGTCACAGTCCCTGGTTGGTTTGAATAGTAAAAAATGGTAGTAGTTTTGGGAAGTGAATTTTTATCCCTTTCTTGTTTTCTGCCCATTGAGTCTGTAGACAAACATTTTTTTTTATGTTTAGGCCACCACTTTCAAAATTTAAAAATATTCTTTAGACTTGATATACAGTATGTCCCTGTAAGTTGTATCCATATGGAAAACTTTTTTATTATTAATTTTACGAAAAAAAGTTATTCTTCATAAAAAGCCAAAACCTAATGATCCAAAACCTAAGATTCAACCATCAGATATAAAATTTTATAAATATTATACGAGGTATGTCAAAAAGTTTGAATTTCACTCAAGAGTAAAGTAGCTTTATTTTTCACAATATTGAAAATTGCTATTATGAAAAGTTGTTTGGAATTAAAAACTATATTCTAATATGCAATTACATCCTTCTAATTAAAAAAATTTTTTTTTTGAAAAATTATGGATAACTAACATTATTTTCAGTAATTTTAATTCTAATAACTCTTTTATTATTAATTTTACGAAAAAAGTGATTCTTAATAAAAAGTTCTGCATGGTCTAAAATACTCTAAAACCTAAAATACAACCATCTTATGTCAATTTTATACGAGGTATGTCAAAAAAGATAAATTTAGATCAAAAGTAAAGTACCTTTTTAGTTCAAAATATTTCAATTAAAAGGATGTAATTACATACTGAAACATGGTTTTTAATTCTTAATAACTATTCATACTAACAATTTTCGATATTGTGAAAAATAAAGGTATTTTACTCTTGAGCCAAATTCATATTTTTTGACATACCTTGTATAAAATTGATAAAATTTGACATAAGATGGTTGTATTTTAGGTTTCAGACCATGCAGATCTTTTTATTAAGAATCACTTTTTTTCGTAAAATTAATAATAAAAGAGTTATCAGAATTGAAATAACTGAAAATAATGTTAGTTATCCATAATTTTTCAAAAAAAATTTTTTCAATTAGAAGGATGTAACTGCATATTAGAATATAGTTTTTAAATCCAAACAACTTTTTTTAATAGCAATTTTCAATATTGTGAAAAATAAAGCTACTTTACTCTTGAGTGAAATTCAAACTTTTTGACATACCTCGTATAATATTCATAAAATTTTATATCTGATGGTTCAATCTTAGGTTTTGGAACATGCAGAGCTTTTTATCAAGAATAACTTTTTTTCGTAAAATGAATAATAAAAAAGTTTTCCATATGGATACAACTTACAGGGACATACTGTATAATCCATAAGAAATGAAACGACTTCATTGGGACACTTTCGGGTTGACTCTCGTTGTAGGTGTGAAACATTCACTGATTTTTTTTTGCATATTATGAATTCCAAAGATGTAGATTATTTGACGTAAGTAAAAAGTCTTCTGCACAGAAATAAGTGGCAGTTGAAGATTTTGCATGTAGTCAAACGTCAGGCCACATACACTGGCATCCGCGCAGAATCAACATCAATCGATGACTCATGTGGTTTTATAATGGCATAGGTTTTTGATTTACATTGCAGTTTATTACAGCAAGTCGAGATTGATGTTGTCTCTACTTGGAATGGTGAGTTGATATATAAAAATAGATTTATGGAGAAAATTCAATATTGTCAAAAATTGACTCACGTTGTTTCTGAAATGATAGATTCAATTAAAAAATTTTCTATAAATAAAAAAAAATCGCCCCGGGCAGATATTGTTTAAGATTTTTTGGATCATTTAAACAAAATGGTCTTTTTAAATTTTCTTCTGAGTTGATTGTTTTCGAGTTATTAACAATTTAAAACTTAAAAAAAAGAACGAAAGATGACGATTTTCAAGGCTTCAAAACATATTAAATTAACAATTTCATTTTTGAAATCACGAAGTATCTAAATTCAAGTTCAAACCTTATTCTATCAGCTCTTGATAGTATTTTTAACTTATTTGATTTTAGAACACCGTTGTTTAGTTGGCTGATCGCCCGTTTTCCCATAAGGAACCTACCTCATTAACAATCAAAAAATTATATTTTAGAATAAAACGTGTCAAAATTTGTTATCGAGACCTGATAAAAAATTTGAGCTTGAATTTAGGTACTTCATGAATACAAAAATAATATTTTTTAAAAATATCACAAGGAAAAAATTCCTATACTGGCTGTATACCGTAAGTCACAAAAAATAAAAACCTTATCTTGTTAAAGGTATATTTAAAATCCCTGAAAAGGGCTGTATCACAACAAAACGTTTTCGGAATCAATATTCCATCATCAGTGTTATCACAGGTTTACATGCTTTAAGCCACCAACATATATGGGTAAAAACCCTTAAATTGATTTTAAACAGTTGGGGTTACATTGTATTATCCGATTTAAAAGGATGTTAAAAATATTTCCAGATTAACCCCTGGCATCACATGACGTCATCCATATTGGTTGCGAAATTGTAGGTAAAACCTTACATGGCAGAGTTTACCTAGAGTTGTCACCTAAACTCTGCCATGTAAGGTTCTACCTACAATTTCCCAACCAATATGGTTGATGTCATGTGACGCAAGGGGTTAATATGGAAATATTTTTAACATCCTGTAAAATTGGATAATATAATGTAACCCCAACTGTTTAAAATCAATTTAAGGGTTTTTACCCATACATTTTGGTGGCTTAAAGCATGTAAACCTGTGATAACACTGATGATGGAATATTGATTCCGAAAACGTTTTGTTGTGATACAGCTCTTTTCAGGGATTTTAAATATACCTTTTACAAGATAAGGTTTTATGTTTTTTTAATATTTTTTACTTGTGATTTTGACCCTTGAAAATCGTCATTATTCGTTCTTTTTTCAGTTTTAAATAATAATTGTTTATAACTCGAAAACGATCAATTTAATAGAAAACTTCCCTTTTGGTTTAGAACGATGCAAAAAATCTGAATTAATATCTGCGTGGGTCAAATTTTTTTATTTATACAGTATGTCCCTGTAAGTTGTATCCATATGGAAAACTTTTTATTATTAATTTTACGAAAAAAAGTTATTCTTTATAAAAAGCTCTGCATGGTCCAAAACCTAAGATTTACCCATCAAATATCAAATTTTTTGAATATTATACGAGGTATGTCAAAAAGTTTGAATTTTACTCAAGAGTAAAGTAGCTTTATTTTTCACAATATTGAAAATTGCTATTATGAAAAGTTGTTTGGAATTAAAAACTGTATTCTAGTATGCAATTACATCCTTCTAATTGAAAAATGTTTTTTTTTTAAATGATGGATAACTAACATTATTTTCAGTTATTTTAATTCAGATAACTCTTTTATTATTAATTTTACGAAAAAAAGTGATTCTTAATAAAAAGTTTTGCATGCTCTAAAATCTAAAATACAACCATCTTGTGTCAAATTTTATCAATTTTATACGAGGTATGTCAAAAAATATGAATTTCGCTCAATAGTAAAATACGTTTATTTTTCACAATATCGGAAATTGTTATTATGAAAAGTTATTTAGAATTAAAAACTATGGTTCAGTATGTAATTACATCCTTCTAATTGAAATATTCTGAACTATAAAGGTTTAATTTTGATCTAAATTTATCTTTTTTGACATACCTCGTATAAAATTGATAAAATTTGATATAAGATGGTTGTATTTTAAGTTTTAGACCATCCAGAACTTTTTATTAAGAATCACTTATTTTCGTAAAATTAATAATAAAAGAGTTATCAGAATTGAAATAACTGAATAAATGATAGTTATCCATAATTTTTCAAAAAAAATAAATTTTTCAATTAGAAGGATGTAATTGCATATTAGAATATAGTTTTTAATTCCAAACAACTTTTCATAATAGCAATTTCCAATATTACGAAAAATAAAGCTACTTTACTCTTGAGTGAAATTCAAACTTTTTGACATACCTCGTATAATATTCAAAAAATTTGATATTTGATGGTTAAATCTTAGGTTTTGGACCATGTAGAGCTTTTTATAAAGAATAACTTTTTTTCGTAAAATTAATAATAAAAAAGTTTTCCATATGGATACAACTTACAGGGACATACTGTATATAAATAAATTTTTTTAATTATTAATTAGCTATAGTCAGAACATAATTAGATCAGGCACCACTTGTTTTTTATAATTGTTAACATACTAAATTACATATCCAATAATTTTTATTTATTGAAAAGATCGGTGCAGATCTACCACATATCGGATCCTTTACTACATATAAGCATTTAAATAGTTTTACGAAAAAATGTATAATAAGTTGCTATTTTTTTGTGGATTTTTAATAATACATACAGGGTGGGCCAAAGAAAAGAGTCTACCTCGATATTTGGCAGTAGTTATTATATTTTAAGGAAATGCCGAAAAAGATCGATTTTTATTTTTAAATTCAGATATTTTGGCATATTAGGCATTCCAGTGACGTCATCCATCTGGGCGTGATGACGTAAATAATGATTTTTTAAATGAGAATAGGGGTTGTGTGCTAGATAATATAATAGGTTATTTAATTCTCTATTTAGTAATAAAAACATTTACATAATTATTCATACTGGGTGTTCAAAAACAATCTTTTTAATTTTAATTATTTGACAAAAAACTGAAGAATGTATGTAATTTATTTAATTCAAAATATATTTCACTGCATCAGAAAAAATGTTTATTTGACTAATGAACATTGCTTTTTGCTTAAATTAAATGTTCAAACTTCCAAGAGGCAGTTGGTTGGCGAGAGCTGGCTAGAACATTGAATTTAATCGAAAAGCAATATTTATTTGTGAAATAAACATTTTTTTTTGTTTTAGAGTAACAGTAAAATGTGTTTTAATTTAAATAAATTACATATTTCCTTCTTTTTTTATCAAATAATTTAATTAAAATTTGTTTTTGACACCCTGTATAAATAATTATATAAATCTTTGCGTTTAGTTACTGTAATTTTTTGTATTAAAACATGTCAAATGCTCATAGAGTAAAATTGTTAATGCTACTTTGTTTCTTTTGCAGTACAAATGGTACATTGTGGCCGGTGAGTAGGGAATGAGGCAAGGGTTTTATATTACATACTAACATATTTTTTAAGTACTGTTTACTTTAAAAATATACAATTTAAACACTATATTACTTTAAGATATACACCAACTGGTACTTACCGGAACACCCAATAGTAGCCGAAAAAAGGTACCTCAACTGTTCAATTACAGTATGCATCATTTGATGCTTACTCCCAACAGATTCAGTTGCTATAGTCTTCGCGGTTTTTTTGGGTTTTTTGCTTTGAAATTTCGTTTTTACCGATAAAAATCGAACGGGGTGCATGAACATGTAGAGCTCAGTTCATGACTGGCATCCTGTTTAAACCAAACGCTCTACATTCATTAATTCATTAAGTATTACAATCCCTAGGGATTATAGCTAACGCCATGGCGTTTAAAATCCATTTTTGGATGAGGTGGATTACTCCTCTGTCATTTTATAGCTTGCTGTGCGTCTTTGTTGTTCTCGCGACTCTTTTCTATTTCTTGGTATATAGGTTTTCTTTTTGATTTACAAGAGGGAGATGGTGAACCGGAAGAATCGGTTTACCAGAAGTTGTGTTTTTACTGGTTGTTTATGTAAAAATATGTTTTTTTTTTCAATTTTTTCCCTCTGTATATATTAATTTTTCAAAACGGTAATACCGCAATTGAAAAGAGCGTAAAAATATTTTGTAGAAAATATTTTGAACTTTTTAGTTATGTTAATTATCATTTAATAAATGCATAACGTATCATCACAAGTACCTATGTGTGGCAAATTCGTGCAAACATTTTAAGAATTATTGTGCATTTAATGGTAGAAGCATATAATTTGGACCACATATACTTACACACATCAAGGTTCAAATTTAGATATAAGGCCATCTCAGATTTTACCTTATACAAAAATGGCGGGCATGCAAAATGGCGACTATACATATGTGACTTATAGCACGATAACTTTTGAACGAAAAGTCCGATTTCAACCAAATTTGTTATATAGACTCTTATTTTGATGTGTTAGACGTTAGACCAAGGTCTTGAACCGGAAGAATCGATTTACCATAAGTTGTGTTTTCCTGATTTTTATGTAAAAACATGTTGTTTTTTACCAATTCTTTCACCCTGTATATATTAATTTTTCAAAAAGTTGATACCGACGTTGAAACGAGCGTAAAAATATTTTCTAGAAAATATTTTGAACTCTTTAGTTATATTAATTACCAATTAATAAATGCATAACTTACCTTAACATGTACCTATGAACCTATGTGCGGCGCATTCGTGCAAATAATATAAGAATTATTGTACATTTAATGGTAAAAGCATATAAATTGGACCACACACACTACACATACAAAGATTCAAATTTAGATATGAGGCCATCTCAGATTTCGTCTTTTACAAAAATGGCAGGCATTCAAAATGAATCTACCGCACATAGATACATGTGAAGATACGTTATGCATTTATCAAATGGTAATTAACATAACTAAAAAGTTCAAAATCTTTCTTAAAAAATATTTTTACACTATTTTCAATGGCGGTATTACCTTTTTGAAAAATTAATATATACAGGGTGAAAGAATTGAAAAAACAACAACATATTTTTACATAAAAAACAGTAAAATCACAACTTCTGGAAAAGCGATTCTTCCGGTTCAAGACCTCGATCTTACTCATCAAAAAAAGAAACTTGATACCAAATTTGGCTAAAATCGGACTTTTCGTTCAAAAGTTATCGTGCTATTAGTCACATATGTATAGCCGCCATTTTGAATGCTCGCCATTTTTGTAAAAGGCAAAATCTGAGATGGCCTCATATCTAAATTTGAACTTTTGTATGTGTAGTATATGTTGTCCAAATTATATGACTCTACCATTAAATGTACAATAATTCTTATAATATTTGCACGAATCTGCCACATATAGGTACATGAGAAGATACGTTATGCATTTATTAAATGGTAATTATAATTAACATAACTACAAAATTTAAAATATTTCCTAAAACATATTCTTACGCTCTTTTCAATAGTGGTGTTACCATTTTGAAAAATTAATATATACAGGGTGAAAAAATTGAAAATAAATTATTTACATAATATAAAATAGTTTTACATAAAAAACCAAGAAAAACAAAACTTCTGGTAAAACGATTCTTCCAGTTTATAGCATCGACCTTGTAAATCACAAAACGAACCTACGTACCAAATTTGGCTGAAATCGGACTTTTCATTCAAAAGATATCGTGCTATTAGTCATATATGTATAGTCGCCCATTTTGAATGACCGCCATTTTTGTAAAAGGCAAAATCTGAGATGGCCTCATATCTAAATTTGAACCTTTATTTGTGCAGTATATGTGGACCAAATTATACGCTTGTATCATTAAAAAATGTGCAATTCTTATAATATATTGCACGAATCTGCCGCACTATACGAAAAAATCAGTGAAAACAACCCCCTAACTACCTTCCTAATTCAAAATCGGTCTTCACCTTTTTGTAGTTCCTTTTATATTTATATTATCAATACACTCAAGGAGTTTAACCTATTTAAAATGCCTAATTTTCAAAAAATATTATATCTCATTGTGTACTAATTTTCAGCCTTAGTAAATGGTGGATTTAATTACCTTCGTAGGAAAGCAACTTTGATACCCTCTCAGTAATGAGACCCCTTGAAAATAATTTTGTAGGATTTTTAAAGAGCTATAAGACTGTGTATATTAAATTCCGTATGATGCCTTAGTTTTTAATTGGGGCGGGTTTAAAGGGCTCGAATAAGGGGGTGTTTGCTGGTAATTAGAGGTTTTAAACAGCTGTATCTGGCTAACTATTCACTGTAATAAAAATATATGCACAGGGTAATTTTAGTCATTAAAAAATCTACAATTTAGTAGTTTAAAATATTTTTCATATCTTCAGTATTTTCGGAGATATTTTGAAGTAAAATGTGAAAAATACCAAATTGCAAAAAATCAATTTTTCTTTAAACTCCAATTTTTCCAAAATTAGGCATTTTAAATAGGTCAAACTCCTTGACTGTATTGATAATATAAATATAAAAGGAACTACAGAAACGAGAAGACCAATTTTGAATTAGGAAGGTAGTTAGGGGGTTGTTTTCACTGATTTTTTCGTAGAGAACAGCAGGTACCGACATTTTTTTGTAAGTCGCTTAATTTTCATGCTAGAAACGTTTTATTATCATTTTTTGAAAGGTCTAATTGTATACTTGAAAAAAGATTATTCAAGTTTTCCTCGAAAAATGCAAATTTTTCCCATTATTTGGCTTTGAATATTTCAAATTGTGCATTTGACGAAAAAAGCTAACCTTTAACATGCCGTATCTCGGTTTGTACTGGTCTTAAAGATATTATAGGAAAAAAAATTTGGTTTGTGTTACTAAACGATACAATTTCAATATCTACAGTTTTTTGATTAAATGCATATTTTTCGAGGTATTCTCAAAAAACCCTCTAAAAAAGTCGATTTTTTCGTCGAAAAACTGTTATTTTCAAGCGCGAATAACTCGAAAAATATTAGTTTTACGAAAAAAATTTGAAAAACACTTTTTTCTTAGAATCACTTCATACATCTAATTATATGGTTAAAATGTAATAAAAAATTCCCACCCCCGAGATGGGGTGGCAACCACCCCCAAGGTTTTAGCGTATGATAGCGGCATGATATGGAAAATTATCCTTGACTATTCCCTACCTTCTGTGAAAATTTCAAGTAAATCTATGCTGGACGAAAAAATTGCGAGCCAAAATGCTTCATTTCCTCAATCGACTATTGGGGCCGACCGACCGGCTCTGTCATACAGCTGACCGACTATAATAGCATTTATTTATATTTAATTTAGAATGTGTGTACCGATTTTCAGCCTTAGTAAATGGAAATAATTACCTTCGTAGGAAAGCAACTTTGATACCCTCTCAGTAACCCCTGTTATACGTTTCGCTTGACCGACCGCAGTATGTTTCTCTACACACTCACAGTAATTAACTGTGAAAAATCTAGCTTTAGTAAATTCAAATAGATTTTTCAGCCCTGCCTTTTGGTCTATAAGGACTTATGCAGTTCTAAAAGATCTAAATCTAAATCTTAACGAGCACTTCTACTCGTTGTTTTGCCTTCGATTTAAAAATATTATGACAGAATATGAAATACTAATTTGTTCTGGCCATGTTCAATATGCTACAGATAATGCAAAATAAAATGCCCGGGATGTGCATAGCAGTCACACTTTACACTAGGTACTCCGAAGTTCGATTCTGATGTCATATGCATATTCATCAACTCTAAAACCTCCGAATAATCTAGTTGCATCAATTTTGTGCCGAAAACGTTCGAAAGTCCAAAAGATGACGTGCCTCAGCAGTGACCCTGGGCACCAGGTAATCCGGGGGTCATATCTGATGACGTGTTCCTGTTCGGCAACACTAGAAAGCTCCAAGTCATCTCCTTGTATCAATTTAGGGCTGAAAACCCTCTAAACTCCAGATGACGTGCCCAAGAAGTATCTAACCCTGGTCACCATGTGCTTCGAGGGTCGGTTCTGGGGGCATATTCATGTCCAGCGACCCCAAAAACTCCAGAGTAACAAAATCTGGCCCTTAATATGCTGATTTTCACGTGTATATACACTTTTGGATGCATTTCCACCCATTTTTTTATTGTAGACTGTTTTTGAAAATGCGAAAATCTTCTCATTTTTCCGAAAAAAAAAGTTTTCTTGCAATAGCCAGTGATGAATCGGCTTACTACTGGCCTAAATAATAAAACAGTGAAAATAGAAATCATTAATATAGTCGAGGAATTGAAGCTGAAAAAATGGCAAAACCTCGCATTTTTTTCGTCCAGCATCGATTTATACAAAAATTTGGAATTAGGCTATTATTTTAGAAAATGTCACCAGGTGCATTGGTGTGCCCATTTCTATTAAAATTGACCACAGATTTATCCAGCTTACACAATCAAATGCTTTTTGGTAGTCACCGAAGCATATAATCATACGTACTTGAAATTCTCTAGACTAGAATTTTCTCTAGAACTTTCCCAGTATCCTTCTATCAATTTGAATATTTTTGTGTAAACTTCTTTAGGGATAGGGAACTTGTTGGTTTTTACTTGTGTAAAGGAATATTCCACCTCGACTTTTAGAAATATTCCACCTCGACTTTTGGAAACACTCCACCTCGAGCTTTCATTAGAATTATTTATCGTAATGCCGATTCTTTCATCCCGGAACAGCTCTTGTATAAACTTCTAAACTTCTTAAGGACTTAAAAAGGTATATACAAAAGCTGTAATGGCAACTGGCAAGTTTAAGTCGTAAACAAAAAATAGGAAAGGACAATTTAAAAGAAAATTCATATTAAAATTAAAGATATTTGAATGAAAATAAATTATTATACTGTTGATACGAAAACTAGAATACTTCAACAAACACGTCTAAAACTTTTAGGCAAGAATAATTAATTACGCTTTCTCTTAATATCAACTATGAAAATTAATTTGACAGAGTTCAACCCCAAAAGATGATTAGCATTTTAAAAGAAGCAGATTTGCATGATATAGATATCACAATAATTCCAGAACTCTACTGGAATCAGACCGCATATATGAAAATTAACGGAGAAGGAACAGATCACATAAAAATACTACGTTGAGTTAGACAGGGATCTATCCTATCACCGTTGATATTTAATATGTATTCAGAGAGAATTTTTAACGAGGCTCTATACGGAGTATACGACGGCATCCTTCTAAATGGAGAAAGAGTAAACAATATTAGATATGCCGACGACACCAAGGTGATAGCAAATAGTTTAAAGGGACTTCAGAGGCTGATGGATAGAATCAACGAGTAGTCAACAGGACGGACTAAACATTAATATCCAGAAAATGAAACAAATGATTATCAGCAAGGAGAATATAAAACGGGGCTCATCTATAGATACATTAATGGAACGCAGATAGAGCGCGTAAAACCGTATAGTCCAGGGCGCATCTGTTTTGAGATGGACGTTGAGAGGTGGCTCAATTTTTTTGCAGAAATTGCTTGAAAATAACTCAAATATTAATATTTGAGTTATCCTCCCAATCAAAATGGTCCGGAACATTGTCTAAATAATCAAAATGTCAAAATATGAAGGAAAAATTCGACTCTTTTATTGGTTTTTTGATTATAACTTTAAAACTATTTATTTTCGAGAAAAGTTTTACTAACATAAAAGTTGCGTAATTAAATTTGCTATAATATAGAATTGGTTAAAAATTTAAAAAATCGTCACCCTTGTTGCAAAATAGCAATAATTGCGAAAAAAAAACATACAAAAATAAGTATTCGCATTTTACGTTTTTCAACCATTTATGCTACACTTAGGACCTTCATATTTTACCCAGAAAAACTTTATGATATAGTAAAATAACACTGTAAATTTCATTAAGATCGGTTTAATAGATTTTGCAAAATAAATTCATTTTTTTTAAATGTTGCACGACTGAAAATAAAGCAGATAGCAAGTTGAATTTCTTTTGGTGTTACGCGCAGGACAGCGGTGTTCGATTCACACAAGTTGATTTCCACTAAAATTTTTTCCAATCTTTATCTGATATATTATTTTCTTACTCTATATTTTGTAGTATTTTAATATTTTAATTCCATTAATTCCACAAAAATAAAACTAATTTTATTATTGTTTATGAAATATTGTTTAAACAATTGCATATATTTAAAAATAATAAACTTTTATTCTCTAAGTTAAAATATACGAAAAAAAAAATTTTTGCTAAAAAAGTGTTAGTTCAAAGGATAGACTATGAGTTTTTATTTTGCAATAAACAAATTTATTTATTTTTATCGAAATGTAATCATTATCAAAGGTCATGGGAATGACCAATCAGAGCAAACTATCCGCTGTCCTGCGCGTCGCACCAATAATTAATGTTTATTTAAAAAAATCCTGACGCCGTTGTAGTTAATCCATTTTAATTCTGCAAATTGCAAATAAAAGGTACAGTAAACTTCTATATGCAAAAAAATTTCAACTTGCTATCTCCTCTATTTTCAGTCCTGTAACATTTTGAAAAAATGAATTTTTTTTGCGAAAGCTGGATTGCAAAATTTATTTTGTATAATCTATTTAACCGATCTTAATGAAATTTACAGTACTATTTTACTGTATCATAAAGTTTTTCATCATAAAATAAGAACGTCCTAAGTGTAGCATAAATGGTTGAAAAACGTAAAATGCAAATACTTCTTTTTGTATGGTGTTTTCGCAATTATTGCTATTTTGCAACAAGGGTGACTATTTTTTAAATTTTTAACAAATTCTATATTATAGGAAATTTAATTATGCAACTTTTATGTCAGTACAACTTTTCTCGGTAATGAATACTTTTAAAATTATAATCAAGAAACCAAGAAAAAAATCGAATTTTTTTCAACCCTTTTTTTTACCTCTCAACGTCCAAATGTACTAATATTTTTACAGATGCGCCCTGGTCTAGTATTGCTACCTGGGAACTATTATAAATGACCGATGGAGCAATGTACAGGAAATAAAATGCCACACAGGAGATGCAAGAACGGTCTTAAAAAAAATGAGCTCCAGCTTCAAAAGCCACAACATATCTATAGGTATAATGAGACATTTGACATGTTCGGTTTTCTCTGTATTGTTGTACGGAGCGGAGGTATGGACGATTACAGACACCGCTATTAAAAATCTTGAAGGATTTGGGATGTGGCTTTTTAGAATAATGCTGAGAATATCATGAACAGCAAGGATCACTAACAAGAAAGTCCTAGAAAGCATGAAGAAGGAACCGGAGATGGTGTTTACCATCAAACCCATAAAACTGCACTATCTGGGACACGTTATGAGAAATCAGCACCGTTACTCTCTGCTGCAGTTCATATTGCCAGGTAAAGTCAAAGGTAAGCGAGGACTCGGTAGAAGGGGAATATCATGGCTGCGGAATTTGAGAACATAGTTTAAGAAAACCTCAGTCGCAGTGAGCAAGGTTATGATTGCCAATATAATTTCCAACATCTGAAACGGATACAAACCAGAAGAAGAAGAACAGTTAAACAGAGTAACAAATTAATATGGAGTTTAGCTGACAAAAAATTAGAAATCGAAAAATTTGGAAGTTTGATTAATTCGAAGTTTGATGGAAACGAAAAATACTTAAAAAATTAATTTTTAAGTATAACCTCCTAAGTCCATAGGTCCAGCCAGCTGGACAATGTTTACTAATTTATTACACGGGTGACTATTCGGGTTGGGCATCGCTGAGTCCTATATTGCAGCATATTGGACTTCTATTTATCAGTCAAATTTACTTGTTTGAAACATTTCGCAACAGCGTCTACCTCGGTAGTTTGTTGTTACATGTGGTGAAATATTTTAAGTTATTATGGTGGCTTCACAAAAATACAGTAAGTGATAGTGTTTTTCTGTACTTTACAGTATTAATTGTTTTAATGTATGTTACTTGATGATTGGACCTATTTGAGCTAAATATATATTTGAAAATAATTACAACTGGACACGTCAGGGGTCCTCTAAACTTTTTGTCCAGCATTTTGGACATAGGGACTTAGTTAGCAAAATATGTTACCATACTCAAGTTTTTAAGTTTAGTTACAAATAGTAAAAGGATATTGACGGAACGTGAATTTGAGGCTATTTTGACAGATATCGATTTTTTTAGTCAATGAAGATAGTGATATTGATCAAAGGAAATGGATTTACAGGAATTTAAGATGTATGTTGGAAGGTCATTAACTCTAGGTGGTAAGCCTGTAAGTGGGAGACAAGCTAGTGCGTCTATTTCAAGATAACCAGAGACATCTGAAAATGAAGTGCCCATAACTCATGTAAAAATTCTACAGTTTTCCAGTTACCGCTTATAGATATAAGAAAAACCAGTAATGACCATTCTCCAATATGCTCTGTCTGCAATCGAAATTCTTATCGCGTTGCCTAAACCTATTGGATGCACTAAGAAGACGAGATTTTTTTGTACAAAATACAAAATGTATATGTGTATTTCTCCTGAACCAGAATGTTTTTCAGTTTCATACTTAAATTATACTATGAAAGCTAAGTCCTGATATGGATTATGCTGGACCTGTCATATTATATGTGTCAAAGAATTTTTTATAGTTTTTATAGATTTTCGTTTATTGTTTTCACAAATGAGAAGAGAAAATAGAAAATATTAAAATAATAAAAATTTTTTTCTTGAGGATGAAGAGGATAAAATGGAAAAAAAAACGACGTTTTGGGAATGCATGGATAACAGCAATAGCAAATAATGCTAAAATATCGAGACTGATATGATGGCTGGCCATATCAATAGAAGAAAGGCATGCATAGTCGTAAAACAGTCGACTACTATAGCATCCGTTGTACTAGAAGAAAAATATGGACCTGGATTTCGTGTTTCACGAGAAAAGATCTAAGACAACTAAAACGCAAGATTACTAAACTCTGGCTTAGACAGTAAATAATAAAAAAATGAAAATTAATAATATCCCCTAATGTGGATAAAAGAAAGAAGATATGATAGAAATATACAAAAACTAGAAAATGCCCCATTTACAGAAAAAAAGCTTAACATTATTAAAATTAACTACATTCCTGAAGAAAGCCGAGTGTAAAATGAGTATATAAAAATCATGGTATGGAAAGCATAATGAAAATAAATCATAAATATTGTTATATTTCTATTTGATATGAAAATTAAAATTTGATAATTATAAACAGAAGTCAATTTAATATAAAATATTTTCAATTTTCTCAACCACGGGCATATAAATTTAGAACAACCTGTATACAACAAATTGTTATATTTAATTTTAAGAAGTGATTAAATAAGACTCAAGTGAAATCGTTAATAGGTCATTATCGTTGTTCGCGGAAGGATCGATCATTAGCCGATGCTAAATAAGACTAAGTGGAAATAGAGAATAGGTCATTAAAATTTGTATATAGTAGAAAGTAATTTTAGAATGGGAATTAACTATTTTCTTTGAAATCCATTAAGCATATTTAGAAAGTTTAAAAATTGGTTTTGAGGAATACTGCGAATGAGAGTTGGTGGTGGAAGTTTGATTTGTGAATCTGGAAGGGATATTTAGAAAGTAGGGGAATGAATGACAAATAGAGATCAGAATGTTTTGAGCTGTCGAGAAGTGAAGTCGAGTAGTAGACGGTAGTTGTACGGAGAGTGAGAAAGCCGATGTAGTTCCGTGAGTGTGGAGTATCTATCGTGGAACGAGAAGTAGGCCAGGTCGAGAGTAAAAGAACCTCCTTGAGCCAAGAGTGTCCCGGTAGCTGATAGCAGTTTCGAAAAAGGTAGAACACAGCATCACGACAAAAGCAGGAACGAGAGCTATTCGAGCTAGTTTTTCAAAGGAGAACATCACTGGAAGCCAGGACGAGGTTTGATCGCAGCCAAGGATAGCAGGAAAGGGTTTTGTGTGAGGACATTTTCAGTTCACCAGGAAAAGGTCAGTCTCATTTGTTTGGACATGAATGTATGGGTTTTTCGTATTAAATTCCACATAAAAAATTGAATAACATAATCAATAATATCAGAAAAGCTTCATCAAACTTAAATAGAGTTGTTCCTAATAACTCCTAATAGTTAAATGTTAATAAAAACTTTCAATTGAAAACCAAAAGGAAATAAGATTCCCATTTGTAAATGTTATGTTTAAGAATAATAAGAAATAGCAAATATTAAGCATTGGTTGCCTTTTTAAATAAAATAAAAAATATTTTGATTATAATTGTAACCCATATGTGTATTTTTTTTTACTCTTTTCTTTTCTATCCCGATTAGGAACCATTAAGAAATATTTAGAAGCCACGGAAGTAAGTAATTAATTTATAATTCGCCCTGAGATTGAAAACATATTGATATGTGATCTGGTTAATTAATTGGATTAGTATTAATACATTGATTAAATTAAGTAACATATAAGAATATTATCTCATATCAATAATCAAGATCACATCAACTGTCGTCCAACGTGGAAAGCATTGTAAAGTATTTCTAGTGGAAAATTTGAAGGATAGAAAGAGTAAAGCCGGTATTTGAAAATTTATATGCCTGTGGTAAAAAGTGAGATACTTACATTTGATAACATAAAATTTTAGATCTCTTTAGGTACAAATTTTACATAACTGATTTAATATTTTATTTTACGATATTTACATTTGATATATTTATTGACAATTTATAATATTTGGGTGAGAAAAAGTCGTCTTGGTAACATACTAGTAAAATTTCATATTTGGCGGGGACAGTACTTCTTGAAAACAAATGTCTGTGACAAGAAGCCAAAGCAAAGACAACAAAAAACAAAAAGAACATTCAAATCAAGAGAATAATTCAGACCAAGAAGATATTTTAGACAAGACAATCATGGCATCAGAACAGCAAGAATTATCAGGAATAGATAAATTATTACAAATGATGCAACTCCAGTCACAAAGAATGGAACAGAAAATGGATGAAACACAACAAAAACTGGATGACAATCAAAGAGAAACAAAACAAACAATGGAGAAAAATCAGGAAGAAACATCAAAGAAAATGGATAAAGTGGATCAAAAAATGGAGGAAACACAACGAAAAATGGATGAAACACAACAAAAATTGGATCAAAAAATGGATGAAACAAAAAGAATAATGCAAGAAAATCAGAAGGAAACAAAACAAGCCATAGAAGAGAACAACAAGAAAATGGAGGAACGCATAGAAAAGTATGAAATGAAAATTCAAGATAAAATAAAGGAGTTAACGAATGGCCAGAAAAAGGAACTAGAAAATTTGGAAAATAAGTTGGAAAATGCTATTCAAGTAGACAGAGAAGAAGTGGAAAAAAGAATCACAGAAATAGAAAAACAAGTCACCGAAAACCGGACGCAACAAAATGTCGGAGAAAGAAGAGAAATGGTTATACATGGCACAGATGACGTGAAGATAAGGTTTGGCGGGGATGTAAGAAGATTACACCCAGTGCCGTTCATAAATAGTCTGAAAAAGAAAATACAGCACATCGGAAATTTCGAAACAGCAAAAGAAACTATCAGAAACCATCTCAAAAATGAAGCAAGCCTATGGTTCGATTGCAAAGAAGAAGAATTTGACAGTTGGCAACAATTTGAACAAAAATTTTTGAATTATTTCTGGGGAAAAGTCCAACAATTGGAAATTAACAAGGAATTGCAAAATGGGAAATACAATGATAGGATGGGTATATCAGAAAGGACATATGCATTACAAATTTACTATAACGCAAAACATTTACAATATAATTACTCATCGGAACAATTAGTCGAACTGATTGCAAGACATTTCGAAGAAACGCTGGAAGACCATATCACATTGCAAAACTACAAAGACATAGATAGTTTATGCCAATTCCTACAAATAAGAGAATTACGTGTAAGAGAAACAAAATCAAGAAGGTCGCGAGAAGATTACAGGCCCCGAGAAACACAGGATTACAGAGATAGGAATCAAAATAGGAGGGACTATACAAGACGAGATTTTAATCCCAGAAGGGAAAACGAAAATAGAGACAACGGAAGAGGAAATTATGAACAAAGAAATAGGCAATGGAATGAGGACAGAAATCGAGAATACCAGAATAGAAACACCACACGCTCAAATCAAGAAAACAGAAATAATGGTAGACAAAATGAACAGGGATATCAAGAAAACCGAAACAGATCCGACAGACCAAGAGAAAATAGAAGAGAAGTAAATAATACCCAGACAGATGGATATGACGGAGAGAGACATTATGACGAAAATATAAACAACGATGAGCAACCGGCGTTTTTTCACGACGGCGCTCACTAAAAACCAAAAATCAAACTGGAATCTTTTGTAACCCCAAGGAGTTTATTAAATTGGCAAGAAACAACGAAAAGAAAAATGGAGTTAATTTAAAATTTGTGGATGGATTTATCAACGAGAAACCAATTAAAATTATGATAGACACTGGATCTGAAATAACATTGGTCAACAGAAAACTAATAGAAGAAGTTAACTTAACAAATTTAATTTACAAAATACCTAGGGTAAATTTAGTGGGCGCAAACAAACGGACATTGGCAACTATAAATGAAGGCATACGAGTAATGGTACGACTGGGTAAGAAGATGTATGCACTACAATGTGTAATAATGCCAAACATGTCACATGACATGATAGTAGGAGTTGACGAATTGGCAGAAAAACATGTAGTGATAGATTTTAAAAATAATACGATGAATCTAACAGAAGAAAAAGAAGAAGAACAGGACAAGGAACAGGAGAAACAAAATACGGACGAATCAGGTAAAGAACAAACAGTGGAAATGAATTTGGCAGCGAAGCAAGGACAAAGAAGAAAAAGGAGAAAAGGTCAGAAAGAGATAAAAGAAAATGAAACCTGTGGCTCCTCAAAAGAAGAGTTGAGCCCAGAAGAAGAAAATTTGAGAGTATCAGAAACAAAGGAAACCTGGGATTCCTCAAAAGAAGAGACGGGCTCAGGAGAAGAAGAAATAAAGCTAAAAAATGAAAGTGAAAAGAATATGATTGAAACAGTGGTATTTGAAGTGGAGGTATATGCAAACGAGGATGCAGAATGCACGGTAAACTTGTGTGAAGAATCTGAGAAAAAAGACAGAAAATTGATATGTGGAGAAGGGAAAAAGGGAAAGACAACATAATAGCCGACACTCTAACACAGGATGAGGACACTGAAAATAAGGAAACAATTACTCTACAGGTGGGACTAATTAGAGTAATACAAGAAGAAGGGGTATAAGACGTAGATTAAAGTAAGGAAATATACAGGGAGTTGGTTTTGCCTCGAGAAAATTTATTTAAAAATGCAGATAAATTTTATCGAATACAAGGCGGGGATTTGTTATATTTCTATTTGATATGAAAATTAAAATTTGATAATTATAAACAGAAGTCAATTTAATATAAAATATTTTCAATTTTCTCAACCACGGGCATATAAATTTAGAACAACCTGTATACAACAAATTGTTATATTTAATTTTAAGAAGTGATTAAATAAGACTCAAGTGAAATCGTTAATAGGTCATTATCGTTGTTCGCGGAAGGATCGATCATTAGCCGATGCTAAATAAGACTAAGTGGAAATAGAGAATAGGTCATTAAAATTTGTATATAGTAGAAAGTAATTTTAGAATGGGAATTAACTATTTTCTTTGAAATCCATTAAGCATATTTAGAAAGTTTAAAAATTGGTTTTGAGGAATACTGCGAATGAGAGTTGGTGGTGGAAGTTTGATTTGTGAATCTGGAAGGGATATTTAGAAAGTAGGGGAATGAATGACAAATAGAGATCAGAATGTTTTGAGCTGTCGAGAAGTGAAGTCGAGTAGTAGACGGTAGTTGTACGGAGAGTGAGAAAGCCGATGTAGTTCCGTGAGTGTGGAGTATCTATCGTGGAACGAGAAGTAGGCCAGGTCGAGAGTAAAAGAACCTCCTTGAGCCAAGAGTGTCCCGGTAGCTGATAGCAGTTTCGAAAAAGGTAGAACACAGCATCACGACAAAAGCAGGAACGAGAGCTATTCGAGCTAGTTTTTCAAAGGAGAACATCACTGGAAGCCAGGACGAGGTTTGATCGCAGCCAAGGATAGCAGGAAAGGGTTTTGTGTGAGGACATTTTCAGTTCACCAGGAAAAGGTCAGTCTCATTTGTTTGGACATGAATGTATGGGTTTTTCGTATTAAATTCCACATAAAAAATTGAATAACATAATCAATAATATCAGAAAAGCTTCATCAAACTTAAATAGAGTTGTTCCTAATAACTCCTAATAGTTAAATGTTAATAAAAACTTTCAATTGAAAACCAAAAGGAAATAAGATTCCCATTTGTAAATGTTATGTTTAAGAATAATAAGAAATAGCAAATATTAAGCATTGGTTGCCTTTTTAAATAAAATAAAAAATATTTTGATTATAATTGTAACCCATATGTGTATTTTTTTTTACTCTTTTCTTTTCTATCCCGATTAGGAACCATTAAGAAATATTTAGAAGCCACGGAAGTAAGTAATTAATTTATAATTCGCCCTGAGATTGAAAACATATTGATATGTGATCTGGTTAATTAATTGGATTAGTATTAATACATTGATTAAATTAAGTAACATATAAGAATATTATCTCATATCAATAATCAAGATCACATCAATATATGTATTGCAGAATATTTAAATATAAACAGACAATATAGCCCGATCAAAGAACAATCTGACCCCAAAAAAATAAAGGAAGGATGAAAATTTGGGGATAGGTAGTTGAAATTGTCTCTTATTATACAGTCCCTGCTCAATTTATTAGACTCACCCCAGAAATATCAGTTTTTTAATTTGAAACACCTTAAAAGTATGTTTAAAGTCATACAGAACTGGTGAATGGATTAAATAACAATTACTTAATAATCGTGCTACCGAATTAAGTTAAAAATAGTAAAACTCTTGACTGAATTGTGAAAAATTGACAGATGGCAATAGAATGGGGTAAAAGTGTGCAATGACTCGACTTTTTTTAACTTTGCTTTTTTAGCTAAATTAGTGATTGGTGATCAATTTTCGTAACATTTGCAGTGGTGAGTGTTAATATTGCTCTATTTTAATTTTAATTTTTAATTTGTTTATTTATTTTAAGATATTAATAGAAATATGTTAATTTCTAAAAGATCAATATCTTGGATTGGAATTTTTTCATATGGGTGATTGTAAAGATCTTTCTGTTGAGCAAATCTCTTCTGTAACTGCTCTATAAGACAATATCACATGCTGTTGAAGAGAAATAGCAAAAAATATGTTATATCTTAATCATCAGTTAGAAGGTTGAGTCAAAAACCTAAACAGAAACATCCTGTTACATCGATTTGGAGGGGTTGGTATGGCAGAAAGATTTCAGTCACCTCCAGAGGGCAACGAATTTTAAAGAATTCAGTTGTAAAATACAAAAGAGTTACCCATAGCGATATAAGAAATAAATTGGAAGAAGCTGAGTGTTCAGTATCGGAGTCCACTGTACTCCGAAATCTGTACAGTATGGGATTCAAACATCAGAGGCCAGTTAAGGAACCAACTAAACAGTCGATGATCACCATAAATGCTCAAAAAACGCTTAGTTTTGCAAATTTGCATAAAAACTCTCTAGTCATATATTTATGCACACTGGCCTAAACTAAGCGTTTTTGTGGTGATGGTTTTGGTTCCTTCTAGCCTATGTCATTTTAATCCGATACTGTAACAATTTCGACGTACAGTGGACTCCGATACTGAACACACAGCTTCTTCTAATTTATTCCTTATATCGCTATGGACGACTCATTTGTATTTTACAACTGAATTATTTAAAATTCATT
Organism: Diabrotica virgifera virgifera; assembly: GCF_917563875.1. Lineage (NCBI taxonomy): Eukaryota > Metazoa > Arthropoda > Insecta > Coleoptera > Chrysomelidae > Diabrotica > Diabrotica virgifera. The sequence continues at coordinate 195,621,356 of NC_065447.1, read as the reverse complement.
GCCCTCTAGAGGTGACTGAAATCTTTCTGGCATATCGACCATTTCAAATTGATGTAACAGCTTGTTTTTCTCTAGGTTTTTGATCCAACCTTTGAACTGACCAGTAAGATCCATCACATTTTTTTGCTATTTCTCCTTGACAACATGGGATATTTTCTAATAGAGCAGTAACAGAAGAGATTTTCCCAAAAGAAAAATCTTTACAATCACCCATATGAGATAATTTTAATTGAAGATATTCATCTTTTAAAAATTAACGTATTTCTATTAATATCTTAAAATAAATAAAACAAATTAAAAACTAACATTAAAATAGAGCACTATTAACACTCACCACTGCAAATTTTACAAAAGATTGATTCTTCTTCTTCTTCTTATGCAATCCACTAATGGATGTTCGCGATCACGTTTGACCATTTTTCTCTATCCCTTGCAGTATGTATTAGGTCTCCTATGTTTTTTAGTCCTGTCCATTGTTTGACATTACGGAGCCATGACATTTTCTTCCTGCCCACTCCCCTTCTTCCTTCGATCTTTCCTTTAATTAAGGTTTGCAGAAACTGATATCTTTCATTTATAATTATGTGTCCCAGGTATGCCGTTTTTCTCTGTTTAATTGTGCACATCAGTTGTCGTTCTGTACCAATTCTTCTCAGGATTTCTTCATTTGTTATTCTTGCGGTCCAGGGAACTTTAAGGATTCGTCGATAGATCCACATCTCAAATGCCTCTAGCTTATTCATTGTGTTTATTTTTAAAGTCCATCCTTCCATGCCATATAGGAGCACCGACCATATATAGCATTTTGTGAATCTTAATCTTAGGTTTAGGTCAAAGTCAGAGTTCGTAAAGACGTTTCTGAATTTCATGAATGCACTTCTGGCTCTTTCTATCCGGCATTTAATTTCCATATCCGACATCCAGTCTTCACATAGCCAGGTTCCCAGGTACTTGAACTTTCTTACGCGCTCTACATCTTGGTTGTTATATGCTAGCCTTGCATTTTGATGTTGACATAATTGACGGCTGATTATAAGGAACTTTGTCTTTTTTATGTTGATGCTAAGTCCCATGTTCTCCAATTTTATTAAGAAGGTTTTGGAGGTCTTCTATATTGTCTGCTATTAAGACCGAATCATCCGCATATCGTATATTATTGACCCAGGTACCATTCACTTCGATGCCGCTTTCGCATTCCTCAAGAGCTTCCTGGAAGATACTTTCTGAATATAGATTGAACAGTAGTGGGGAGAGAATGCATCCCTGTCTTACCCCTCTGAGAATTTTTTGAGCTTGCGTTGTTTCATTGTCCACCTTGACGACAGCTGTTTGATTCCAGTAAAGAGCCTCTATGCAACGAATGTCTTTTTGATCTATGTCGAGTTGTTTCAGTATATGTACGAGTTTATGATGTTGTACTCGATCGAAGGCTTTTTCATAATCTATAAAGCACATCATTACATCTTTCCTTTGATCGTAGCAGTTCTGAGCTAGCACTTGGGTTGCAACTAGTGCTTCCCTGGTACCCAGGCCTTTTCGAAATCCAAATTGTGAGCAACCAATAACCTTATCGCATTTTGTGGAGATTCTGTAGTGAAGAACTTTGAGGAATATTTTTAAAGAATGGCTCATCAGACTTATTTTATTAAAGATTGATTACCAATTACTAATTTAACTAAAAGTTCAGTTAAAAAAAGTCGAGTCATTGCACACTTTTAACCAATTCTATTGCCATCTGTCAATTTTTCTCAATTTAATCAAAAGTTTCACAATTTTTAACTTAATTCGCTAGCACGATTATTAAGTAATTATTATTTAAGTTCTGTATGACTTTGAACATACTTTTAAGGTGTTTCAAATTAAAAAAACTGATATTTCTGGGGTGAGTCTAATGCATTGAGCAGGGACTGTATAAGAAAAAGTTTACAATTCTACATCCCCTCCATTTTACAAAAATGGAGGGGAATACCCCACTCTCGAAGATGAAAAAAATACATTCAAAATAAGACCGAAATTGGATAAAATGACTAATTCTAAACAACTTTTCTTCTACAGAGTTTTGTCACTAAGTCAATACTTTTCGAGCTATTTGCGAGTGAATATGTTCATGTTTAACAAAATAAAACATGTTTTTGAACGATTTTTTGGAGATAACTCAAAAAGTAAGTATTTTAGCGAAAAAGATATTCTTAGCAAAAATATAGCCCATCAAAAATTGAAAAAAAAATGGAGTATATATGAGGTCTGTAGGCCCAGTAGAAGCAGAGTTGAAGCTAATGAAAATTAGGTTCTTCTTCGTCAAATTCCAAATCGAATATTTCAATGTGAAATAACCCAAAAACGGAGCATTTTAGGGGAAAATTTATATTAAAATTTTAAACTGTTTAAAAAAAGGTTTATTTTTGTTTAAAAAAAACTTGTACTATTAAAAGTAAGTGAATTACGCTCCAAATATTGTTGGTCCCTTTTATTTTTTGGTAAAAAAATCTCGAAAATCACCCTCTAATTAGCATCACATATACGTTTTAACATTACCACTTCACAAGTTACTTTGTCTATGTATTATTTATATGATCCGTAAGTTTCATCGGTTCAAATTGCTTCGTTTTGAAAAAGCTGTAGTTAAAATGGCTTGAGCGAGTAACTAATCACGAGTTTAGGCAAATTTTGAACAGCCATAGCGTAACCAATTTCTGTCTAACAAGTAAACAAAAAATCAAAAATATCCACCAAAAGTAAAACGTACATTTTATTATTCTTTGAGATTTTTGGTATTCCTAATTGTTTTTAAGTTAATTCCATAAACACTTACGATTTTTCTCAAAATAAAAAAAAAGTTTTATTTTAAACCCAATTTTTTTCAAAACTGAGCACTTTGAACCAATGAAACTCATAGATAATATAAGCAATACATAAGAAAATAACTTGTAACGCGATAACGATTAATTTTATTTGAGAAGCTAATTAAGGGGTGATTTGGCCATTTTTTTACCAAAAAATAAAAGAGACCAACAATATTTTAAGCGTAACTCACTTACTTTTAGTGTTAGTTTAGTAGAAGTTTTTTTATAAAACAAAAATAAAACTTTTCTTAAACGCTTTAAAAAAGTTATAATGAATTTTCCCCGAAAAGTGCTCCGTTTTTTGGTTATTTCACATTGAAATGTTCGATTTGGAATTCTACGAAGAAAAACCTACATTTCATTAGCTGCAACTCTGCTTCTACTGGGTCTGCAGACGTCAGGCATACACCATTTTTTTCAGCTTTTTATAAGCTATATTTTTACTAAGAATATTTTTTTCGCTTAAATACTTACTTTTTGAGTTATCTCCGAAAAACCGTCCAAAAACATTTTTTTTGGTTAAAAATGAACACATTCACTCGTATATAACTCGAAAAGTATTGACTTAGTAAAAAATCTGTATAGAACAAAAGTTACCTACAATTAGTCATTTTATCCAATTCCGGACTTATTTTGAACGTATATTTTTTCACTTCTGTGAAAAAGTTTTTCACTCCGTATTTTCCAATTTTGTAAAATGAAGGGGATGTAGAATTGTAAAACTTTTTCTTATATAATAATAGACAATTTCAACTACCTATTGCCAAATTTTCATCCTTCCTTTACATAATAGAAGGAAAATTCCTTAAGCTGTACATAATAGAAGGAAAATTAAAATAATAACAAGATGCTGATAATCATAGAAATTGCTTAGATAATATGGAAATTAGATTAAGAAAAATGTACGATAAATAAAAAGAGCAGGGAAGATCTAAAGTTAGTATATATTAGTTATGCAAGGAAATAATGAATAAACGATAGTCAAAATGGGAATTTTTCCCTAGTTCTAATGAGAATCTTAAGTTTTTAGAACTAGAAAAAAACCAAGTTTTCAGTTTTTGTAAACTACTGGAATTTCACTCCGCTATAATAATAAGGTAACTCAGAGGGCCATGGAGCCCAAAATGTTGGGTGTCTCCCTGAGAGACCGAATCCCAAACGAAGAAATAGGACGTAGAACAAAAACAATAGACGCTGTCCAAAAAATCACGTCGCTTAAGTGGAATTGGGCAGGACACGTCGCCAGAATGTTAGAAAAGCGATGGACAAAACGTGTTGTCGAATGAAGGCCATGAGAAGAAACACTACGGAGCAAAGGACCGACGATCTGAAGCATGTTATCCGTAATTGAATGCAAGCCGCACAAAACAGACAGATGGAAAGAGCTGACGGAGACCTATGTCCAGCATTGGATGCGTACGGGTTGATGATGACATAGTGAAGTAACTCATACTCAAAATTCTGATCTTTTTGTTCTTTGGGTGCCATATTAGGTCCCCCTATTGACGAGTTGTTCACTGTCTTCAACTAATGCTGCAGCGTACTACCATTGTATAACTAGACCAAAAATTACATAGTAGAAATCTGCTCCGAGTAGAAATCTGTATACAATTAAATTTCTGGTGATAGTTTTCGAAATTAATTCCTAGAGGCCGCCAACTCACGGCAAAATAAAAGTCAAATAACACTGACAGCATTGTCTAACTATGTGTAGATAAACAATGGTAGTATGGGACATTCCACGAACATACGCCTGTTTTGGATTACTTCGACAACGAATATTTTACTGTGCAACATAAGAAGTACGAAAGTAAATGGCGCTAATAATTATTCCAATAAACAACAATGTAATTTGCAATTTACTTTCGTTCTTCTTATTTTGCACAGTAAAATATTCGTTGTCGAAGTAATCCAAAACAGGCGTATGTTCGTGGAATAGGGTATACTGTCCAATTGCGAATATTCTTGAGTCATGTCATCTGTTTCTTTCCTATTAATCTGCGGGCTTCTATTTTACCTTTGATGATAAGCTAAAGGATTCTGTACCACTCTAAAAAGATGTCCTATATGTAGTCTTCATGTATCATTTTTATGAGTTCGGCTGGAATGATGTTTGATGTATTAAGAATTTCAGATTTTAAAATTATAGGTTCTTCCTGATTCACATTGCTTTGTATATTCGGCCTGATTTCTTGAAAAAATTTAGTTATATAATTACTCCTTCTTTCAATTATTTTTCGTACAGGAATAATAGACTAGGAAGGATCTGGTTTTAGGTGGATGTGAGAGCTGGCATTCAGATTTCTGCGGATAAAGTTAGGGGATAACTTCTTTAATAATAATTGACTTATGCTTCTTCTCAAATATGCTCGGAACATTAATAAAAAAATAAAATATTTAAAAATTTCAAAAAATTTCGTTTTTTTCCACTTTCTTTGCTTATAACTTTAAAACGATTCATTTTGGGACAAAGTCGTAAAGAAATAAAACAAAGATAATTAAATTTTCTATCAGATACGATTGGTTAAAAATGTCTTAATTTAACACCCTTGCTGCAAAATAGCAATACATATAAAATAAGGGGGCAAAACAAGCCTGTCCTTATTCAATATTTTTCCATCACTTAGGTTACACTTGGAACCTTCCTAATTCGTTTAAACAATTTTTGTAATGTGCTAAAACGGTGCACTAAATTTCATTAAAATTGACTTACTAGATTTTGCATAATAATTTTGCAATCTAAACTTTTTTTAAAAAATTAAAATTTTTTAAAATCTTGCACAAGAAAAACTAGAACCTACAAAGATTTGACAATTTTTTTTGCATATAAAGAAGCACTCCACCTATCTAATGCACTTGTCAGAATTGAAATAGGATTATTTAAGCAGCCTCAGCAATGTTTTAAAGTTATAAACAATTTTTTGGCTTATAAACAAATTAGTGCTTTGTCCAGGAGGGGATGATACGGGCTCCTTTATTTAGATGGACTTACCCAAGTTTTTTTATGTATTTTGACCCGTAGAACACGAATTTTTTGGGTAACAGTTTTTTCGGATGTCGATAAGATTGTTATAAACAAAGAACTTGAGGAATTACATAACATCGATTTTTCACAAAATAAAACATTTTTTTTATTTTTTGGGAAATTCTAAGCAGAAAATGTTCTTACAAGTTTTTTCGTAGGATGCATAGTTTTCGAGATAAACGCGGTGGAACATTAAAAAAATCGAAAAATTGCAATTTTTGAACGAGAATCACTTTTGAATAAAAAATAAAATAGCAATTCTGCTGACAGCATTTAAAAGCTTAAGTTAAATTATACCGGTTTTAATTATTCGCATTCCTAAAATTTTTTTTTTTATTATTAAACAAAGATATTTGTTTATAAGCCAAAAAATCGTTTATAATTTTAAAACATTGCTGAGGCCCCTTAAATAATCCGATTTTAATGCTCTAAAGTGTATTAGATAGGTAAAGCACCTCTTTATATGTAAAAAATTAGCCAACTTCTAAATGGTCTACTTTTTGTTCAGAAAGATTTTAAAAAAATTGATCTTTTTTAAAAACATTTATATTGCAAATTTATTGTGCAAAATCTATTAGGTCGATTTTAATGAAATTTGGCAGACCATTTAAGTAAGTTATAGAAATTTTCTAAGCGAATTACTAAGGTTCTAAGTGCCACCAAAGTAGTTAAGAAACATTTAATAACAACAGGCGTATTTTGCCCCCTTATTTTGTATTTATTGCTATGTTGCAGAAAAGTTAATACCTTAAGACATTTTTAACCAGTCGTATATCCTACAAAATTCACTTATCTTTATTTTATTCCTCTACGACTTTGTTCCAAAACGAACAGTTTTAAAGGTATAAGCAAAGAAAGCAGAAAAAACCGATGTTTTTCGACATTTTTAAATACTTTAATTTTTTTTATTAATGTTCCGGGCATATTGGAGAAGGAGCATAAGTCAATTAATATTACTGAAGGTGTCACCTACCTTTATCTGTAAAAATCCGAATGCCACCTCTCACATACAAAAATACACGTTTTTTTACAAATTAGTCCTGGTCTATAATAACTCTTCCTGTATTGCCACTGGACTATTCATGTTTTCTTATTATACAGGCCAGCCACTTCACGAACTTTCTTGTGCATATTGAACGTGCTATGCTTCTTTTCTTCTTCAAGTCTGATTAATCTCTCTTTCTTTTTCAAGTTCTGATTTTAACCAAAATTAAAAAAAGCTTACCGTGTTATGCTTTATAAATACGTCCTTTTCATTATTTAAAAATTCTAAAACTGTTCCATTTTGTAATATAACTGGCTAACGAGATTATTATAAAATAGAAGTTTTACTATGTATTCTTGCAACGTACAATAGATCAATTTAAAATTACTGTAATAAAAGTAAACACCCGCTCTTTGCAGAAAACTGTTATTTTGCTCAAAAGTTTCTACGAGACAGACGAATCACCCCTTACTGCGACGTTGAAAATTACCATTTGTGGAATGCTCCTTTTATGCCAAGAATTTTAGGGAAGCATTTCACGAAGGATTAAAGACGGTCTTTGTATTCATACAAGTTGGTTTAAAATTCAAATCCCAGGTCTCAAAACTCATGGTAAAGAGATAACGTGGAAAGGAAAAAATAAAAATAAGAGAAATCGCAGACATAATTAAAATAACTACAGCTGTGTAAGTCGATAAAGCGATCTAAATATCAAGCTTGTGTACGTGGGTGGTCCCATAAGTACTTAGCCTTATAGTCCTTGGGCCCACATATAAAGTTATTATTTATGACCACACCGTCGAAACTTTTTGTACGTGTTATTTGGGAAGGCTGCAGGCTTATACAAACCTAGAAGAGTTGGGTGTTTGGCACATAACCAAGGCAAACCACTGTTAAGTGTGGAAGAAAAACTAGACACGTGGAAGAAATATGTGAAAGTAACTTTTGCAGATGAAAGGCAGAATACCATTGAAGACACTGAATGCCAAACAGGAACCCCGATTAACATTGAAGAAGTCACGTCAGCTATTAAAACAACTAAAGATGGTAAAGCTGTAGGGCCTGGCCAGTTTTATGTAGAATTCCTAAAACTTATGGATGAACAAGGAATAAAATGGATAACAACTGTATTCAACAAAATATACGTAACTGGAAAATACCCCAAAGCTGGTTAAAGTCGACCTTCGTAACTCTACCCAAAAAAGTAAATGCCAAAACATGTGAAGACTACAGAACAATTAGCCTAATGAGCCACTTACTCAAAACGTTTCTGAAAGTGATACACGGCAGAATATATAAAAAATGCGAAGAACAGATATCATGGACGCAGTTTGGATTCCGCGATGCCTTAGGCACCGGAGAGGCTCTATTCGCTGTCCAAGTGCTTACGCAAAGATGCAGGGATGTTGACTGTGACGTGTATATTTGTTTTATCGACTACAAAAAGGCGTTTGATAGAGTAAAACATGATAAACTCATAAACATCTTGAAAGAAGCGGGAGTAGATGATAGAGACTTGAGAATCATAATATATAATTTGTATTACAACCAAACTGCCAATATTAAAGTGGATGACCAATTGACAGAGGCAGTCTCCATAGATAGAGGAGTAAGGCAAGGGTGCATCCTGTCCCCGGTGCTGTTTAATATATACTCTGAATGTATCTTCGAGCAAGCGCTGGGAGAACTACAGGAAGGCGTATTAGTCAACGGAGCGCGTCTGAACAACATTAGATATGCCGACGACGCTCTAGTTTTTGCAGACAGTCTAGATGGTTAGCAAAGAATTATGTCGCGCATATCAGATATAAGTAGAGAATCTGGACTTCATCTCAATACGAAAAAAACAAAGTACATGGTAGTCAGTAAGCGCGAAATATTAAATACACAGCTTTTGGTTAACCAAGAACTAATTGACAGGGTCGGCAGCTACACATACCTTGGTACCAACATAACCAGCCAGTGGGACCACTTAAGGTGATACAGTAGCGATCAACAGGTAGCCAAAACGCGTTCCAAGATTGCGGCTGTAATTTTGAATATTTTTTCGAGATATTTGGCACACGTATTCGTAATATAATAAAGAATGGCGGTACAGAGCCGAATTTGAAAAATATATTAATATGTGGAAATTACTCTGTAATTAAATATAATATTAAAAAAACGAGCCTGTACCGCCATTAAGAAGAACAAAAAAATACACTTTCTTCAAATAAACTTTTTATCCGATGCCTAGATTTTGTGTCATTTTGGAACTACTAATGAAATACAAAATTTTAGTAGTTCCAAAATGACACAAAATCTAGGCATCGGATAAAAAAGTTCATTTGAAGAAAGTGTATTTTTTTGTTCTTCTTAATGGCGGTACAGGCTCGTTTTTTAAATATTGTATTTAATTACAGAGTAATTTCCACATATTCATATATTTTTCAAATTGGGCTCTGTACCGCCATTCTTTATTATATTACGAATACGTGTGCCAAATATCTCGAAAAAATATTCAAAATTACAGCCGCAATCTTGGAACGCGTTTTCGCTACCTGTTGATCGCTACTGTTTCCTCTTAAGTGAAATAAAACATCACATAGGAAAATCGAGATCAGCGTTCATAATGATGAAGTCTCTTTTCAGAAGCCACGATTTACCTCTTGCTACCAAAATCTCTATCATCAGATGCTATGTATTTTCTACGTTATTATACGGAGTAGAGGCCTGGACACTTTCCGAGGCTTCTTTGAGAAAACTCGAAGCATTCGAGATGTGGTGTTACAGGCGCATTTTGAGAATTTCGTGGGTGGATTGTGTGTCTAATGCTGAGGTTCTACGTAGAATAGGCAAGGAATGCGAGATTATTAACACAATCAAAGAGCTCAAACTAGAATATCTTGGGCATGTTATGAGGAATGAACAGAGATATGGCTTGTTGCAACTCATTCTCCAAGGCAAGGTATTTGGAAAAAGAATGTGGTTTAATACATCGACAACCGGACTATTCAGAATAGCAGCAAGCAAAGTTAGGATAGCCATGCTGATCGCCAACGTCCGGAACGGATAGGCACCTTAAGAAGAAGAAGATTTGGGTACATTTTGGGTACAACTCTACGTCCCGCCCTTTTAAATGTTGTACTTAGTGTGTGTATCAATTTTCAGCTAAATCGATTCAAAAGTATTCGAGAAAATCTGTTTTAAATTTTTTTTTGACAATGCCTCCTCTTAAGAACGTCTATAACCCAAAAGAATTAAGGTTTCTGTTCGTTTGCTCAACATTTTTGTCAGAAAATTGCATTTTTTTGTTAAACCCGGCATCAGACACGTGGTGTGTAGTACACCCCAACAATACTGAAGCGTTTAAAACATAAGGAAATTTTGCAGGTACAGTTCACCAAATATAGCTGAAAGTGTGAAAACGCGTGACGATCATGATGCGCATTCGTCAAACGACGGACCTCGCACTCGCACTGACGGTCCAGACCGTTTGTGTGTGCGTTCTCACTTCATTGTTAGCGCAGGCAATGGGAATTTCACACTTTCAGCTATATTTGGTGAACTGTAGTGGCCGCAGCAGCTAGATAGCTTTCCGTTGTATATTTATCTATGCGATGACACATAATTTTTAGTCATCTGTTTAGATTTAGCAAGTACATTTGGATTGAAAGTGGTCACATTCCACGAGTCGGATTTTGAACTTTCTGCAGAATTGTTTTTACTTTGTTTTACTCCTACAAACAAGTAACTATAGGTGAGTGAATAATACTTATTACAGAGTTTAACCTACTTTTTTATTAGTCTAAGCTAAAATGAATTCCGAACCAGAACAAGCATTCCTTCAGGCCTTATAGGATGAAGGAGGCAGTGACGAATGTATTGACAAGAGTAATTTGGAAATAAGTGAAGAAATAGACAATGTTAGTGTAAATAGTGACTATCCTGACCAGCTTCAAGATGTTGACCTTCCAGATATCACAGAAAACTTAACGTAAAGATATTTTTTGAGTTACCTTAACTCTTTCAATTGCTGGGGTTTGTCACACCCCACCTGTCTGTTAGTGGCAAAAAAATTCACCTGTCGGATGCCGGGTTAAGAATATAATTACTTGCAACCTACTACGTTTGTCGGAAAAATTGTTGGGAAGATAATGGATGCACGAACCCAGCATAGTTTAAAAGTATAGTTTACTAATAAAAATTAAATTTTTTGTCTGACTCTAGATTTCCCAAATATTTTTGTCGGACACTTACGATTTTTGATATAGAATATAATTACTTATAACCTCCTATTTTTGTCGGAAAAATGGTTGTTAATAAACAAAATCCAGGAAATAGACATCTTCGGCGCATCCGACTGCGCATAAGCCCCGTGAAAATTGTCTGACAAGGTTACCACATTATTGTAGATTATGGTAGATTATGGTAGATTTTATTTATGGTAAGGTTTTATGGTAGATTCTGTTGAAATTAGCCATGTGGTAATAAATTTATTATTTTCATAAATTTGACATAGTTAGCGTGTCCGACGCGTCATATGGCCCAATATTGTGGTCCGACAAAATTTTTTTCGCTGTTTATATGATAAAAACCATTGATTAAAATAAAATGACCAATGTGGTTATAAATTTTTCTCTTACATAAAATTAACAACTTCGTGACAGCTCGACAGACAAACGCCCGACTACCATAATGCGCCAAGCTCCAAATTTGCCCGACTCCACCCAAATAACAAGTACAAAAAGTTTCGACGGTGTGGTCGTAAATAATAATTTTATATGTGGGCCCAATTACTATTACCTTTTGATGGCGTCAATCTCGCAAACGGAATCTACTAACGTATAAAACATTATCAATTATCATAGACGGCCGATGTCAAAATTTAAGCCGAATAGGACGTGTAGTTTTGTTTTGAACGCGTGTGAAAGTGGGCGTGTTTAGATTACAGAATATTAAAAGGCAAAAGAGATTTATAAAATTATTTTTCATTCGCAACTTGTACAGTAGCACACAAGGACTTTTAGACCAAGGCTCATCTGTAAAAATATTAGTACATTTGGACGTTGAGAGGTGACTCAAATTTTTTTGCAGAAATTGCTTGAAAATGACTCAAATAATAATATTTGAGTTATCCTCCTCAAAAAGGCCCGGAACATTGTTTAAATAATCAAAATATCAAAAAATGAAGGAAAAATTCGACTTTTTTCTTCGTTTTTTGATTATAACTTTAAAAGTATTCATTTATGAGAAAAGTTTTATTGACATAAAGGTTGCGTAATTAAATTTTCTACAATATAGAATTCGTTAAAGATTTAAAAAAATAGTCACCCTTGTTGCAAAATTTGCAAAATAGCAATAATTGCGAAGAAACCATACAAAAACAAATATTCGTATTTTACGTTTTTCAAACCATTTATGCTACACTTGGGACCTTCATATTTCACCAAAAAAAAAAAACATTATGATACAGTAAAACAATATTGTAAATTTCATTAAGATCGGTTTAATAGATTTTGCAAAATAAATTTTGTAATCCAGCTTTCGCAAAAAAATTCATTTTTTCAAAATGTTACAGGACTGAAAATAAAGAAGAAAGCAAGTTGACATTTTTTGCGTATAGAAGTGGACTGTACCTTTCAATTTGCAAAATTAGCATCGATTGACTACCACGGTGTCAGGAATTTTTTTAAATAAACATTACCATTGGTGCTACGTGCAGGACAGCGGACAGTTTGCTCTGATTGGGCATTCCAATGACCTTTGATAATGATTGACACACTTTAATTTTTATTACATTTCGATATATATAAATAAATTTGTTAATTGCAAAATAAAAACACATACTCTCTCCTTTGAAATAACACTTTTTTTAGCAAAAATTATCTTTGTTCATATATTTTAACTTAGAGAAAAAAAGTTTATTATTTTTAATAATATGCAATTGTTTAAACAATATTTCACAAACAATAATAAAATTAGTTTGATTTTTGTGGAATTAAAATGTTAAAATACAACAAAATATAGAGTAAGAAAATAATATATGTATTAGATAAAGATTGGAAGAAATTTTGGTGGAAATCAACTTGTGTGAATCGAACACCGCTGTCCTGCGCGTAGCACCAAAAATTAATGTTTATTTAAAAAAATTTCTGACGCCGTGGTAATTAATCGATTTTAATTTTGCAAATTTCAAATGAAAGGTACAGTACACTTCTATAAGCAAAAAAAATTCAACTTGCTATCTGCTTTATTTTCAGTCCTGCAACATTTTTAAAAAACGAATTTTTTTGCGAAAGCTGGATTGAAAAATTTATTTTGCAAAATCTATTAAACCGATCTTAATAAAATTTACAGTGTTGTTTCACTATATCATAAAGTTTTTCTGGGTAAAATATGAAGGTCCTAAGTGCAGCATAAATTGTAGGAAATTGAATTAGGCAACTTTTATGTTAGTACAACTTTTCTCAGAAATGAATAATTTTAAAGTTATAATCAAAAAACCAATTCCTTCATATTTTGACATTTTGATTATTTAAACAATGTTCCGAACCATTTTGAGTGGGAGGATAACTACAATATTATTATTTGAGTTATTTTCAAGCAATTTCTGCAAAAAAATTTGAGTCACCTCTCAACATCCATCTCAAAACAGATGCGCCCTGGACTATTTTGTAAAATATGAAACAGAACAAAATATGCACACCTACAGTGTAGAAAATCGTTAACGATGCTATCGACTATGCAAAGAATATGGCGACAACGAACCTCTGATAAAATATAGTTTGCAGTTTAGCTAGATATATGATTATTTCGTGCCTTTGTCTCTTGTACGGTGTACCGTATTATCACAAAAGCTGTTTAACCCGGTAAATAAAATTCTCAAATACAAAAAAATATATTTGTTTGTTTGAGGAAAAAACCACGAGAAAACATGTTGTTTGTTTTTTAACTATTTACCCAATAATGACAAAAAATGTCGTTTTATAGGTTATGTATACAGTAAGGACGTTTAGGTTGGAATACATTAATTTTCTCGAGAATGGGAGAATTTGGAGGTAAATCCCGAAACAGGTCGATTTTTATTTTTAAATTACGATTTTTTGGCATCTATATCATTCTGTAGTGACGTAATACATCTGAACGTGATGAGGTAATCGGTGATTTTTTTAAAATGAGAGTAGGGGTCGTGTAATTGCTCATTTGAAAGGTTATTTAATTCTCCATTCACTAATATAAACATCATCATAAGTAATTTTACAGGGTTTCAAAAATTTTTTTTTCTCGAATTAAATTAACTGACACAAAAAAAAGAATCCATTTAATTCAAAATACATTTTACTGCTGTCACAAAACAGAAAAAAATATTTATTGGACAATAAAATATTTTTTTCGCTTAAATTCAAGTTAAATCTGCTGGTCACCTGCCTCTTGGCAGTTTGAACATTTAATTTAACAACAGGCAATATTTACTTTTCAAATAAACTTTTTTTTGTTTTCTGACAGCAGTAAAATGTATTTTTAATTAATAAATTAATAAATTACATACATTCTTCTTTTTTATTAATTAATTTAATTCAAAAATATTTTTCTTGCACACCCTCTATAAATAATTGTGTTAATGTTTACACTACTGAACAGAGACTTAAATAACCTTTTAAATGAGCTATCACACGACCCCTATTCCTATTTAAAAAAATCATCAATTAAGTCATGACGCTCAGATGGATGTCGTCACTAGTAAAATATATAGGTAAGTCAAAAAATCGTAATTTAAAAATAAAAATCGACCTGTTTCGGGATTTATCTTGAAAATCACCCATTCTCGAGAAAATGAATTTATTCCACCCTAAACGTTGTCATTGTATAAACTTTTAAGAAAAAAAAATTAAGCAAACTATTTTTGACCTGGAAGTCGAAACGTAATTTCTTTCGAATCAAAAAAGTAACTTCTTTCCCCAAAGACTTTCGTAGCATTAACCAACTTAAAAGCACTCATCTCACAAATACCTATCCCAGCCTAATAATGGGATTTTTCAAGAGCCTCAACCCATATGCAGCCACATTGGGACTCAACAAGTTTTATGCCAAACATGGAATAATCGAAAATACAACAACCACAGAAAATTTATGCATCCTAAATTAGGATGACCGATGAGATTTATGAGGATAAACCAAAATAATAAGGAAACACAGACCCCTATTACGACGGAATACAGAATGTCAACTAAAAATCAAGCAATATGAAAAAAATATTTTAAAAAAATAAAAAAAAAACATATTTAACTAATAAAATTTTACTGAGATCTA
Organism: Diabrotica virgifera virgifera; assembly: GCF_917563875.1. Taxonomy (NCBI): domain Eukaryota; kingdom Metazoa; phylum Arthropoda; class Insecta; order Coleoptera; family Chrysomelidae; genus Diabrotica; species Diabrotica virgifera. Next base: position 195,606,211 of record NC_065447.1, on the reverse strand, counting down.
TAACCTACCACCTACTATAACCTATAACCTACTACTATAACCACTTTAGACAAATCTTACCAAAAGCATTTATTTTTGGGGCTATTTTTTTTATTCTTGGAACGATTTTTTTACTTTTGGAACCAATTTGATTATCTACGTAGGTGACTTAACCTGGCATTGGTCGCTATATTAGATTTCCTCTTGCAATTTTATAATATTGCACACAACTTTTTCCCTGGTAAATTACACATCCTGTTGTTCCTTCTATTCTCGTAATTATAAATCCTCTACAATCGAATATACACTATACACGTCTGCTCAGATGGTGGTTCAGTTGACTTACATAGTATGGCCCGATTGTTAAGTCAGTGCGCTTCACGTGAGATATTGCCTCATTGCGACCACCATATTATTTTTCATTATTGTATAGCAATTTTCTATGTATATTGTAGCATTATTTTATTTTGTATTTGCAACATGAATTATCAAAGATAATATTAAAACTTACCCTGTTGTGGGACAATAAAATAAAGGTACTAGTACAAATTTAAAATTTACATATTATTGAAATATTAAAATTAATATTATTTCTGCATTTTTAGATTAAAATGTACAAGCCCATAAACAGGTACATTGTGTAAAGCTAATCAAAACTTTTATGTCAGAGCGGTTTAATATTGTGTGCTTATTACTTAGTTACGAACCACATAATAGTACCTATACCCCAGGCTGTGGGTGAAAAGTAGGTCGATTTCAGGATATAATTCAGGAATTTTTGAAACCTATCAGGTGTTGTAAAGGACGATGCCAGGAATAACTTCTACTAAAATGTAACCAAAAATATTGTGCGCTTTTTTTTATATTGCGATTTTCATTTGTTAAATTTGCAATTTTTTAAGATTTTTAATTTTGCAGCTTAGGATATTGATTTTAGAGAAAAACTTTTTAATATAAAGTTGTCGTAAATTAAAAAACCTACAATTTGAGCTATGGTAAGTTTAATTTCGTTTATTAGTTATTGCAAAACAGCCTGCGAAAGGTCCAAAATGGCCGTTTTTTACAATTGCATTATTTATTGTACAAATCATTTTTTATATTTTTTAAAGCTTTAAAATAAAGATCTTTCAATTCGAAACATAAAAAAAAGTTGTAAAGCCAGATTAAGGAATTTGTTGTTTATATATTATAAATTGTTTATTCCAAGAGGTCAAATGTCGAAGGCTATAACTTTTTGAAAAAAAAATCGTAGAGAGTTGGTGAAACATCCAATCTCCTTCTCAAGAGTTATGTTTTTATATTCTGATGTAAATAAATGCGTAAAACATTTTAAACCTCTCATTTTTGGGTTTGAAAATAAGGGGGCAAATTTCGTTATAAACATTAGAGCTGAAGCGGCCCTGTACATCCTATAAGTTTTTAACTTACAGATTATTGTTGCTGAAGACGAAACTAAGATTTATAAAAAAATAAAAAATTTCTACGACCTACTGAAGCCGAGATAATTTTTGGGTTTGAAAATAAGGGGGCAAATTTCGTTATAAACATTTAGAGCTGAAGCGTCCTGTACATCCTATGAGTTTCTAACTTATAGATTAAAGTTGCTGAAGACGAAACGAAGATTTATAAAAAAATAAAAATTTATTACAACCAACTGAAGCCGAGATAATTGTTTTTTTTTTCTTAAATCGTAGTGCCTTTATTTATAACAATTAAGAAAGTATTTTACAGTCATTAACTAAAGAAAGACTTATATTATCTTAAAATAAAAATTATTATAAAATATAATAACCTTTAATTATTAAAAATTATTTTTAAAATCGGTGCTTTTGCGAGCGGCCGAATTTTGCAAATCGCCCGGCTCTCTTCAAATCCGCGCGCTCGGAAAATGTTTACGTAACTTGTATTAAATTTTGACAGAAAACAATTTAACAATATTACCATTATAATATACAGTCTGTTTACCACTGTATTTGTTTTTCTTGATAAACTTTTATATATGAAATCTCATTTCTGAAAAATATTATTACAAAAATGATACATATAATAATATATAAAATATATAAGTATATATTTTACTTTTTCGTTAAAAAATTAGAAAATTAGAGAAAATTAAAATTATAGTTATATATTTCATATATGTATATGTATGAGATTTTACATATAAAAGTTTATCAAGAAAAACAAATACAGTGGTAAACAGACTGTATATTATAATGGTAATATTAATAAATTGTTTTCTGTCAAAATTTAATAAAAGTTACGTAAAAATTTTCCGAGCCCGCGGATTCGAAGCGAGCTGGGATGATTTGCAAAATTCGGCCGCTCGCAAAAGCACCGATTTTAAAAATAATTTTTAATGATTAAATGTAATTATATTTTATAATAATTTTTATTTTCAGATAACATAAGTCTTTCTTTAGTCAATGACTGTAAAATAATTTCTTAATTGTTATAAATAAAGGCACTACGATTTAAGAAAAAAAAAAAACAATTATCTCGGCTTCAGTGGGTTGTAGAAAATTTTTATTTTTTTATAAATCTTCGTTTCGTTTTCAGCAACTTTAATCTGTAAGTTAAAAACTCATAGGATGCACAGGGTCGCTTCAGCTCTAAATGTTTATAACGAAATTTGCCCCCTTATTTTCAAACCCAAAAATTATCTCGGCTTCAGTTGGTCGTAGAAATTTTTAATTTTTTTATAAATCTTCGTTTTTTCTTCAGCAACAGTAATCTGTAAGTTAAAAACTCATAGGATGTACAGAGTCGCTTCAGCTCTAAATGTTTATAACGAAATTTGCCCCCTTATTTTCAAACCTAAAAATTAGAGGCTTAAGAATGTTTTACGCATTTATTTACATCAGAATATAAAAACATAACTCTTTAGAAGGAGATTGGATGTTTCACCAACTCTCTACGATTTTTTTTCAAAAAGTTATAGCCTTCGACAGTCGACCTCTTGGGATAAACAATTTATAATATCTAAGCAACAAATTCGTTAATCTGGCTTTACAACTTTTTTTTATGTTTGTAATTGAAAGATCTTTATTTTAAAGCTTTAACAAATATAAAAAATGATTTGTACAATAAATAATGCAATTGTAAAAAACGGCCAGTTTGGACCTTTCGCAGGCTGTTTTGCAATAACTAATAAACGAAATTAAACTTACCATAGCTCAAATTGTAGGTTTTTTAATTTACTACAACTTTATATTAAAAAGTTTTTCTCTAAAATCAATATCCTAAGCTGCAAAATTAAAAATCTTAAAAAATTGCAAATTTAACAAATGAAAATCGCAATATAAAAAAAGCGCACAATATTTTTGGTTACATTTTAGTAGAAGTTATTCCTGGTATCGTCCTTTACAACACGTGATAGGTTTCAAAAATTCCTGAATTATATCACGTTTTTTCACCCACAGCCTGTGGTACTATACTTTATTCCCGCGCGGGCAAAAAGAAATTATGTATTGCAATAGGAAAATACAAAAATCAAACATTTACGCATTTAGTATTATTTTCTGCCATCCATTATTGAAATTTAGCGTATTCCTTGTCGTACGTTTCTTTGGATTTTTTGGTAACAGATTCTCAGCCGCTTTTTTGGTTTTTTAACTATTTCTTTAGAAATATCGAATTTATCTTGCATTCTGAATTTTTTTGACAATATCACATAGAAAACTTTGTTTACATTAATAACAAATTGCTTACCAACATCACTTTCCTATCAACGGTACTAAATACCTGCTGCGATACACTATTACTACTAATTAATATAAAACCAAAATTAAAACTTTAATTGATGCAATGGACCGGTATGACAAATTTTTTTCGATTTTTATACTATAATATTATATCAATTATGATTTCACTACCTGTATCATAATGAACTTCATTATCAGAGAGATTTTCAGTTTGATACATAGTTTTAACCAATAGAATCGCGATATGACATTCTCGATGAAGGTGGTACATGCGCAGTGACCAATGGCGAGTCATATACATACGCTTTGATATTTTTCAATATGTAAACAAACTGACAAATTACTAAATTTGTTTGCGTTACAGAATTAATAAATTTAAATATATTTTTTGTTGTGAATGATCATCGAAAAAAGCGTGTATACAACTTACATTTAATTATCATTATGAAGCTCGTACTCTATACGAAAGTCGCCGCTAGGCGGCTCGTTTCATATCCCTCATACTCGCTTCATAATGACCATCATTAAATGCTCGTTGCATAATGTACTATTTCCGTCGACCGTCCATTTATGATCAATTTTAACACCCTCAAAATCATTGATTAATGACCCCTATTAATGAATGATATTCTATTAATGAACGATTTCATTATAGGCAACACAACATACATTGGTTGCATAAATTAATTAAACGCTCTGTGATTGGCAGTGGCCTGTGGTGTAGGCAACCAAACATATACCTTTTTATATTCCCACTAAAAAATTTTAAATCAAGTAGCCGCTGTCAGTACTATCTGTCATTGTATGCCATTATTTACTTTATTGTTTAAAATTCTGTATATTTGAAAAATCAAAAGATGATATATCTTTATTTCTGAAAAGAACGGTCGACGGAAAAGTTTTGTAACGAACTCGTGAATTAAAATGGCGATTTACAATCTCGAACATTAACGCGCTCGATCTGCTCACGCGTTAAAATATCTCAATTGTTAATCGCCCTTATTAATACATTTGTTGGTTAAATAACTATTATGCACCACGTGCATTATTTGATATTTATACCCTCAGGCGACATATAAACTCTCGGGCCAGTGGCCCTCGAGTTTATAAGCTTGTCGTTCTTAGGGTATCAACATCTATTTAATGTCCTTGATACATAAATTACTATATTAAGTTTAAAATCAATTTTGAAAATTTTATTTATGTGATATGTGAGTCGCCTTCGGCCCGTCACGAAAAATTCCTTCTAATCCCGTGAATATCAATTTCGAAACTGGTTACGTAATTTGGTACTCGTATTTATTTTTGTGCTTGGTAATTTTTTTTACTGTAGGTTATTTCTTTAATATCTAGATTTGCGTATATTTGAGTAAAATAAAATATAGTTTACTTACATCTTCGTCATGATCGAAGGCGTTGAAGACGTCGTACGGCAAACAACTTAATAAATCTATGATAAACCAACTCTTCAGATAATTCATTCTGATAACCTTCGGATCAGAAACAACCTCACCGCCTGGTCCAACGAAGGTCGTGTGAAAATTTAATACTATGTCGATAAAGAATATCACATCAACAATTGAGTCCACAACCAGAAGAGATACATCTTCCGATGTCTTGTTCTTAAAGGCTACGTTGTAAGGAACCATAATGGCCGTATAAAAAGTTAAACAAAGAATGATCCAATCCCAAATGGCCTTGAAAGCGCAGTAGTGAAGGAGAATGTGTGGAGGGGTCTTGGGAGCTTCTTGACGATACTGGGGCATTATATCGGCACTTAAACTCATCATCTGTAATAAAAAAATTTCAATTACATTGAATAAGTTAATAAATAAACGGACTTTTGAGATTTATGTCATTAGTAAATAATATAAAACTGTTGATTAACACGTCATTACACACATGCCCGGCAACTTGTTGAAAATCCAGAAATTTTTAAAATAATTATATTCTTCGTATAAAAGAAGAGTCGCGTATTCCTCCCCAAAATCATATACAGTAGACTCGTAGGTCAAACTAGTCTGTCTCTTGTCAAAATAAATCGTCTTTTTTGAGCATTTTGCTAACAGGCGTATTATAGCGTAGTGAGTTAATAGGCTATTGATTATGTTCATTTTATTGTTTCATATGGCCAATGGACCTCTAAATATGAAAAAGCCGTGGAGTGCTATCATTTAAAGAGGTGCGTTTTTGAGAAAGGGGTGAATTAGTCCCTAGGCACAGGGCGAATTAGGGTGAGCTATGCACTTTTGGTACCAACATATAAAGCAATTTTGTTTTTGCCCATTAACTTATTTTCACGGGGATAAATATAGGCATTGCTTTACAGAAAAAAACCTCCATGTCTCCTATACTTCGTCCAATTTACTTACCGTTGCACGTCATCCGCGTCATAGCTTGTAACATGATACCAACACGAAATACACCAACGGTAAGTAAATTGGACGAAGTATATTTAAAATTACGTTTGATAGAAGTGTCTAGGATTTATAATTTTCCAAATATGATTTTTCAAAGTTTACCGCTCACAGCATTTTTGGGCCATTCTCATAAATATTTCGCAAACATTGTTCTGTAACTTTTTTCTACACATATCTAGGTATATGCTGTGGTACATTTTGAAGGAGGAGAAGTCAATTACCATTAATAATTACACTTTTTTAAAAAAGAACTTTTGATAATAAATAAGTTTTTTTTTTATTTATGGGACCCAATATAAAATTATTTTGTTGTTTCAATTTCTATGTCACATAAAGAATTTTGTAATCGACTTTAAACTCATATAAATCAAAGAAAACTCCGATCCACTGCCTTATTAAATTAAAGCTCAGAACGCGCATATTTAACGCAAAAAAGGTCACAGCATAAAATCCACAGAAATTAACACTGCGCTAATATCTAAAATTGCTAGAGCTAATTACATGAAAATCTTAGACGAGGTGTTACCAAACATCAATGAAAATTTAAATATTGGGACCGTGCAAGTTCGCAAAAGCGACACCTGGTTTCATAGCTCAGCAACTTTTTTCGCACTTTTAATTGTATTGGCCAATTGCATTAGTCGTGGTTGCTGGATAATTGTCAAGACCACAGCCCAAAAAAGTTATAAGAAGAAAAATTAAGACTGAGGTTATGTTATTAAAGGGTAAACAATTGTATGTACCTTGTAAATAAAAATTAATTATTAATGCACTGATCATCTAATGCGTCATCTTTTGTATAAAGCCACGGCGATATAACGAGAACCAACACATTGGTGTGCTGCGACGATATCTCGAAACGATAGTTAATTCTGCATTATTTTATTAACGCAGCCGGCTGCGTTTTCTGTCGTTGTAATATTATGGTCTTTCAACCAATTATGGCATATATCAGATTTTTATTAACATAATCCTCCTCCTCAGTCGTTTCCTCATTGTTGAGTGTCGTGATTCCCTATAATACGAGCAACTATCTCTTTCCATCTGCTTCTGTCCTGAGCTTCCCTCATGGATTCAGGGAATGTTTTTCCACTGGCTTTCTGTACTTGATCCGTCCATCGAGTAGGTGAGCGACCTCTACTTCTGCGCCTTTCAACGTTTCCCGAAATTATAAGTCTCTCAAGATTATCATCACTCCTTCTTGCAATATGGCCGAAAAATTTTAAGACGGTGGAGACGCAAATAGAGGAAAGTCGAGTCTGAATATTAAGCTCTTGGAGGATTGAGTGATTTGTTCTGTGTTCCGTCCATGAGATCCGAAGTATTCTTATCCAGCACCACATTTCAAAGGCGTCAATCCTTTTTCTGTCGTCCGATTTCATTGTCCATGTTTCGGATCCGTAATTAAATATGGGAAAAATTAGGGCACGTACTAATCTTATTTTGGTGTTCTTCGATAAGGAGCGATCTTTCCAGATTTTCGATAATCTACTCATAGCGTTTTTGGCCATGCCTATTCTCCTACGTATTTCTGTTTCACAAGATCCTGTATTACTGATGTAGGATCCTAGATAATTGAACTCGTTAACCACTTCAAACTGGTCCAAGGCTCCTGTTGTCTGAAGTGAATTTGAATAATCTACTATCATAATTTTTGTTTTTTTTTTATTGATCTTGAGACCACATCTACTGCTTTCGGCTTCCACTAGCTGCAGCAGGCTGGACATTTCTTCTTCGGATGCAGTTATTAATGTTGTATCATCTGCATATCTGAGATTTGAGATCTTCTTTCCTGCGATAGAAATACCGCCATTCCATTTGTCGAGTGCTTTTCTCATTATATATTCCCCATAGAAATTAAAAAGACTTGGAGATAGAATACATCCTTGTCGGACTCCTCTACCTATTTTAAAAGGATCGGACTTATGGTTTTCAATACTTATTCTGGTTTCACTGTTCTCATATAGGCTTTTCACCAGAGCTGACAGATGATCAGGAACTCCCGTCTCATGTAGAACTTTTCACAAAACTATCCAGTTTACAGAGTCAAATGCGTCTTGATAATCCAGAAAGCAGATGATCATCGGAATTTTGAATTCTCGTGCTTTCTCAATGAGTTGTCGCATATTAAGAATTGGCTCCCTTGTGCCTTTATCCTTCACGAAGCCTGCCTGTTCTTGTGGTATTTGTCTATCCAGGTATGTCTACATGCGACACTTGATGATTCTCAACATAATTTTACTTGAGTGTTAAATTAGTGAAATGGTTCGGTAGTTACTACATTTTGTGGTTACGCCTTTCTTATGAATGGGAGTAAATAGTGCGGTACACCAATCACTGGGCCATTTGCCGATTCTCCATACATGATTGCACAGTCTCCACATTAATTGGAGACCATGTTCGCCCATGTTCTGTAAAAGTTCTGCCGTGATGTCATCGCAACCAGGTGATTTATTTCTTTTAAGGTGTTGTATGGCTTCATCGACTTCAGACTTTCAGACTAAAATAATAAGTGCTCTTAAATTAGTTGCAAACTCACACTAAACACAGTTACTCGAAATAACTAGTGTAGTTTACCTCTGAGGTCCAGATTTTAATTCCAAAAATTACACTAGTATAAAAAAGTACTTTTTATAATAACACGCTTGTTTAAAATGTAACAATGATGGCTTTTAATTAGGTTTAACAAAAATTAAAAAAAGGTATACGACAGGCAGGTTTCAAACTCAGGACCTCTCGATCTCCGGTCTAACGCTCTACCAATGAGCTACCATCTCTCGATATCATAACTTACGTTAAAATGAAATTCAAATGTCATACCTAGCATTAGTCAAATTTTTAAAATACCTAGTTTGAAATTAAAAAAAAATCCATTTATCCATACAATAGCAGATAATGGTCTTTCAACCAATTGTGGGATATATCAGATTATTATTAACATCTTAAGTGCTCTTAACTTTATTGCAAACACACGCTAAACACATTTACTCGAAATAGCATAGTGTAGTTTACCTCCGAGGTCCAGATTATAATTCCAAAAATTACACTATTATAAAAAAGTACTTTTTATATTATCACGGTTGTTTAAAATGGCATATATAATAATTAACTGATAAAATATGAATTTTAAGTTTTTTAACTTTTAATTATGTATTAAAAAATAAAAAAGATAAGCGACAGGAAGGTTTCGGAATCAGGACCTCTCGATCTCCGGTCTAACGCTCTACCACTGAGCTACGAGCTCTTGATGTCTTAACTAACGTTAAAATGGAATTCAAATGTTATAGCATTAGTCACATTTTTAAAATAGTTGTTTGACATTTAAAAAAAATCCATTTATCCATAAATTAGCAATTAAATATTGCATTGTTAGTCATCTCTGAGACATTCTGAAAATTTCAAGCAAGATAAGCGACAGGAAGGTTTCGGAATCAGGACCTCTCGATCTCCGGTCTAACGCTCTACCACTGAGCTACGAGCTCTTGATGTCTTAACTAACGTTAAAATGGAATTCAAATGTTATAGCATTAGTCACATTTTTAAAATAGTTGTTTGACATTTAAAAAAATCCATTTATCCATAAATTAGCAATTAAATATTGCATTGTTAGTCATCTCTGAGACATTCTGAAAATTTCAAGTACCTAGTTAGCCTAGAAGTATTTTTAAAATGGATTACAAAATTTGCGGAGTCCGTGACACCGACCAAGCCAAGTATATAAAAACGTTTTAAAATGGTCTACTGCTACTTAATTGTATAAGGTTTTACGACTACTTTTAAGCAAATTACGGTCTTTTAAAGTTTTATACTTTTAATGATTTTTGATATTTTTACGATTACTTTTAAAATTTCTTATTATAACTTTTTTTCTTGTTCATTTAGGTATATACATTGTGCGATAAAAAATAAAGCATATTTTCTTTACTTTAAAATGGAAAAACCTTATATAAAATCCATAAGGAAAAAGGACCCGGCACAAACCTTATGAAAAATAGGTCCCAGTGGATTTCGTTCATACTTTGGAAAAATACACTTTGAAGCATCATGAGAAAAAGTTATCATGGGCACAACCCAATCGTACGAAGGGTTTTCAAGATATAGAGGCCCAAACTCGGAAAATTATAAGATTTACGGGGTATTCCAATTCCGTGAGTTACTGGTTATTTGGCAATATGTAGAAGTTTGGATCAAGGAAAAGTACTAGTAGTCTATAATTTTTTCCTGGCTATCCAATGGCGACCTTTACTTTGGCCTTGACTTTCAACGGACGTCATCTTCTAGAGTTTCGAGGGTTTTCGGCATTCAATTGATATAAACAGATTACTCGTGGGTTTTTGGGAACGAATATGCCATCAGAATAGCCCTCCGGATGACGTGGTGGCCAGGGCCTCTGCAAGGGACGTCATCTTCTAGAGTTTCGATGGTTTTCGGCATTTAATTTATGCAAATGAATTACTGGAGAGTTTTTTGAGGTCGCTGTACACGAATATGCCACCAGATCCGACTCCCGGAGCACCTGATTGCCAAGGTCAATGAAAGGGGCTCCTGGGTCCTTTCGAGTTTCGAGGGTCTTTGGTACTACATTAATGCAAACGGATTAGTTATAGGTTTTTGGGGTTGCTGAACACGAATACGTGATCAGCACAGACACAGGAGCACCTGGTGCCTAACACAGGTTATCTTCTGGAGTTTCGGAGGAATCAAATGGATTACTCTTAGGTTTTTGGGGTTGCTGAACATGCATGTGCCTACGGCACAATGTGATCACGTATTCGTGTTCAGCAACCCCAAAAACCTATAATTAATCCGTTTGCATCAATGTAGTACCAAAGACCCTCGAAACTCCAGGAGCCTCTTTCATTGACCTTGGAAACCAGGTGCTTCGGGAGTCAGTTCTGGTGGCATATTCGTGTTTAGCGACCTCAAAAAACCCTCCAGTAATTCATTTGCATCAATTAAATGCCGAAAACCATCGAAACTCTAGAAGATGACGTCCGTTGAAGGTCGTGGTGAAAGTAAAGGTCGCCATTGGATAGCCTGAAAAAAATCCTAGACTACTAGTACTTTTCATTGATCCAAACTTCTACATGTTGCCAAATAACCAGTAACTCACGGAATTGGAATACCCCGTAAATCTTATAATTTTCCGAGTTTGGACCTCTATATCTTGAAAATCCTTCATACGATTGAGTTGTGCCCATGAGAACTTTTTATCAGGATGCTTCAATGTGTTTTTTCCCAAAGTATGAACGAAATCCACTGGGACCTATTTTCCATAAGGTTTGTGCGGGGTCCTTTCCTGTATGGTTCCTACTTACGCAGACATACTGTATAAGAGCTCAAAATTCTTGAATTTTCAAATTGTAATGCCATATTCGGATTCAGCATAATCAAAAACAAAATAGAATCATACGTTATCAAAATAAAATGATGAATTCAACGATATTTTTAAAATTATTTATACAAAAAAATTGTTATTGTTTAAACAATTAATAAACAATTAGCGGCTAAATATCTGAGTAGAACGTTTTACCTTAACATGTATATAAACTTACAAAACAGTTTTAGAAAAATTATAAAATAGTTTTCGTTTTCTATTGACTCCCCTAATTATGTTTTTCTTATAAACTTATTGAACAGTCTAGTAAATCATTAAACTGAATGAGCGGACGAAATACTTACCAAGCTGAAACGGTATAGGTAATAAGTTCGTTCTAGACAATTCATGGATAATGCACAGAAAAAACAGCTACCAAAACGAAGAATAAAGTTTGTTAATTCTATATTAAATAATCAGATACATACACTATGCACTAGTAACTTTGTAAAACAACCGAATCCAAACTAGTACCATGTAAACAAGAATACTTTAAGTATTCACAAGATTTTAGAAAATTCTAACATAAATAAAAATAGAACACCTTATACTGCGTATATTACTGTGATAACGGACTTTAATAGTCTTTAGTGGATTTTGATTATTAGAAAAAGTATAGAAATCAGCAGTTATCACTAAAATGAGATTAAAAATAGCATTTTCATAGGTACGTCGACCTTCTACGATAAAAGAATAAAAACTTCCGGTGTTACGCTTGTAAAAAATGTAAATAAATCACAGTATACTCCAATAAAAGTGCAATATCGGAATGAATGTTCTAATGTTGAAATTTTTAGTCTATAACTAAGTTTTATATTGAAAAAAGAAACATCGTGTCTTAGATTTTATTAAAATGTATAAAAGACATTAAAAACGTTCCTATTACAAAATAATTATATTGTAGGTTGCTTGCATGCTTTTGACTTCTTCACTAGTAGTTCTGGCTGGTTTATCTTCTGTATGGATCTCATTTTTAGATTCTGTTTTTCAATCTCTGCTTCACTATGGATTTGGTTATCATCTATATCACTTGTTGATTCAACATTAGGTGTTGATGTCAGGTTGTTCCTTTTAGCCTAGCCTAGCCTTGAAAAACCTATAGCCAATAAATTTTATTTTGGCTGGATGTTCTAAAAATATTAACGAATTACTGCTTTAATTGTGTATACTTGTCCACGATGTTCCAGTTTTATTTTAGTGAGATATTACTTTAGTAGACTTTTTGGAGTTTGTTGGATCAGGAAACTGGCCACTTGTTACTTTTTATTTTGAGTTTATTACCATGACAAAAATACTAAAACTTTCATATTTATATTCATACTAATCTATCTAAAGTCAAAATGCCGGATGAACCGTTGATATTTTAGTTATTTTTAGCGCGATTTTTATAGCCTATCAACAAAAAATGTTTATTTTTTATTATCAGTATTACTAGCTTAGTAAATGAACAGGAAATACGGCGATACCGTGTACTATTCAGGGTCAACTCCAAATTGCATGAACATTTGGCTTTAGGTTCTACTTACCCGCCACTTCAAAGTTGAACTTGTGCCGTTGGTTGCTTTTAGTTGAGGGGTGAAAGTCACCCCTTCTCAGCGTTGAAAAGAACGCGCGTTTAAAATAAGTTCGGAAATGGATAAATTAACTAGTTCTAAGAAAGTTTCGTTCTATAGACTTTTTGAATAAGTCAACGCTTTGCGAGTTATTTGCGATTGAAAATGTTTATTTTCGACAAAAAAAAAACACATTTTCAGGTGGTTTTTCGTAGAAAGAAAATGATGCATTTAAACTATGGTGGATGAGGGGTTAAATATACTTCTCATTTTTTCTTAAAATACATTAGTCATACATTTTTTTGCAGCATATCTCGCTTAGTTTGAATGTAATCAATATTTATTATTGCTCATTTTAAGGGTCTTTTCAAGCACTACAAAAGGTACTGGTAGCATTATACACCTAAAATCGACCGTTTCTCTGTTATTTTAAGTTGAATACACCGATTTGAGAATGCACCAAAAAAAAAACAAACTCGTTTCATCTACCATATCTCTTTTTTAATTATAACTAGAAGATTTACGAAGGAACGAATCTCTTTATTTTTTTATAAGCTAAAAAAAATGTTTTGTGTAGTTTTTTTAGTTAGATACATACTTTTTAAGGTATTCGCAAAAAATAGTTCAACAAGGTGTTATGTTTCAATGAAAATTTTTTGCTCAATTAGAAATCCAATGAAATCAATTAATTTGTGGTCATCTGATTGAATACAACCAATAAAACCAACATTATACTGAAAACAGATCCCATGGGCTGTTTCACTCAATCATGTAGCTATGGATACCTACATTTCGTTTCATTTCGATTTTGACATTTCAAATATTCAATATTTCAAAATGTCACGATTTGGTTGTAATACTGATGAGAATATTAATGAAATTATCGAATCAAATATACCAAAGAATACTGTTTACAGTAAAAATTGAAAATGGTTATTCATTTTTAGTAAAAATTTTGTATGGAAAGCGTTTATGGACTTTTGCAATGATAGAAAATATGAATTAGATGGAAATCGGACGGTGGAAGAATTGTTAATTGCACATTTAAATAAATTGTTTCTGCTCTGTATTTTTTTTTTCATAACCAGCAAAAATTTTTCTATCCGAATAACCCTCGAACATTGATAAATGCTCAAAAATTTTTTAACAACTTTCTCAAGCTTGTTGCTTACAGGCAACAGACCTCCGCCTACGGCGTCGGTCTGTTTCCAAGCAACAAGCTTTCGAAATCTGTTATAAAATTTTTTCGAACAATTATCAATGTCCTTGGGTTAGTACTACAGAAAATGAGCAATTTTCAACCACAAATAACTCAAAAAGTATTGAGTTTTCCAAAAATTAATTAGGGAACAGTTTTTGCTTAGAATTAGGTTCTCTAGCCACTTCCGTGGTTATTTTAACCAAAAATTTTCCACACCTAAGAAGGAACCTGACTGTAAGTCATCTGAGCATCTGAGAACCCACCAATTTAAAACTACGTAACTATATACAAAATTTTGTGCTAGTCAAAAATCCGTACCCCCTCGCATCTTTTGAACGGCTATACCTATAGTAGTGAAATTTGGAGGGAGGAAATAAACGGAAGTAAGCTTCTTAACTAGTCATGACAGGGGACGTAATAGTGACAGATGACTTTACAGCGCCTTTGTGACAGATAATTTTAAATGGGACCTTATGACAAGTGATACCTCATTTGAAAGGTACTGAAAATACCTATTCAGTCATACTAATTTTGTTTGAGCTTAAGCTAATTTTGATGAATAAATGAAATAAATATAAAATTGTAGTTTCGCATTTAATTAATAAAAATTCAAAATTCCTCCTATGATTACTTGCCAAAAAAGTTGACGTTGACGTAAAAACTACGAAAGAATTGAAAATCGTCAACTTTTTTGACAAAAAAAACATAGGCGGACATTTGAATTTTTATTAATTAAATGCGAAACTGCAATATCATATTTACTTAATTTATTCACCAAATCAAAATAAACTTAAACCCAAAAAAATGAGTATGACTGAACAGGTATTTTGAACACCTTTCAAAGGAGGTATCACTTGCCATAAGGTCCCATTTAAAATTATCGGTCACAGTAGCTCTGTAACGTCATCTGTCACTATTACGTCACCTGTCATGACTAGTTAAGAAGCTTACGTCCGTCTATTTCCTCACTCCAAATTTTACTCTTAAAGGTATAGCCGTTCACAAGATACGAGGGGGGGGTACGGACTTTTGACTAGCACTGTATAAATATGTATGTAAATATGTATTCAATTAAAACAACTCACCTGTGCCAAATTTGACTGTTTGGTGGCATCTTTGAGATTTGGCAGATGTGATGAAAATTGAGACACCAGCACTGATCGGCTTCTTGTTACGGATCTCGCTAGTTTGGCAAATTTTGATAAACCTGACAAAGAAAAAATGATAATATTATTATGTACCAGTGGGATGGTTAATACATAGGTATACAGTGATGAGCGCGCTAATAGCAGAGACATGTTAACAATAGACCAGGCTAGTTATATGCCACTCAATGCATTGGGGTGTAACGCCAATATCAAGTAGGGTGGTCTAGCTATCTTTGTCTGTCGTGAGAGTGTGAGCGTATCTACCAGCAGGTGGGAGTAATGGAACGCCACAAACACAGAGACGGCGGCCATCATATGCTAGAGAGAGAAAGCTAAGCGCCGGTAGAGAGAGATAAATAGATCACCGACCCGAACTGCTCCACGTTACACTATTTTTGGACCTGACCTAATCTACTTGTTATTATATCTATGGCTAATATCCGGCAAAATAGCGCAAAAGATGGAAACCATAATACACTGCGAAACAAAAAGAGATGAAACTAGTGGAGATAAAAATGATCGTAATAAACGTATAAATTAACATAACATTACATAGTTTCCCACCTTTATACGTATCAAGGAAGTATGACAACTGTCACTGTGACAGTAGAATTTTATAAAATACTCCTGTCACAGACGTCTAAAGGTGGGAAACTGTGTAATGTAAGTTTGATTTATACGTTTATAACGATCATTTCCACCTCCACTAGTTTCATCTCTTTTTGTTTCGCAATGTATTATATTTTTCATCTTTTGTGCTGTTTTGGCGGTTATTATTAGCGTGCTCATCGCTGTATATTACGAGCAATAAAATATGGAGTAGACTAGTTGTCTAAGCAATATTTAATAATTTTTTGTTTCTGATTGTACTATGTCTACACTAATGAACATTTTAAGTCAGCTGTAAACAAGGTCAGCATAGCCTTGATGATTTCCAATCTCCGATAGGAGTGGCACAAGAAGAAGTATTATGTCTGTTGGTATCACTTAGCCTCTCCTTCTCAATTCCTATCTTTATCTCCAAGTTGGTACCCACCGGTACCAACCCCACTGGAGTTTGGGTAACCAACCCCCAGTGGAAGGTGGGGTAAGAGCTGACGAAGAAGGGAGTCTCGGTACTCCGAAGAATAGGGGGTTGAGCGAAGGGCTAGCAACCCGTCCATGTAAAATTCAATTTTTATTGCTAAGAATCCAGCAAAGACACAGGAATATCTAAAAAGTCAACGGAACCAGAGAAGAAGATACTGCACAGAAGGAATGGAGACAGTTAAAAACAGTAATAACGGAATACGCAAAAGAAACGGTCGGAAAAGCCGAAAGACAAATAAATGAGGAATGTTATAGTGATGAATAGAGAATTCCACAGGGAAGTGTTTTAGCACCAATGTTCTTTAATATACAGGGTGTCCCAAAAAGATTGGTCATAAATTATAACACACATTCTGGGGTCAAACATAGTTCGATTGATTCTAACTTACCTTAGTACAAATGTGCTCATAAAAAAAGTTACAACCCTTTGAAGTTACAAAATGAAAATCGATTTTTTTCAATATATCGAATACTATTAGAGATTTTTATTGAAAATGGACATGGGGCATTCTTATGGCAGGAACATCTTAAGACAAAATATAGTGAAATTTGTCCATCCCATAAAAAATTTATGGGGGTCTTGGTCGCTTAACCCCCCCCCCCCAAATTTTGTGTACGTTCCAATTAATTCGTTATTGTGGTACCATTAGTTAAACACAATGTTTCTAAAACTTTTTTGCCTCTCAGTATTTTTTAGATAAGCCAATTTTTATCGAGATGCGGCTTCTTTTTTAATATGTTTACACAAACATTGTATGGGGGTCTTGTTCCTTTAAACCCCCAAATGTTTGTGTACGTCAGAATTAAACTATTATTGTGGTACCATTAGGTAAACACAGTGTTTTCAAAACTTTTTTGCCTCTTAGTCTTTTTTTGATAAGTCACCTTTTATCGAGATGTGGCTTCTTTTTCAAAATATACCTAATAGTGTAAATTAAAATAAATTTGCAGGTTACTAACAGCTCTCTATAATCGTACTTAACCATATACAAATATGCGGTTGATTCGACAAATATTCAAAATATCTTGATAAAAACACACAACTAAAAATCTCTAGTTTTCAGAGTTTTCAATATATGAAAAAAATCAATTTTCAGTCTGTAACTTCAAAGGGCTGTAACTTTTTTTGTGTGCACTATTGTATATTGGTAAGTGAGGTTCAATCAACCTATTTTTGACCCCACAATCTATGGTACAATTTATGACCAATCTTTTCGGGACACCCTCTATATGTTACCGGCCAAACCCGATTTCAGGACAAACTAGTTTGACCTAGGCCAAATAAGCCAGGCCAGGCCAAACGCCAACAAAGATGGAACCGATGTAGCCCGATACTGGGCCGAAATTTTATGAATGACATATCGGGACACGATAAAGTAAAGTAAGTAATGAAGAACTGCAGTAGAGGAAAAAAGACAAGCTAGGTTTAACAACCTTAAAGTAAACACAAGAAATAGCAGAAAAATTTATAACCAAAAGAGACGACAAGCGACTAGAATATGCAAAAGAACAAAAAAAAAAGAGGCTTTGAAAAAACACGTACAAGAAATGCTAGAGCATAACAGTAAACCCGAAAACCTAAACTTCTATAAATAAAAAAAGAAGGCACATATTCATTTCGATAATTTAGACCAAAATTGACGATATGGATAGATAGAGAGGGATAACTGTTAACATAAAATCAAAAAATCTTTTTTCTCTGTCGTACTGGGAGATTGGTTTTAGATTGCAACCCGCAGTCTAGGTATTATATGTCTATGATTGCGTAATATTTATTAACCTTCTCATGTTTCTTGACCTTACACAACATGCCCTGTCTAGGCATATTAATGAAAGTTTTTATTCAAACTAAACAATGTATTCGAATTCATATAAGCACCTACATACTCTCAGTGCTCACAAATTACTCCAAAGATTTTGTAAAGTTCTTTTAGGAAAAAGCTAGTTGATTTACCTCCTTTTGTGTCGTCCGTTTCGATAGGTTGCTTGAGTGCAGTAATATCCCTGAATGTCAACAAAAACAGCACAACCAAATCTCGTTCGTTTTTTATAGGCGATATCTGTAGAAGCAGCCATAGTGGTGTTTCTATAAACAAAAACAAATTCGATTAGTTACATTGGCATATTTTTAACATCAAAGAGTATAGGCCAGTCTATGAAATTCGAGAGATATACAAATCGCCACGATATTTGATAACATCTATTATAAAATACGTTCATCTGTAATGTGTATCTTTATGTTAACCCTCCAATTAAAAAAAAATCGTTCTGTATTACTATTTTAATCACTAATAACCTTATCTTTATCATAAAATGCTTTTTTCTACAAACGTGTTAAAAATGCAATTTTTAGCACTCCATACGAGCGTTAAAAATGCTACTTTAACCCTTAAACGCCCAACCTTTTTTAGGTTCCATGTACGCCCAAGGGTGGGTAAAAAATGTCCACCTCGAAAATAGCTAATATATTTATTGAGAGTTGTTGGAAATGGATTAAACTTGAGAATATTATGCTTAATAAACACAGCATCTTCTAAAATATTAATATAAACAATTTACAAACCTTACAACAAAATTCTGTGTTGTTGGTGCACCGGTTGGTGGTCCAAAGCAGCCTGCGTCGTTCAACAGCGGAAGATGGCGCAGAGGTTACAACCCAGACAATATATTTGTCAGCGACAGAATTGGAGACCAGGTGACAAAAATCGTTGGAAGCGCTCTCCCAAAGACACAGCACAGACCAATAATTTGTCTTTCCAACGCGGCAATCAGATACGAAATTGTTCCTTTCAAGAGAAGGTTCAACTTTACTAAAGCAAAATGGGAAAAATTCTCTGAAACATTGGATCAAGAAGTTTCCCAGCTAGAACCTTGCCCTGATTCATACGATAAATTTGTAGAAATCGTAAAGCAAGTATCACGGAAATTTATCCCTAGAGGTTGTCGAACTGAGTACATAGCGGGGCTCAATGAAGAATCTAAACCCCTACTTAAAAGATACGAACAGCTATATGAAGAAGACCCTTTCTCGGAAGCGACAATACAGGCTGGGGAGGAAATGTTACATGCGATATCCGCCAACAGAACGGAAAGGTGGTGCAAGCTGGTCACGAGTCTGGACATGAAACAAAACAGCAGACGTGCCTGGAAGCTGATTCGGAATCTTGGCAACGATCCCGCTGCTCCGGCAGTCAACATGACAGAAGTCACACCCGATCAGATAGCCCATCATCTTCTAATGAACGGTAAGACGACATCAAGAAAGAACAAGGTGAGAGCTCAACGGAATATCGACAAAGAAAGAGATGTTCTAGGTACCTCTTTTTGTCTAGAGGAGATGAGAGGCGCGATCCATCAAATGAAAGATAATAAAGCGGCTGGCCTGGACGACATACGAACAGAGCAAATAAAGAACTTTGGACTAAAAACCGTAGAGTGGCTCGTAAAAGTGATGAATTGCTGCATCCGTACATTACAAATCCCCAAAATCTGGAGAAAAGCTAGAGTGGTAGCCCTCTTAAAACCAGGGAAGGATCCGGCGGATACAAAGAGTTTTAGACCTGTATCTCTCTTGTGCCACCTTTTCAAGGCCTTTGAAAGAATGATACTGAACCGGATCGCAGAATATGTGGAGACTAAAATTATTCCAGAACAAGCAGGATTCAGACCCGGAAAGTGCTGCTGCAGTCAAATTCTTAATCTCACCCAACATATTGAAGATGGTTTTGAACGGAAGGAAATAACAGGAGTAGCGTTCATAGACCTAACTGCCGCCTATGATACAGTTAACCATCAACGGCTACTCGCAAAACTCTACGAAACTACAAAGGACTTCCGACTAACAAGGTTAGTGAAATGTCTCCTCCAGAATAGACGCTTCTACGTAACGCTCCAGTCCAAGAACAGTCGGTGGAGGGACCAAAAAAATGGGCTACCACAGGGAAGTGTCCTCGCGCCGTTTCTATACAACATATACACCAACGACCAACCCATACACCAACAAACAAGGCAATTTATTTACGCTGATGATACAGCGGTGGCAGCTCAGGGAAGAACCTTCAATGAAGTCGAAGTGAAGCTGACAGATGCCCTGGGAGACTTAGCTCTATACTATGATAAAAACCATCTGAAACCCAATCCCACAAAAACCCAGGTATGTGCTTTCCACCTGAGAAACAAGCATGCCCGAAGGTCGCTGGAGGTGGAATCGCGTGGTCAGATGCTGGAACACAACAAGACGCCAAAATACCTTGGCGTCCGTCTGGATAGAACTCTGTCTTACCGATACCACTGTCAAGATGTTAAGAAGAAAGTAAGTGCCAGAAATAATATCATCCGCAAGCTAACTAATACAAAATGGGGAGCACAACCACACACTCTCCGCACTTTTGCCTTGGCATTATGTTTTTCGGCCGCGGAGTTTGGAGCACCAGTATGGGCAAACTCTGCTCACGCAAAGAACGTCGACGTGGCTCTAAATGAAACGGTCCGTATAATATCGGGTTGCCTGAAACCGACACCTATCGAAGAGGTATACCCCATTGCTGGAATTGCTCCACCACCAATCAGGAGAAAGGTCACGTCAGAGGTAGAACGGAAAAAGCAGGAGACGGACCGAAGACACCCCTTATATGACCACCAAACTCAGCCAAGCAGACTAAGATCTCGGAAAAGCTTCCTGAAAACATCAAGATCCATCCCCGAAGCGCCAGAGACGCGCCGAATACACCTATGGCAAGCGTCAACTACTGCGACACATTTTCCTCCCTCGGAGGAAATGGCTGCTGGACACAATTTACCGTATCCGACTTGGAAAGCGCTAAACAGACTAAGAACCGGCGTTTCACGTTGTGCTAGTAACCTGAAAAAATGGGGATACCAGGAGGACGATACCTGCGACTGTGGCGCGGTTCAGACCAGCCGGCATCTACTATCATGCACAGAGATGAGAGAGACCTGCACAGAACAAGACTTAATTATAGCAAATGACAGGGCCATCTATGTGGCCAACCATTGGAAATACAGAATTTAAAGTTGTTGGTGTTCCGGACACGGAAAGTAAGTAAGTACAACAAAATTACAATGTACATCAAAATTAACATAACAGTAAAAGTCATTAATTCAGATTTGTCGATTTTCTCCACATTCTTCCGTTCAGCCTCGTCATTGGCGGGTAATTATGTCGATAATGTAATTAAACATTGATAATTATATGGATTATGTTCCTACCAACGAGAAATTATAGAGAAACCTTTAGTAACAAGTTTTACCAAGGGTGTACTTTTTATGCCCACCCATATTTAACTCAAGATATTACTTTTATTTTCAATAATATCGGTAAACCCAAAATAACATTCGATAAAGGGCTGTATTTTTAACAATAAATAAATTTTCAAAAATTTTTAAACACGTAATAAATATATTACAAGGGAATACGCATTAGGTGGACATTTTTTACCCACCCTTGGGCGTTTAAGGGTTAAGGCACTAGTGCTTTAAACATTTTTAGGCACTGCAGTTAAAATTTTCGTCTTGACAGTATAATCAATTTTGATGTAATGTCAAGAAAAATATAAAAATGGAATGTCAGTCAAGTTCAAGTAAAAGTTTTTTTAGATATTGTCCTGTAATTACGTTTGTAGAAAAAATATTGTATGATATACGTGTTAAAAAGTACATTTTTAAGGCACTCATGTGAAATGCAGAATTCGCTTCACTCATTCTGCAAACTTTCACATGCGTGCCTTAAACGTGTACTTTTAACACTTATATCATAAATAACTATTATTTGGTTTTCTTCAAACATTTTTGTCTAAAAAAGGGGAGCACAATACAAACTTTTATAAAAAAATACGGATTGGAGTAACAAGATTTTCACAGATTTTTTTAATAAAGATTCTTAATCATTTTCGTCGTTCATCTTGCAACATCTGGATTTTGTAGGGTTTAGATGAATTATTATGTAATGCACGAAATATTGAAGAATGACCTACATAATGTATTTGTAAAGTTCTGTCTGAGAATGTATGTATGTGGATCGTCAACGAGATTTTCATTAAATCTAAAGTTTTATTGCAATTTATTTTGGCCTACCTGTTCGAATGCCATCTTTTAATAGTCTAGTTTCCTTAAATCGCTTTACACATTTTTGTACGGTCACCTTATGGATAGCAGAATAGTTTGGGAAATTATGGTTTAACAAGCTACTACACAATATAAAAACAGTAATTCGCTCTTTTTCACTAAAAACTAGCTTTATTGTAGAGCTTTTAAAAACAATATAAAACAATATTGCAGCGTTAGTTACTAACACAAAACTTTTCAATAAACGTCAAGCTATTATTAGTCTTATAAATAACTGTTAAACTTAGAGCATTATATTTTACTGAATAACTTCAACACTATTTGTCCCTGACAAGTTTTATTTATTTAAAACTTCGCGAATAGATTATATTCCAAGTATTACTTATGATTAAAGTCATATTGAGGATTCCAATAATAACACAATGTACATTGTATAACACAATATACATAGGCACAAAGTGCCTAATGATAAAAAAATGGTAAATGTGGCAACATTGCAGGCATCAAATTTAAAATCTTCATATTGCAGAATATGTGTATCCCTGTTTTTGTACAATTCATCTCGTTAAGAGATAATTAGGCGTTTCAAACTTTTGGTCCACTCTATATACTTGAATGGGTGGCAAATAGAACATAAGTTGATCCTAAGATTAATATTCAAATATAATAATAAAGTTGTAATATATTATGTTAATACATATGGTCGAAACAATAAAGCACTGAACCTCCGAAAAAAAAGGACAAGACGGATCTTAATAGTTCTTTCTGCATTCGATTCGTGAATGCGCCAGGAAACTTTGTGAACTGGAGCCTTGATATAATATTGAAAAACTGCATACAAAAAATGCATTCCTAAAGTGCATCTCAAACAGACAATAAGAAAAATTCAGAACTTGTCAATTATCGGCAGAA
This sequence comes from Diabrotica virgifera virgifera, assembly GCF_917563875.1. Lineage (NCBI taxonomy): Eukaryota > Metazoa > Arthropoda > Insecta > Coleoptera > Chrysomelidae > Diabrotica > Diabrotica virgifera. The sequence goes on along the minus strand of NC_065447.1, from coordinate 195,582,744 downwards.
ATAAGTTCATAAGTTATTTGGGATCGCTTAAAACGAATATGACGTCAAAAGTGACCTCTGGAGTACTTGGTGCACAGGGTACCTACTGTGTACCTCGTCTTGTGGAGTTTTCGGCATATTTATTAAAAATTAGTTAAAAATCATTACTCGGGGAGTTTTTCGGGCCGCTAACGACGAATATGACATCGGAAGTAATTTTCGGAGTAGCTGGTGGATAGGGTACCTACTGTTTACCTTGTCCTGTGGAGTTTTCGGCAAAAAATTTATTAAAAAATTAGTCAAAAATAATTACTCGGGTGTTTTTGGAGTCGCCAACGACGAATATGACATCGCAAGTTCTCTACGGAGTACTTGGTACCCAGGGTACCTACTGTTTATCTCGTTTTCTGAAGTTTCTGGCAAACTCATTAAAAATTTAGTTAAAATTCATTACTTACGGGTTTTTGGGGTCTCTGACGACGAATATGACATCGAAAGTGGTCTCCGGTGTACCTGGTGTCCAGAGTACCTACTGTTTATCTCGTAACTAATAATGTTTGACTCATTTTTTAAAGAATTTGCCGAAATCTCTAGAAAAAGAGGTAAACAGTAGTTACCCTAGGTACCAGGTACTCCGTAGATCACTTCCGATGTCATATTCGTCGTTAGTGACCCAAAAACCCCCCGAGTAATGATTTTTGGCTAATTTTTTAATGAAGTTGCCGAAAACTCCATAAGAAGTAGGTACCCTGTGCACCAGGTATTCCGGAGATCGCTTCCGATATCATATTCGTCGTTCGCGGCCCCAAAATCCGCCGAGTAATGATTTTTGACTAATTTTTTAATGAATTTTAATGACGAGCTAAACAGTAGGTAACCTTGTCAACAGATACTCCGGAGATCACTTTTGAAGTCATATTCGTTTTCAGCGACCCCAAAAATCCCCGAGTAACAAAATTGAACTTTGTTTTTGAACCAGGAGAAGTGATTCAAATTTACTGCTCCGTAATGCTTGTTTGTAATTGGTCCAACCTCAGGCAAGTTTACTCCACTGTTTTCAAATTTTGACACTAATGGAATTTATGAAATTTTTAGAATAGTGGCATTTCATAAGTTGTTAATTAACATGAAATTTTTAGAATAGTGGCATTTCATAAGTTGTTAATTTTGACACTAATGGAATTTATGAAATTTTTAGAATAGTGGCATTTCATAAGTTAATTAACTTATATCAGCGATTTTTTGCGTTTTCAGCGTTATTCTTTTAATTTTAAATTTTTATTCTGCTTTTATATAAAAAAAGAGTTGTTTTTAGAACGCTTTAGCGATGTATTAGTATAATATAATATTTATGGATTACCGTCGATGACCGATGTGATCAACCCAAAAAGAAAATGTATTTGGTGACTTTTCTAGTAACTTTCGTGGGTGTGAATCTGTCTTTTTAGTTTACTCCTTCTGGTTTAAAAACAAACCATAGGTAACTATAGTTTTAGATTTTCGACACAAAAAACCAATGATTATAATATAAATAGCTTAAAGTGAAACCATACGTCCAAAACAGGGAGTTCCCTTAATTAAAAACAGAATAATGAATTAATTGTCGTAATTTATATTATCCTGTAGTCCAGTCTGGATAGACGAAAAAAAGCTCTACCTTGCATGGCAACTACGCCAAATTTTATGATTTTAACCTTTACGAGAGTCAGCTATACTGTAAATTTAAAATTCCGCCCCCACTTTCGCAGTCATCTTGAATTTAAAGGAGAACTGTTTTTGCTTAATATCTCCGCCATTTTTAGCTTTTCCACAAAAAGAGTAACTATTAAAATAATTGCTAATGCGATGTCCTATATTTTTTAGGTTACGAGGAAGTTAGTGACAAAGTATGAATTATTTCGTTTATTGTTAACTTTACGACATAAATATACCTACCTAACCAAACATGGATAGAATTATATTTTATACAATTTTGACATCGTTAATTTGTTGCTAAAATCAATATTTAAGAACAATACTGAAGGTCGTACATAGGGTAAAAGCACCAGTTATTGGCCTCTTAAGGAGAGCACGTCGATATATCTATGAAATGTTTTGACACTGTGGCCAAATATAACTTTTTTTAACATCATGGAATTTTATTATTATTTCTACATGTTTTGCAATTTTATTATTTTAATCTTTCATGTCTGAAAATATTTTACATGTGTTCTTTTGTAAATATGCAAATGAACCAGTTATTGGCCACCCTGTTCCAGTTATTGACACCATATGTGTTAGTGATTGACCATCATTTTTTAAAGTGATATTTTACCAATTAATTCGTAAGTTAAGACAGGTAGATAGATAGGTATTTGGGTAAGCAAGGATCTTGTGATGCGCGTGGACACAAAAAAAGAGCATGTCAAAGTAAACTTTTATTTTTTATTCTGACAAGATTCGCAAACATATACTTGATCTGTGTCGTTTCGAATTCCTTACGTAAAAATAAGTAACTTTTATTTGAAAGATTTTTTCGAATTATGGATAAATGGCGCTATAATCGGAAACATCGATTGTTGGAAATGGAAAATTAAATTAAAAATGAAAAGTCCCCACTAAAATGGAAAACTTTACTTAACTTTTTCTGGTTTAAGAATCTACTCTTCACAACCCAATAGGTCCCCAAAGCGCTCGAGTGACTGCACATTTAGCATACTTTCCTCCCCTACTATTACAATTATTTCGACATAGCTGTTTCATTTTGTCATTGCCCACTATTTCACAAAATTTTTTATAAGAAATTGTTTTATTTGGATCAATAAGTGTTGGTAAATTATTGTGCTCATCCAGATTATCTTCAGTTTCAAATTCTTTCCCAACACATTTTGAATAGTCAAGAGCAGAAGAATTTCAAAGAAATATACCGCATGCTGTAACCCACTTCTGATAACATCTGGATTTAACCTGTCTATAGCAGATTTTAAAACAGTGCCCCTGTTTCAGTGAAACTGTACTTTAGTTAACACTTTTTGAGGGCTGTCTCTCCTAAACTGAAGCACAGCTTTGTTCCAAAAAAATTTCAGAGGCTTAAATGCAGCCACATCCGCTGGTTGCATTAATCTCGTGGCATTAGGATATAAAGCTACTAAAATAATTTTCAAATCTGTACAAAATTGACTTGTCTGTACAATTAAATGGGTTTTATGCCCATCAACAAAAAGTATCACCGGACGTGCAATATTATTTCGATCTAAATAAGGGTTAAATATATCTCCAATATATTCATAAAAGTTTTTATTGTCCATTAACCATTTTCTGTTAAACCAATACCCCATGAATTTGGCACAGCACTTAAAATATCATTAGGCAATCTTTTATGGGGATAAATTATATCATAGGAGGTAAAATGTTGCCTATTACGAAAAATGTGAACATAACTGTTAAGTTAGCCTTTGGGTTATGTTCAATTTCGTATACGTTTCTGGAACCCTTCACAGCCAAAACCTTTTTATTTTTGGGACATAAATAAAAACATGTCTCGTCACCATTGAAGATTCTTGTTGGGTCTTGAAGAACGTCTGCAAATTTTTTTATCTAGATAAGATTTTATGTTGTCGAATCATTTGGTAATATCTCTTTGGTTAATGTTTGAACTTGCTGATGTCACTCCCTCTGAAGTCCTTAACGAAATGTTAGTATTGCGCTTTAAAAATGCTGATAGTCATCTTCTACCAGGTCTATTTTCAACACATGGATTAACTCTAGGGTTACTCTCTAAAAACGATTTAACGGAGTCCTTGATGTCGTCAACCCGAACAGGAAATCCTCTATTTTGACAATGAAAAATCCAAGCGTTTCAGTTGTTCCTCTTCATCTTTCGAAAGAAATGGATCTGGTCCATGCGTTATCTTGTTATGAAATTTTTCACTTTTCCGGTAACTTATGGGAATATTACAAATTCTTGAGGCTTCCCGCTCACTCATACCATTTTTAATCAACTCTAACGCTTTTTTAACATCGTCTTCGGAATACTTTTTGTATAATTAATTTTTTTTTCAATTTTAGGTCGTTTTGGCATATTTTCTAAAACAATTTATAATAACTAGTTATTGGCCACACATAAAACACTAGTTATTAACATATGTCAATCACTAGATTCTTACAAAAAACTAATGTTTAAGTTATTGGCCATCTAGGCCAATAACTGATACATTGATAATTTCATGTATTAGTAGTTGGCCACCTTAAAATTTACGTTAATTGAATAAATAGCGTTATATTCGTTATGCAGTTAGGAACAGGACACATACTATATTCTCACAAAAACATAAAATATAAAGTAGAAAGTGAATTGCAGTATGTAGTACTTACCAACACAAGTTTCTCTAGGTAAATAACAAAATTTCGGTTGCAAACTAGCGGCACAGAACAGTGTCTCGTTCAACATCGAATACTTACTAAAATGTAATGGTTACCTTAAAACTAGATGTGTCATATTCTAGGAAACATGTTGCCAAACTTAAAAACAGCCGTTAGAATTAACAGAATACCAATATTTTCCTAATTCTAATCAAAATATATTAGTAGGCCAATAACTAGCACATGGCCAACAACTGGTGCATTTACCCTATGCGGTCACGGCGCAACTGGGCAAAAAAGCAAAAAATGCGAAAAATATAGAGAATTTGTATTTTATAAAAATTTGATTTCTTTGATTTTTGACAAGCCTAGACAGGAACGAACCTATCTGGTGAAGAAAGGCTCAGTTCGAGACGCTCTTAGAAGTAGACAAAAGAAGAAAATGAAATGGAGCAGTATTTTGTATATGCAGAAGGTACAAACGAAAATAATGCTGTTACAATAAAAAAAAGGTGGTATTGAAGATCACACTATTCGTAGTGATGAAGAACACAAGTTTATGCTCGAAAACGTTGACCGCGTGGTCATGCAGCAAATGTGCCAGAAAAATTATGGAAACAAGAGACTAGGCTGAATCGTCACGTATGCAGGGTGATTTATTAGTAGGGTAAAGCTCAATAGCTCCGCTATAGTAATAGATAGTAATAAAAGTTAATAACAAAAATTTTAGCCACCTTTGAGCTTCACATTACAAAATTAGTTAGAATGTTACAGGGTGTTCGATAACACAGTGGCAGACCGAACTTATGATTTTTTAAATCAAACACCCTATATTTTATTTTAAATTCGAAATCCTGTTAACTTCTCCATCACAAAAATATAAAGGTTTGTTATGTTATACAGGTTATTTACAAAGTTATAACCAATTTTATATGAAAATCGTAACAAGTTCAACTCCCTGTATAAATAAAAATAAGCAAAACAGCAATGGTTTATTAATGCCATATTTTTTAACGTATTGTCAACATTTTTAAGAATGGTCGATATTGCTAATGTTCTTTATATCAAATACAGGGTGAGTCAAAACGCAACTACATTATTTTCTCAGTAATTTTAAATGGAACACCCTGTATTTTATATCACTATTGAAAAGTACCATTACCGTACTTTAATTTCTAGATAACATTCCCTATGTCTAAATTTATTAGTTTTCGAGATATTTTCATTTTTCAATGAACCAGTAGCGTGGCCACCCAAATCACCAGAATTTAATAAACTGGACTGATTTTTTTGGGGTTACGTTAATAATGAAGTTTATAAAATACCTCCAACAACAAGGGATGAGATGAAAAAGAGAATACGAAGTGTATTTCGATGTGTTAATTTACAAATGCTCCGTAGAGTAAGTAGCTCATTCAATGATCATTTTTAGGCGTACATAAATGTGTTAGGAGATAATTTTGAACACATTATGTAATTAAATATTAAAAATATTTTATTAAAAGTAGCTTCTAATTTTTTAAAACATGTTTTTTTGCAAAATGTATTACTGATAAATTATGTTTCGTTCTTTATTTGTTACATTGTTACATTTACATACAAAAGTAGTGTTTAATTGTCTTCACAAAATATTGTATTTTGTGTTTGTGTGTTTTCTTGTAAAATTTATTACTAATTTTCTTCGTTTATTTGTTGCATTTACATAAAAATACAGTTTTTAATTGTTTCAAAAATGTTGCATGTAGTGGTTGTGTTTTTGTTTGTAAAATGTATTAATAATAAATTATTTTTATTTCTTTATTTGCTACAGTGTTACATTGATTACCGGATTGATAATCGGTAATCTTCAATTGTCAATTCAGTCATGGCTTAATTAAAATTTAGATAAATTTAAACACCTAAAATAATTTGCTCTGAAAAATGAAAATATCTCGAAAACTAATAAATTTGGGCATAGGAAATGTTATATAAAAATTAAAGTACGTTAATGTTACTTTTCAATAATGATATAAAATACAGGGTGTTCCATTTAACATTACTGAGAAAATAATGTACTTGCGTTTTGACTCACCCTGTATTTGATATAAAGAAAATTAGCAATATCAATAATTCTTAAAAATTTTGACAATAAAAAAAGAATATGGCATTAATAAACCATCGCTTTTGTGCTTATTTTTATTTATACAGGGAGTTGAACTTGTTACGATTTTCATACAAAATTGGTTAAAACTTTGTAAATACCCTGTGTAACATTACAAACCTTTATATTTTTGTGACGGAGAAGTTAACAGGATTTCGAATATAAAATAAAATATATGCCGTTGCATTTAAAAAAAAAACAAAAGTTAGGTCAGCCACTGTGTTATCGAACACCCTGTAACATTCTAACTAATTTTGTAATGTGAAGCTCAAAGGTGGCTAATTTTTGTTATTAACTTTTATTGCTATACATTACTATAGCGGAGCTATTGAGCTTTACTCTACTAACCAATCACCCTGTATAGAATAAGCAACGACTCATCTGGATTATCACCATCACAAACAACATCAGCCGCAAAGGCCATCGGGATACCTTTCAAATAAGGTATTTGAATAAATTGTCGACTACGTCCTTGCGCTAACACTTATGACGTAATGTTTTCTTCTTCATCATCTTATATAAGGCCTCTGGGCCTGTTCTTAACCGATTTTGAGCTTGTATTCGTAGCTGTGATGTTGACTACCAGCTATCTCGCCAACTTTTAAAGGGCCTTCCTATTGGTCTCTTGCCTGTTGACTTCGACTCCCAGCCTATACGGGCTATTCTCGCGTGTCCATTCTCGTCACATGCTGATTCAGCTCTCGTCGTCTCTGTCTTCACCACCGTACTATATCTTGTATATTACAGAGATCTCTTATTCTGTCTTTCGGTATTCTGCCTCTCAGTGTTTTCCCAGTTATTGACCTCAACGTTCTCATTTCTGATGTTCTCAGTATCCTCTTGGTTTCTTCTGGGTTACATCTTGTTTCTATCGCGTATGTCATGACCGATCTTACACATGATTTGTATATGCGTACTTTCGCTTCCAACCTAATATTATCTTTGTTTATTCAGATGACATCCCTGAGACATCCTGGCACGTAATTGGCTTTATTTTCTTGCTTTCGGAAACTCTCTTTAACATCTCCATAACTACATATTTCGACTCCCAGATATTGGAATCTCGAGACTTGTTCAATTAGTTCGATGTTAGTTACTAATGTGCATCTTATGGGTTCCCTTGACACTACCAGGGATTTTGTCTTAGCGGTTGATATTTTCATGTTGTAGTTCTTCACCACCGTATTGAAAATTTGTGCCATTCGCTGTAGGTTATCCTTGTTCTCGGAGATTAAGATTGCGTCGTAAGCAAAACAGACGATTTTTATTTGTTTTTCTGTCATCTTATATTCTTTTCCAGTACCTTTAATGTTTTCTATGATTTTGTCTATTACTAAATTAAAAAGCATTGGGCTGAAACTACCCCCTTGTCTATTCCTGAGTTGATTTCTACTTCCAATGTTAGTTGTTCATTCTCGACTTTTATTCTGGTTTTGTTCTTCGTATTAACGTCTTTAATTATCCTTATCATCTTGTTGGGCTGATTTTTCTCGGGCGGACTGAGTAGCTTAGCAGCGGGTTGCTGGTCCCAAACCCGGATAAAGGAGAAGGGTTTGAGGGTGAGGCTAGCGACCTACAACGGTAAAAACGAAAATGCTCATAGAACCGATCACCAAGCCTCGGATACCGGACAGAAACATTTTTTCAAGACGACTCTAACAAAGAATAGGACGTAATGTCCAACACATATATTTAGAGAAATTGATGCCCATTCAAAAATTAAAATTGACGTATTTCAACATATTTCAAATAAACAAATTTAAAATAAAGCAAATATTCCTACTTTAATATTTTAGCTGTAACTTGTTGGAATATTTTTAAAATAATCGTGCGCTTTTTTATATTGATTCGTACAAACAAAGCCAGAACGCGAATTCAACTTTTCCACTTAAATTTGGGTCAAATAAAACGGGTTTAAAGAGGCTCCGGATTTAACGGCTTAACTCTTCTGCGCCCCCTTTACCAAGTAGTTGTTAAACCCTAAGATTCTTACGAACGTGCAAAAGAGCTAAAGAGGAGTATAAAAGTCATTTCAAGAACCCTTCAGTATTTTTCAAACTAGCAATATTTTTAGAAAAAGTTTATGGTGTTAATGGAAACAATAAAGTTAAGGATATTGATCCGCTGAGATTTGTGAAGGAACCAGCTTTCCATCTATGAATTTCATAATTTTTAACTGCTGTAAATTCAAGAAAGAAATTATTTCTTTCATTTTTTTTTAAGATTATGCATGGAGTATTTACCTAATATCTTACTCTCCTGTGAGGACGTTTAGGTTGGAATACATTCATTTTATCGAGAATTGGCGATTTTGAAGAGAAATCCCGAAACAGGTCGATTTTTTTTTAATTATGATTTTTTGGCATATATATCATACTAGTGACGTCATCTATCTGGGGGTGATGACGTAATCGATGATTTTTTAAATGAGAGTAGGGGTCGTGTAATAGCTCATTGGAAAGGTTATTCAATTCTCTATTTAATAATATAGACGTTAAAATAATAATTATTTATACAGGGTGTCAAAAATGTTTTTTTAATTAAATTAATTGAGACAAAATGAAGAATGTATGTAATTCATTTATTCAACATACATTTTGGTGCAGTCAGAAAACAGAAATAAATATTTATTTGAAAAATAAATATTGTTTTTCTTTTAAATTCAATGTTAAAGCTGCCATCCACCTGCCTCTTAGCAGTTTGACCATTGAAATTAAGCGAAAAGCAATCTTTATTTGTGAAATAAACATTTTACCTGTTTTATGACAGCACTAAAATGTTTGTTGAAGTAAAAAAATTGCTTATATTCTTATTTTTGTGTCAATTAATTTAATCGAAAAACATTTTTTTTGTATACCCTGTATAAATAATTATGTTAACGTTTATATTGATGAATAGAGAATGGAATACCCTTTTAAGTAAGCTAGCACACGACTAATATTCTCATTTTAAAAAATCATAGATTAGGTCGTCACGCCCAAACTGATGACGTCACTAGTACATACATTCCCAAAAATCATAAATCAAAAATAAAAATCGACCTGTTTCGGGATTTATCTCCAGAATCTCCAATTCTCGAAAAAATGAATTTATTCCAACTTAAACGTCGTCAATGTAGGTGTGTCATGTTTTATACATATATCAGAGAGAGTTATGATAATTTACAGAAAATTCGTCTCCGGCTGGATACAGGCACCATGGCTAATTTTATTTCGGACATTTGTCAGTTATCCCCGTAGAAGATCAAAATGGAATGTCTACATTGTACATGTCAACATAATATGTGTGATAGTGATGGTCTGATCATCTCTTTGGATTATTGTAAATAACGTGTGTCCAAATCAATCCAAAGTATACATAAATTCTTATGATCTAACTTATAGCCGTGGTCTGAAATTAGCACGTAAATAGGTCCTATAAATAGATATGCTCATAGCTGCGGATTTGCTCCTACTTTACTTAAAGTCTGGGCGAATTCTTGGCGAACCAAATTAACCTGTGGCCTTAGAAACCATATTCTGTTCTACAAGGGCGAGTTTTTGAGGATATTTCAAATTATCATTTCATGCAAGTTACATATCTCTACGAATGCAAGCATAGATCTTTTTAACGAAAGTTTTTTTGATTAATGATAATTAATATTAATTATGTATTTTGACAACGGCATCCGATTTGGACGTCGAAACGTTAATAAAATCATTTTTTTAGTAAAATTGTGGCTTATTTCCCATTAAAAATAGTTAATTACAAAAATGCCACAAGAAAATAGCTTCAGAACAACATTTTAAAACATGGTTCATCCAGCTAATCGTTATAATATTCTTCACATTTCAACGTTGGGTTTTTGGGTATTGGGACGAAGTTAAATATTAGCCATACTTTCGGAATTTGCCTGATATATTGACTTTCAATGAATAATTCTCCTAATATAAATATGGTATTCTGTTAGTAGTCTTAAGAGTTCTGTAGGTATTTAATCCGTTACTTTATCCTTTACAAAAAATAATAGAACAAAACAGAATACCAGAAGATTGGAGATCAAACATCCTAATACCTCTCTTCAAAAAAGGAGACAAATCAGACCCGGAGAATTACAGAGAGATTAACTTATTCAACACAATATTAAAATTAACAACAAAAGTGATAACAAACAAATTGATTGAAATTATATTATAACATTAGCAGAAAAACAACAAGGTTTTAGGTCGGGAAGGTCATGCACTGACGCTATATATTTATAATGAGGCAAGTTCAAGAGAAATCATTGGAATACAACAAACCGGCATATTTATGTTTCGTGGACCTTAAGACAGCATTTGGCAGGGTCACATTAAAGGACGTTATCCACTTGTTATACTCGAGAGAGGTACCTCTGGGAATAATTAAAACGATAGAAAACATCTACCAGAACAACACAATAAAAGTAAAAGCGGAAGATGAACTAACTGACCCAATTGAAGCCGGCAATAGGATAAGACAGGGGGATTCCTTGAGTCCTTTATTGTTCAACCTGATCATGGACGAAATAATAAAAATAAGAATTTAAAAATCATACCAAATGGGAGAAAACCAACTTAAAATAATCTGCTATGCGGACGATGCAATACTAATCTCTCAAAGTGAAGATGATTTACAACTTATGCTGCAACAATTCAACATAATCGCCAGAAAATTTAACATGTTAATTTCCTCAAAAAAGACAAAATGCATGGTTATAATAGCAGATCCAATAAGATGTAAATTGGAGCTGGAAGGTCAGATAATAGAACAAGTGATGGGGTTTAAATACCTAGGCATCACACTATCTAGCTACGGAAGACTCGAAACAGAAGTGGAAGATCAAGTGAATAGAGCAAACAGAGCCGCAGGTTGCCTGAATGACACAATATGGAGAAATAAAGATATCGGAAAGAAATGGAAGGCAGAATTTACAAAACAGTCATCAGACCAATAATAACATACGCGGCAGAAACACGACCCGACACAGAGAGGAAAAAAAGATTGCTCGAAACAGCGGAAATGAAAACCCTTCGAAAAATCGATGGTAAGACTCTATGAGACAGAGCTAGAAGTACAGATATACGACGGAGATGCAAGGTGGATAACATTAATAACTGGGTAAGAAACAGAAGAATAGAATGGAATGACCACATAAGCCGAATGACAACAAATAGAGTAGTCAGGACAACGAGAGACGGTTCCCTAATAGGAAGACGATCAGTGGGAAGACCACAAAAACGATTGAACGACAACTTACTAGAGGCACATTGAAAAAACAGACAGAGTCATATCTATTCAAAAATAAGAAGAAGAAGAAGCTTTATACTACTATAATAGTACCTTACAATGGTAAAAGTAATATGCATATATAATTAAAAGAAAAAAGTGAAAAAAGAGGACCCAGTAAAAATGAACTGTTAAATTACGAAGCAAAAACAATGGCTAAAACCGTAGAAAAAATGTTCACAGAATCAGCAATTATCGTACATAATCCCTCACCATAACTCTCAAATTCTTAATTCACAATGAGCAGGAACAATGAGGCTTTACACAAAATAGGCCAATAATTGTTGTCAACGAGAAAATATTGGAATATGTTATGTCTCACTGTATTTTTTGAATAATATTAAAGTATGTGTAGTGATTGTGTTAGGCGAGAAAAACTGTTGAATACTAAAAAAATAAACTAGCACAGGTTCAGAGACCCATATGAAACGAGTCTGTGTACTCTATACAGAGTATGGCATTAGTAAAATAATAAAATAAGAAAATCAAAACGAAACCGTAGATTTTCTTATTTTATTATTTTACTAATGCCTTACTCTGTATAGAGTACACAGACTCGTTTCATATGGGTCTCTGAACCGTAAAGTGGAATGTTTTCCTAGCGGTGCCTCTTGGTATGGTTATACCTGGGTTAAGCAGAAAACTCGAATCGAGTCGAAATTCATTTCGCTTATTCCCCGTTAGAGGGCGTTCTATCCATACTGCGATATAAATTGTTTTAATTTATATCGAGAATCTACGGCCGTGATGGTAAAAATTTGTCTTCCTCAGAGCCTCCTTGAAAACAGGTAGACCTAGAAATAGTACTATCGGGGGTGGAGGAAGACAGATTTTAATCAAAACGATACCGTAGATTTTCCTATTTTATTATTTTAATTACTAAACAATTATTAGCGGCGAAATCTGTGAGTAGAACTTTTTACTGTAACATATTTATAAACTAACAAAAAAATTTTAGAAAAATATTAGCTTGTTTGAATTTTTCCGAAACAATGCAAATTTTTGATCTCTATTGACACCCCTATATGTATTTGCATCAAAATGGAGGAACCTAAAAATTTACTGTATGCATATTATTGATAAAATTCTGTTTTTTCAAAAGTACTTACCCGATGTGTTGATCTCAGTTTTGATCAATACACTCTAATAACTTATAATTATACATTTTTCAATTAACATTTGGTGTGTTTTAATTATTAAATCTAACAAATAATAACGGCCTAAATATTATCAAGCGTCATCCATAGACTGGCCTAAAATCCACTGGAGCTTTCTCGAAAGTTCAACTAGTTGAGAAGCCGTCAAGTGCTGTCAACTACTGAATAAAGTCTTTAGAACTATATCTATGTTTACATCAAGCAAGAACTTAGCGTTTCGTGCTTAGCTAAATTGAGTAAGCGACATAAGTGGTTTTTAGTAAAAAACTAACAGTTTTAGAGTAGCATAGTTGGTCTAAGTAGTGAGTTCTAAGCTAAGCTAAAGCAAATAAATGCCACCTGTAATTTATATTTTAATGCGATGAATACTGAATAAAGATATTGCTATATTAGATATATAAAAGTATATTACGAGTAAAAAGTATGTATATTACGTTTCAAGATATTTTAGAAAACCGTATCTTAATCCTATTACCAAGTCATTTGTATTTGAGGAGCATCGTTAAATTTCGATTACTGAACATACTGATAAGAACATACATAATAGAATAAATTTTATTAATTTCTACCTGGACCGAAAACTTAACCACACCATAAAAATAAAAATGAGTTTGTAATAAGCTGAAGATTAAGCCAAGCCGCACACCAAAGAAACATGAAACGAGAAACATGAAACATGAAACGGAAAACATGTTTCATGAAAAGAAAACACTGCTAAACAAATCTCAAAGTCCGCCTACCAATGAAACGAGTGTGATTTGCTCATGACACATTTTTATTTTCGGAGAGTTTCATAAATGGCCGGACATATATTTGTTTAGCAGTGGTTTATTTCCATGAAACGTAATTTACGTTTCATGTTTCTTTGATGTGCGGCCTGCCTAAGGTTTCATAAAATATTTTGAAAGGTACTATAATTACGAGTATTTTATACATTCAAATTAAGTACAAATTTTGTTGAGATTTTAGAAATTAGATCAAATTCTTCTAAAAAAACTGCATTTCTTCAACGACTTCTCTTCACTTTACCAGCTTCAGGTGGGGTTCTTACCCCAGCCTGAAGTTTTCCCCTGTATTTTTTTAGAGTTGGTTTTTTCTGATTTTTACACCCTTAGATTATCCTTTTTAAATTTTGTTACTTGGTGATTCAAAAGGTAGTTGTATACAGGAAATCGATTTTCAGATTTATTTGAAAATCAGTAGTCATGCACTGACTACTGATTGGGTGAGAACTTACCCTACCTGGTATTAGATGATAAATTCCTATAGGATATTGTTTAGTTTTTCACATACTCCGTATTGTGATTTTCTTAAATGATAACCTAATACCAGTTTACCTTTTTTTCGATAATTCTCAGCCGGTATACACAATACTAAAATCATACCTCGAAGAAAAACTATTTCATGCAAGATACGAAGAAAGTGTGTCTAACATCCGCAACATAAATACAGGGGTCCCACACGGCAGCGTCCTAGGACCAATTCTATACACAATATTTACAGCTGATTTCCCAACTGCAGAAGAATCCATAATCCCAACATTCGCAGATGGCCCTTCAATTCTGGTCAAAAATTTTCCTATACAGGCAGCTGAAATATTGCAAGAAAACATAAATTTAATTGAAATATGGGCCAAGAAATAGAAGATAAAGATCAATATTTACGTAATGTCACAAAGAAACACCGAAGATCCTAATACATAACAAGAACATTGACAAGACACTGAATGACATGCAGAACACACAAGAGGAAGCAATTAGGAATGAAATTCAAAAGACACTACTCGTTTCTTCTTCTTCTTGTGACACTCCTATTGGAGACTGGAAATCATCAAGTCTATCTTGACCTTGTTTACAGCTGATCTAAAGAGTTCATTGGTGACCATGACTTTCATTTACTGCCTGAATTCCGTTTTCCTTCTATTTTTCCTTGCATTATATTTTGAAGAAATGCGTATTTATGTCTTTCCATCAGGTGGCCCAAGTATTCGAGTTAAATATGTAAATTTTTCGTTTTATCGTTAACAGCTACTCGTTACTCTGCCGTAAAGCCGCTTTATCTTTATCTAACAAAATATTAGTGCATAAAGTAATTATCCGACACAGCTGGATATATGGGATTGAACTGTGGGGTCAAATATTTTAAATGACTGAAAAAGCACCCCAACAAGTTGACACTCTTGACTTGTCATTTAGAAAATAAGTGTCTATACTTAGTTTTTGTAGTTAGTATTAAACCCACTAGAAGTTGATAATCATTGGACTAATACTCTTCTTACAAATGTTCGTTTAACAGAAATGCTCAGTGTTACTTACAATGATGTACAATCCGACAAGCGAGACCTGGCGGCTGACCTTCTCGTATTGTGTATTTCTGGTTGGGTTTTTTGGCTCAAGGTCACCCGCCAGCTATCGATTATCGGATTGTAAGAGATTGCATTTTAAAACAAGTAAAAACCATTTTTGATATTTTCTGTGTATGGCTGTTAGCATAGCATAATTGGCTCCTAGAACATCATCACTAATTACATATCTGAAATGCCGAAGTAGTTAAATAAAAAAGTTATTTGATTGTGCTTTCGTTAAAAATTCTATGAAGCCGTTTTGAAATGTGGTTATTGGATTATTGGGAATGATAAACGAATTATTGGTACATGGATGTTCCTTGTGTTCTGTTTACTACGGGATTAGGCTTATACAAATTTTTGGAAAAATAGTTCGAGCTATTTTAAGGGGGTATAATAAATATAGGTAGGTATTTCTGAATCACTAGTAAAAAATTATTGCAGAGGTCTGTTTCAGTTACCTTTGAATGATGGCTAATTAAGTTTTAAAATAAACAAGTAGATAAAATTACCTATTATTGCCTCTATGCAAAACTTAAACAAAAACTTATACATAAACTAATATTGCACGACAAGATATCAAACGCATGGGAAAAGAGCATACTGATACTAATGTTCAAGAAAGGAGACAAAGAAGACTCCAACAAGTATAGAGGTATAAATCTACTGAACACCGCACTTAAGCTAACCACAAAAGTCCTAACCAACACAATCAATAAACTAACAACTTTATCAGATGAACAACAAAGATTCAGATCCGGAAAATCCTGCGTATACTCCCTATTTGTACTAAGACAAATAGCAAAAAAGGATATCAAGTACAATAAACCAGCATATCTATATTTTATAGACTTAACAAAGGCTTTCGATCGCATCCAAGTCGAATACGTCTTACACCTACTGTATGGAAGAAACATACCAATGAATATTATACAAACCATCGAAAATATCTACTTCCATCATCGAATACAGGCAAAGATAAATGGAAAACTAACACAGTTTATACCAGTACAAAGCAGAGTCACACAAGGTCACTCGTTAAGCCCACTGCTCTTTAATAAAATAATGGATAAAATAATAGGAGCAGTACGTAAAAGCTATGGCTACAAAATGGGGAACAAAGAATCCAAATATTATGTTATGCAGACGACGCGACGCCGCATTAATTGCCGAGACAGAAGACAATATCCAAAGATTAACACACATCATAAGCCGGATTCAAACGACTCGTGTACTTGGCGAATAATCGTCATTTGCGTATACTGGCAATGCTGTGTGAGTGGGTTACTAGTACAATTATTGTACTATTTGTCAAACACTAATAATAATAATGTTAATACTACTATTAATTGTCAAATAATTTGTTCTAGTAACCCTCCCAAAGGTCATAGTAAGTAGCGCAAGTAACGATTATTCGCCAAGTACACGAGTCGTTTGAGTCCGGCTTTAAATACAACAGCAAAGAAATATAATGTCTGTATCGGGTCCCGATACAGCCACAACACAAAAACTACTGGAATCGGCAGAGATGAGAGTACTGAGAAGAATTATAGGAAATACGCTGAAAGATCGAAAGAGGAGCGAAGACATTAGAAGACAATGTAATATACAGTGTAAAACCGAATGGACACTAAAGAGAAAAAAAAAAAGAATGGAATAACCACATAATCAGAATGTGTGAAACACGTGTGGTCAAAATAGCACGAGATAAATCACCAATCGGTGGAAGAAGTATCGGCCGACCGCGCAAAACATGCAGAGACATTCTTCTATAGAGGTATCAATCCCCCAATGAGCAATCAGAATTACTTATCAAGAGGAAGGAGAAGAAGAAGAAGAAGAATTACCATATGGTAATAATAGCAGAAAGAACTAAATGTATGAAAACATCTAAATACCCACTACGATGTAAAATCGAAATTGATGGGAAAATAAATAAGGAAGCAAGGTTTAGATATCTGGGAATAGATATAACTAGTTACGGAGATGTTAAAGAAGAAGTATAACAACAAAGCTTAAAAGCAAGTAAAACAGCGGGATCTCTTAATGACACAATCTGGAAGAACAAACACCTAAGACAAGACACAAAGGCAAGAATCTATAAAGCAGGAATTAGACCTATCTAACAATAAAACACGGAAAACGTTTGTTTTCTATACTTCCACAAAATTTATTACAACTAAGTGACTACAGCTGTTTCGGCAGAGTGCCTTTCTCAAGTGATATAGTTTACAATGTGTTTGCCTTTTTAAGTCTTCAACTGAAGAGGTTGAGAAGTGGGGAGCTGTTTGTCTCGAGTTGGTCATTCAGAATTATATCTGTATTTTTCAGTTTATTAATTTCCATAGATTCTAAAAAAGATAGCTTAAGGCCTTTATTTTGAATGTGCAGAATTTGAAACTCTTCATTGAAAGAATGATTATGATCTAGAAGGTGAAGTGCGTATGTAGAAGTGTCTGTTTTTCTATTGTTGAATGCCCTTTTGTGTTCTGCTATCCGTTTGTCAAAAGTTCTGCCAGTTTGACCGATGTACGTTTTCGGACAGTCACCACAAGTTAGTTTGTACACACCACTCTGTAGTTGCTTTCTCTTTCGGCTTTTATTGTTCTTAATATATTTGCTTAAGTTGTTGTTAGTTCTGAAAGCTGGTGTTATTCCTTTCTTTTTATGTATCTGGATATTTTTGTTGTTATCTTGCCAGTATATGTGAGAGAGCAGAAGGTACTGGTATCTTTCTGTGGTGGTGGATACACTAATTTCAGGGCTTTCTTATGGAGTTTTTGGTTTAAAATTTTGTTAACTGTTTGTTCGTTATAGCCGTTGTTTACTGCTATTTGTTTAATGTTGTTTAGTTCTATCTCGAAGTTATTTTTTGTCATGGGAATTTCTGTCAGTCTATGTATCATGCTATGGTAGGCTGCTAATTTGTATTGTGTAGGATGGGATGATGAATTGTGTATAGTTGTGTCAGTATGGGTAGGTTTATGATATACGGAGAACTCATGTTTGTTGTGTAGTCTGGAAATCGTTACATCTAGAAAGTTTATGGAGTTATTCTGTTCTGTTTCTATTGCAAACTCAATATTATTATGAAGTGAATTAATATATGATAGAAATTGGTCAAGTTGTCTGTTAGTTCCTGTGAAGCATACTAGTATAGCATCCACGTATCTCCACCAATATAAGAACTGTTTAAATACGGGATGTTTAGAAATTGTTGTTTCAAGTTGGTTCATAAATATATCTGATAGCAATGGGCTTAGAGGATTACCCATAATAAGTCCTGCACTGTTGTGTGTGTATATCTGATTATTGAATTCAAAATAGTCTTGATTTATGCGAATTTCAAGAAGGTGTAAAATTTCAGATGCAATGATCGGATTTGTACTATTATGGTCTAAAAGATTCTTAACTAAAACAAAAGTTTCTCTAGGAGGAACACTAGGAAAAAGATTTTTTACGTCAAATGAAATTAGTCTGGAGTTGTTGGGCAATTGAAAATGTTGTATTTTATTAACTAGTTCTAGTGTATTTTTTACGGTGAATTTAGGTGAAAATTTAGTGTATTCTGTAATAATATCTGACAGTTTTTTTGAAGTTTATATGACGGAGCTGTATAAGAAGAAACTACAGGTCTTATTGGGTGGTCAGGTTTGTGTAGTTTAATAAAAGAGTATAATTTAGGAGGTTGTGGGTTCATAATGTTAAGGTATTTCTGTTCTGTTGGATTTAGTATTGATTTTGAATTTTCAATGTCTAGTTTAATTTGTTTTCGGTATTTTTCTGTGGGGTCTTTGTTTAGTTTTGTACTGTTTTGGTTAGTTAAAAATTCTATTGTTTTGTTATTAAGAACAATAAAAGCCGAAAGGGAAAGCAACTACAGAGTGGTGTGTACAAACTAACTTGTGGTGACTGTCCGAAAACGTACATCGGTCAAACTGGCAGAACTTTTGACAAACGGATAGCAGAACACAAAAGGGCATTCAACAATAGAAAAACAGAGACTTCTACATACGCATTTCACCTTCTAGATCATAATCATTCTTTCAATGAAGAGTTTCAAATTCTGCACATTCAAAATAAAGGCCTTAAGCTATCTTTTTTAGAATCTATGGAAATTAATAAACTGAAAAATACAGATATAATTCTGAATGACCAACTCGAGACAAACAGCTCCCCACTCCTCAACCTCTTCAGTTGAAGACTTAAAAAGGCAAACACATTGTAAACTATATCACTTGAGAAAGGCACTCTGCCGAAACAGCTGTAGTCACTTAGTTATAATAAATTTTGTGGAAGTATAGAAAACAAACGTTTTCAGTGTTTTATTGTTAGATAAAATGAACTTCCATCAAGTAACGGTCGAATCCATCAATTAATTAGACCTATATTGACAAACACGGCGGAGACAAGACCTGACACATCTAAAACGAGACGACTACTAGAAACGACAGAGATGAAAATACTCCGACGAATATCAGGGAAAAGTCTGTTGGATGGGAAGAGAAGCGAAAACATAAGAAGAGGGAAAACATAAGTAAACAATGTAGAAGACATAAGTGGATGGGTGAAAAAACGGAAACAGGAGTGGAAACGAATACATTAATAGAATAGGAGAGGATAGGATAGTACGAGTAGCACGAGATAAGTCACCAAATGGACAAAGCAATATAGGCAGACCAAGAAATAGATGGTGCGATAATTTAAACAATTTAGGAGGCTAATATTGAAAAAGAAACAGGCTTTAAAGCCTACATACAAGGAGAAGAAAAATATTTATTCCATACAATATTGGAGGAAATGATAAATTTTTCATATCTTTATAATTATTTATAGGTGAGGAGCGTGATAACTATTTTGTTTCTCTTTGGGATTTGGAACCTTGAACTGTTCTTTCCTATTAGTTTTTCCTATTTAGACAAAGCGAAAACGGCGGGTTCGTTGGAAAAAAATATTCCAATAAGATATTTTTGCATAATAACATTCGTGAGACATCCCAGAATAAGGTTCAAGAAGTCGCCCACGTGAAAAGTGGGCCAAATTTTTTTTAACAATTTTTTTTAATCAAATTGCAAAAATCAATATTTTTGGCCCGGACAATTTTTTTGTAGGTTTTTTGGACCATTTCTCTCTAAAGTTGATCGTTTTCGACTTATAAGCAAATTAAAATTCAAAAAAACGAAAAATGGCGGTTTTCAATGCTTAATAACTCGGTTAAAAGTTATTATTATGAAAGTAAGAAAGTGACTAAATCAAAGTTTAATGCCCCCCCTATAAGATACCGAAGAAATTTTTGTCATTATTATGCTACTAAGCTGTTATTTTTAAGCAATATTATTGAGCGCCATGCACGTGGTAGCTGGTCGTAAATGCTGAGTGCGAGAGAGATGCCACTCCGGCAGTCCAAATGATGACGTGCATCTTACTTGCAATCACATTTACGGATGTCTACCACGTGCATGGCTTTTTACTCATGATCATGCTACCACATATCATATTATTACTTAAAAATAACAGCATAGTAATAAAACAATGACAAAAATTTCTTCGGGATCTTGTAGGGGGGGCAATAAAATTTGATTTAGTCACCTTCTGACTTTCATAATAATAACTTTTAACCGAGTTATTAAGCCTTGAAAATCGCCATTTTTCGTTTTTTTCAATTTTAAATTGCCTATAACTCCAAAACGATCAATTTTAGAGAAAAATTATAGGAGACCTTTTTTATCCAGAATGGTCCAAAAAACCCAAAAAAAAAATTGTCGAAGCCAAAAATGTTGATTTTTGCAATTTGATTAAAAGAAAATTGTTAAAAAAAATTTGGCCCACTTTTCACTTGGGCGACTTCTTGAACCTTATTCTGGGATGTCTCACAAATGTAATTATGCAAAAAAATCTCGTGGGAATATTTTTCCCAACGAACCCGCCGTTTTCACCTTGTCTAATTAGATAAAAACAATTATTTTAGTAGCTCCAGTTGTTATGCAAAATCTATTGGGAATAAATGATTTTATGAGTGGACGTTTGTGTAAAATAAAATGCATAAATATTTCAGAACAAATCTCAAATATTCAAGAGCTACAGTTCGGTCGAGCAATTGTACAATATTTAATTATGATAAATCTATTATCAACATTTTTGACATAAATCTGAAAAACTAATTAATGCAGCAATTCATGGAACAACGTTTTATTGTAAACTAGTAAATAACTAGTATTTTATTTATTCTATACATAATATATTTTCATCAACAAAAAACCATGAAAAATAGGTAATTCAGGGAAATGAAAAATTGAATTACCTCTTTGTTGTTAAATTGTCCCAAAGTATTTTTATAAAATATTTATGCATGTGTATAGTTTTTTAAAGACTATTTATGTAAACGACGGGAAAATATTCCAAATAAAAACTGCTCGTCAAAAGTTAGGGATATATCTAGAAAATTATGCTGTTTTCTTAGTTGATTTTTTCACGAACAGACGGATTCCGCTATTTTTTTATTATTTTAAATTTTTCTTTTGTATTTACACAGTTGTGCAAAAGTTTATTCAAACTTATTTTTTGTACTTATACCGGGTAGAAGAAAAGAAATATTTTTCTTTTGTTAAGTTTGAGACATCCTGTAGGGAGAACGAGGTAGAAATGTGAGTATACTTTAGAAAATTTTTGTAGTAATATGTTTTGTTAACATCTGGTTGTTTATAATTTTCTCTGATATCTTTGGAAACAAAAAAATAGACGGTTTTGTAATTTAACATGCGTTTTAACCGAAACAAAAGTTTGAGACACCTTGTAGGGAGGAAAAGGCACAAAGTGAATTCTATATTCTCTATATTATGTTGTAGTCTCACATTTTCTAAGTATTTTAGTTTTTTAATTTCTCTGAAATCTTTAATAATAAAAAAACTAGACGGTATTACTCTTTAATATATTTTTCTATGTTTAACATGTTTGACGCATTTCGTCAGTTAAAACACATATTAAAGAGTAATATAGTGAAGTTTTCTTGTTATTAAAGATATCAGAGAAATTTAAAAAATAAAATATTCACAAAATTTGAGACTACAACATAACATTGAGGTATACTGTATATTCGCCTTTGTGTCTTTTCCTCCCTACAAGGTGTCTCAAACTTTTGTTTCGGTTAAAACGCACGTTAAATTACAAAACCGTCATTTTTTTGTTTCTAAAGATATCAGGGACATTCAAAAAACAAAATGTTCACAAAACATAAGACTACAATACGATTTCGATGTATACTAACATTTGTACCTCGTCTTCCCTACAGGGTGTTACAAACATAGCATAAGATAAACATTTCTTTTGTTCCACCTGGTATGAGTATAAAAAAAAATGTTCGAGTAAACCTTTGTGTAACTGTGTAAATACTAAAGAAAAATCTAATATAATAAAAAATAAATTAGCGAAATCCGTTAATCTGTTCGAGAAAAAATCAACTATGAAAATTGAGCATATTTTTCTATATCCCTAACTTTTGACGAGCAGTTTATATTCGAACTCTAAATCTAATATTTGAATTAAAACTTCTATTTTTGAACGTTTTTTTACAGTTTTCCTTTCATTGCACATATTGAACCTGCATGACAATAAGGTTTGGGTCGAACGAAAAATATATTCGAAGGGAAAATTGATAATTTTTTTATATTTCTCTCCATTTTAGTAGTAAAATAATTTGGTACAATACATAAAAATATACGTAGAATTATGTTTCCCTATCATCATCATCGGGGCTTTTCATTCCGGATGGAATGTTTGCCGCTCTTACTTAGAGCTCTCTGATTTGCATATTGTGGTGAATCACTCCGCATTGCACTTGTGTGTTGTCAAAGTTTGTTGTATGACTTGGCTTTCGTTACAATTTTCTTCCACTCATTTCGATATGTGCATAGTTCCCTCCAGTTTCTCACTTTCACAATTTTGATATCTCTCATGACCTGGTCCTCCCATCTCTCTCTGGGTCTTCCCCTTGGGCTTTTAGTTTCTGTTTTCCATCTGGTGATCTTCTTAACTAGTAGGTCGTTTTCCCTTCTCTCTATGTGTCCCAAACATCTCAGCCTCTGCGCTTTAATAAATCTAACTATATCTTCTCCCTTCATTATGTCTCTTAGTTCATGGTTCATTCTTCTTTTCATTTCTCCTTTGTCCATTCTTATCGGGCCCATAATCAGTCTGAGGATTTTCCTTTCGAATATTCTCAATTTTTCTTCATTTTTTCCGTGAGGCATATTGTTTCAGCTGCGTACGTAATAGGCCTGGATCCCGCGTACCAAAAAAAGTTGATTAATAGCAAGCTGAAAATTTGTTAATAACTTAACGGAGTCTAGTCGGACAAACTTTGATGTACGGGAACACTGGAACAGGGAAGTTTTAATTGCGGAACTCGGACAGAACTTCCAGTTGATTTGCTACCCTTTAATTAAACGCTCATGCAAAAATCAGACTGCTCTGTATAACCTGTCTTATATCCTGTCATTTGACATGTTCTACGTGTCGGACTTATTAAAATGCCCAGCTGGTGATAAATACCAGTCTGATTTTTGTATGATAATTTAATGAAAGGATAAAAAATCAATTGGAAGTTCTGTCCGACAAAATACATGGGACGTTTTCGTAGTCTGACGTTCCAAATTTTTAACCTTTTCCACAATTAAAACTTCCCCTGTTCCAGTGTTGCCATAGATCAAAATTTGTCCGACTAGACACCGTTAAGCTATTAACAACTTTTTAGCTTGCTATTAATCAACTTTTTTTGGTACGCGAGATCCAGGTCTATAACTACTGGTCTGATTGCAACTCTGTATATTTTCAATTTTGTATTTCTGGATAAGTTCTTGTCCTTCATAAGCCTATGATATCCCCAGTATGCTTTGTTGTTTGTTATTCTTCACTTCTCTTGTTTTGGCCATTCACTTTTACTCGTTTTATTTTATTTTATTTTATTTTATGTGGTATATTAGACCACACCAAATATGTCGGAGACAAGAAAGTGCCATAATGTTTGATAAATAGACATTGATTAAAGCTCTGAAATTACAGAGCATTAATTACAGACTGACATGAACTGAACTAAGAAAGCAAATGTTGGTTATCTTACTATATATTCAGAGACTTAACGAATGGAGCAAAAGGAAATTGCCGACGAATTAGCCACAAAAGGTACAATAACATCTTTATGGGGCTCGAACTGGATACTGTCATTTTAGAAAGAACATGAAAATATTAAAGTTGGTAGATGTGGCAGAATAAGAAGTCTGTGAGTTAGAGGTCTACTTCCGGATGAAGAAATTAAAACTCGCATAGAAATTGCAAGAGGAGCATTTATGAAACTTAAATCTATTCTGAGCAACTCTTATCTGAACTTACAACTAAGAATCAAGTTCATAAAATGTTATGTGTATCCTGTATTACTATATGGATGTGAAACCTGGATCATCAAGGTTAACATGATGAACAAATTAGAAGCCTTTGAGATGTGGTCGTATCGTAGAATGCTCAGAATATCTTGGATTCAACGCATTTCAAACAGATAAGTCTTCAACAGAGTAGGTCAAGGCGAAGGTGATTTAACCAAGGTGATAAAAAAGAGAAAACTTGAATATCTGGGGCATATAATGAGAGGTAGCAGATACAGGATGCTGCAGTTAATACTCAATGGAAAGATCGACGGAAAAAGAGGAATTGGTCGGAAGAAATATTTATGGCTCCGAAACCTTCGTCAATGGACTGGCTTATCAGCCGATCAATTGTTACATGCCGCACAAGATCGAGAACGATCTCGGCAAATTGTCATGGAAGCTACCCAGGCCTAAAAATTTGGGCACGGTATTTAAAGAAGAAGAATAAGAGTTAGAGGTGTAACCTCCACACATATACTCTCAAATTAATATTAAAACTTTAAACCACATTATCTGAAGGTACTATCGACAGCTCATTACGATATATTTAAGATAACAACAAAGGGAACATACTATCAATACTATATTCTCTGGTTTTTAAATTCTCGGTTGAAATAAGTCACACAGAAGATGTAATTCAAAATATTTCTTTAAATCGCCGTGTCAGACCATTTTTTATCCACTTGTTTTATATACATAAGTCACGTCCAGCCATGACCCGTGCTTTGTTTTAAATTGCTTATAAATTTATATTCCTGCCTCGTTTTCGCCGTAAAGGAGCAACTTCGTCCGGTTGATATTTTGGATGACCAACGTTTTTTATGACTTTTGTTTTAATTAAATATTCAGCTATATTTTTTCAATTCAAATTTATTCAGTTTAAAATATAAAATACCTTTGTCAATAGATAGATAACCCTTAAGATTCTTTTTCCGTCGACCGTCCATTTATGATCAATTTTAACACCCTCAAAATCATTGAATAATGACCCCCTATTAATCAATTATTTTTTATTAATGAACGATTTCATTATAGGCAACACAACATAAAGTGCTTGCATAAATTAATTAAACGCTTTGTGATTGACAGTGACCTGTGGTGTAGGCAACCAAACATACAGTAGGAAAAATGAAAGAATACCCATGAACGAACATATAAAACACGCTGTATTTTCCTGTCACCGTGTCACACCAAAAATTGGCCAGCACAAGTACATGTAATAATTATTATTACATGTACTTGTGCTGGGCAATTTTCTTTGTGACACGGTGACAGGAAAATACAGCGTGTTTTATATGTTCGTTCATGGGTATTCTTTCATTTTTCCGACTGTATACCTATTTATATCCCACTAAAAAATTTAAAATCAAGTAGCCGCTGTTAGTACTATCTGTGATTGTATGTCATTATTTACTTTATTGTTTAAAATTTTGTGTATTTGAAAAATCAAAAGATGGATATATCTTTATTACTGAAAAGTACGGTCGACGGAAAAGTTTTGTAACGAACTCGTGAATTAAAATGGCGATTAACAATCTCGAATATTAACGCGCTCGTTCCGCTCACGTGTTAAAATATCTCAATTGTTAATGGTCCTTATTAATACAATTGTTGGTTAAATAACTATTTAGACACAATATTTGATTTGCAAGGTATATTATGGAGAAGAGCAGCCACAGACAAGCAAGGTTGGAGGCAAAAAATAAAGGACGCCAAGGCTCAATTTGGGCTGTAGTGCCGTAGAAGAAGAAGAAGATATATACCTACTATTTCTATATTTGCCTAGTTGAGGAAATATAATCAAATGAAAATCTACGGAGTTTTTACCAACAAACAAGAACTCATAACCTGATAGAAGATATGCAACGCTTCAAAATAAACACCCAGGTCATTTAGCACAAAATAAATATATTTTTAAATACAGCACCTAGAGACTTACATTTTTACAGTGACACTGTGTTAGTCCAGGTTCACTGCTAAGGCACGTGATCTGAAGTTTCGAGGGGTCTCGGAAATAAATTGATGCAAACAGATTACTCGGCGATTTTTGGGTTCGCTGAACAAGAATGTAGAACCGACCCCAGATGCACCTAATGCCCAAAAACCCTCCAAACTCCAGAAGATAACATGCCTTGGCAGTGGCGTTGGGCACCAAGTGGTCCGGGAGTCGGTTCTGATGTCGTATTTGTATTCAGCGACCCCAAAAACCGCGTAGTAACCTATTTGAATGCATTTAAGGTCGAAAACCTTCTAAACTCCAAAAGATGACATGTCTTAGCATTGACTGTGGGCACCAGGTGCTCCGAAGGTCAGTTCTGATGACGCATTCGTTTTCAGTAATCCCAAAAACCCCTGTGTAATCTGTTTGCATCAATTTAGTACCGAAACCCTTAAAACTCCAGAAGATGACGTGACCCTAGACACCAGGTGCTCCGGGTGTCGGTTCTAATGCCGTATTCATTTTCAACATCCCAAAAAGTAACCGATTAATCTATTCGTATCAATTTAGTGCCAAAAACCCTCGAAACTCCAGAAGATGACGTGCGTTAGCAGCGACACGTGGCACCAAGTGCTCTGGGGGGTCGGTTCTGATGGCGTATTCGTGTTCAGCGACTCAAAAAACCTCCAAGTAATTTTTTTGCCTCAATATAGTGCCAATAACTCTCGAACTTCCCGGTGACGTGTCTTCGCTGTGACTCTGGGCACCAGTTGCTCCGGAGGTCGATTCTCATGGCATAGTCGGCCATGAGAATCGACTGGCCTTTAGCATGCTTATTTTAACATGTTTATGCAATTTTGTATGCATTTTATGCACTGTAAAATGCAGTTATTCATTTACACCCCTTTTTATGTCATAGACTTTATTCCTGACATCATTCTGAACACAATGCAAAAAGTTGCAAGCCTCTAGGTGCTGTATTTAAAAATTGATTTATTCCGGTGTTTTTAGTGATAATTGCCCTGGTCTATGCAGTTTATGGCCTAGCAGCTGCTGAAGCGTAATAGACAACTAAGTTTTTTGTTACTTTGGAGATTAACATCCTACAAAATCTCAAAGGTGTAGCTATTATCAAAACCAACAGATCAGTCGAAAAGTTTATACCGATAACAAACAGAATTGCACTTAAAACTCCATGCCGTGCAATATGAACATCATTATAGTATATGCACTTATATCTGGTAGTACAGAGGAAGAAACAGACGAAATAGTTTTTATAATGAATTAGATAAAATACTGGTAGAAACCAAAACTGAGAAAGTTAGTAGGCGAATATGGACTAGGAACATATAATCGGAGAGGAATGATGCTAGTGTAGTTTTGCAAGGACAACGAAGTCACTATTACGAACACGTGGTATAAAATACAAGTCCGGTGATTATACACCTGGAAATCCCCTAGAAATGACGGTGAGAATATCGTGAGAAACCACAACCCCGATTTTTGACCCTTCGCTTGGATATCGATCATTCGTTATCTGTACACTCTACCACAGGACCTCGATTTTTGACCCTTCGCTTCGTTATCGAACGTATTCGCTACGTATCTATTTAGTGTACAGAGAGCGAATGATCGATAACGAAGCGAAGGGTCAAAAATCGAGGTGGTTCAAGGCCTCGATTTTTGACCCTTCGCTTCGTTATCGAACGTATTCGTTTCGTATCTGTTTAGTATACGAAGCGAATACGTTCGATAACGAAGCGAAGGGTCAAAAATCGGAGTCCAGATTGACTACATCATTATATATCTATGTAGCTTTTTTACACGCCTTTTAGGCCCAGAGCTTTGTGGTTCTTTTCCATAGCTTTCTGTTATTTGTTAACTTCTTCCAGTCTGTTATTCCCTTTTCCTTTAGTCTTCTACTACCGCGTCTCTCCATCGCTTTCGTGGTCTTACTCTCTTTCTTTTATACTCTGGTTCTCTCCATGCTATTTTCTTGACCATTCTGTCATCGTTCATTCTATCTATATGGCCGAGCCACTGCAACCTTCTTAATTTTATTACGCTATCTATTTGTGGTTCTTTGTAAATATTATAAACTTCTTCATTTGTTCTTCTATACCCTTCCTCTGTTCTCTTCCCTCCTAATATTCTTCTGAGTATTTTCCTTTCCCATCTTCTTATTGTTTCTTCTGTTGTTTGGTTGAGTATCCATGTCTCACATCCGTATGTCGCTGTTGGTCTTATTATAGTCTTGTAAATCCTGAATTTCGTATTCCATGACAGCTGTTTTGATCTTAAATAATGATCTTTGATTGTAAATAATTCATAGCTCCCGCAGATCGTTTGGCATCAATTTCTTTCATTTCTTCACACTTGTTTGTTATCCTTGCTTCTAGATATAAACCATCCTAATTATGTACTTACATTGAACTTTACATGACTACATGCACTTGACTACATCATTATAAACGAAAGATTCCGTAACGTCATAATATCAACTTCAGCTTACCTAGTGGTAGATACAGTAATTGACTACAATCTTTTTAGCAGATATGTAACTCAAACTAAAGAAAATAAAAACAGCAACTAAATTACCTAGAATTACTCGAAGAGAAAACCAAAAAGGAATCCTGAACGCTGTCAAAATCAGAAAGTTGCAATATTTCGACTATGTTGTGAGAGGTGAATGTTACGAACTGATGCAGGTGATACAATCGAAGAATGTGGTTCAACTGCTGCAGGTCTACTGAACTGGTCATAGCAGGTACATTGAAAATTCGAATCACTATAATGTATGCCAATCTTATCAGAGGGAACGATAAGAAAAATAAAATAATCTTGTATATCATTTTAAAATTTTCTTATAATATAGGGTGTCCCAAAAGTACATCGAACATCGAATCGAAAAACTGAAAAACAAAACGTTTTCAATAATTTTCAAAAATCTATCCAAAGACACCGAACACGATCCCCCTCTCTAACCCCTGTAGTTGGGGTGGGGGGTAACTTTAAAATCTTCAATGGAAACCCCCAGTTTTTATTGCAGATTTGGATTCCCTACCTAAAAGTAAGTAACTTTTATTCGAGACACTTTTTCGAATTGTGGACAGATGACGCCATAATCGGAAAAAACCATTTATCGTGATACCATAGGTAAATTATAGAAACGGTCTAATATCTCGAGAAATGCACTTCCAAATGAAAAATACGTATTTAATATTTTTCAAAAACCTATCGAACCATAACAAACACAACCCCTCCACTCCACACCCTGGAGGTGGGGTGGGGGTAACTATAAAATCTTAAGTAGGGACCCCCATTTTTATGATTCGCCATCAAAAATTAAGCAACATTTATCCGAAACATTTTTTAGAATTGTTGATAGATTGCGCTATAATTGGAAAAATACGGTTAATTAGCGCCATCCATCAACAATTCTAAAAAATGTTTTGAATAAATATTGCTTAATTTTTCATGACGAATCCAAATCTGCAATAAAAAATGGAGGTTCCTATTTAAGACTTTAGAGTTACCTTTAGAGTTACGCCCACCCCACCTCCAGGGTGTGGAGTGGAGGGGTCGTGTTTAGTATCATTCGATAGGTTTTTGAAAAATATTAAATATGTATTTTCTGGTTTTTCATTTGGAAGTGTATTTCTCTAGATATTAGACCGTTTCTATAATTTACACAATATGGTATCACGATAAATGGTTTTTCCTGATTATGGCGTCAGCTATCCAGAATTTAAGATTTTAAAGTTACCCCACCTTTCCTCCAGGGGTGTAGTGGGGAATCGTGTTTGATGTCATTGAATAGATTTTTGAAAATTACTGAACACGTATTTTTCACTTTTTTGATCCGATGTTTATTTCGCAAAATATTCGACCGTTCCGCTAATTTTGGGACACCCTGTATAATAATTGTACTCGATAATTAAATAAACATGTTGCCGTTACCAGTGAACACATATTTCGGAATGAAAAAAAAATAAACTTCTTTTTATAAAAAGTCTAAAAAAAAATATATTCCACAAAATACGAAATTTATCATTTATTTGAAATAAAATATGCCGGTGCATTTGCTTATTAAATTACTGCTTATAAAATATTCTCAAGAAGTATTTACCAGAAAACTTCACTTTATTAGTAAAAAGGTCAGTCTCACTTTTAAAATATAGTGCTAACTTCGCAAGTCCCTTGTTTATAGCAATTTACTAAATGAAAAAGTCATAGAAACTTTCCAGATCGAACGTAAAACTCCTGCAGCTTCCAACAAGAAGAATTATATACACAATGGCAAGGTCTTTTATCTCCAAGACGGGATGTTTCCTGATATCTTTTTAT
Source organism: Diabrotica virgifera virgifera (assembly GCF_917563875.1). Taxonomy (NCBI): domain Eukaryota; kingdom Metazoa; phylum Arthropoda; class Insecta; order Coleoptera; family Chrysomelidae; genus Diabrotica; species Diabrotica virgifera. The sequence continues at coordinate 195,551,795 of NC_065447.1, read as the reverse complement.
GTCTTTCTATATTTCTTGGAGTTATGTTTTTTTTTTCTTAACAAGGAAGGAAGTTATTGCTCTTTTTTTAATTAGGTTTACGACGTTTAAAGGAACGAAATTAATTTTAAATGAAATACAACCCCTTTTAGTACCAGGAAAAAAAATGTGGCAAATATACGAAAAAATTATGTGAATAATATGGACTAAAATGAATATCTTTCTTTCTTTCTTTCTCCCCTTCCTTATACCCTTTTGGGTGTCGGATTAGGGTTTAGCTTAGCTACCTACATATTATCTGTTTCCTTCCCATTGGTTCGTCAATTACAAAATTAGTATTTAATTTTTCTTTTGGTTATTACTACTACTACTTATACTACCTATACTACCAATATTTCAACCACCCATCCTATTTCTATTATTATGTTGAACATTATTTAAATTCCTAAACCTAATCTTATCACTAATCAAGTCTATACTTTTATTTTCATTGTGCAATGTATTCGTAATTTACTTGTTTTCTGATCCTTGTATGGCATCTACTTCGTCTCTTCTCTGTCGCTCTGCTAGTTTTTTGGACTGGCTACCTACACTACTTTTCCTCATTGTACTTCTATCTCCATTCCTTACAGTCGGAAAAATGAAAGAATACCCATGAACGAACATATAAAACACGCTGTATTTTCCTGTCAGCGTGTCATACAAAAAATTGGCCAGCGCAAGTACATGTAATGATTATTGTTACATGTACTTGCACTGGACAATTTTCTTTGTGACACGGTGACAGGAAAATACAGCGTGTTTTATATGTTCGTTCATGGGTATTCTTTCATTTTTCCGACTGTACCATTCACTGTAATTTTGTTGTACACAATTTTCAATGTTTTTCCTTTATCTCTCATCACCCTTGTTTTGTCTTTTAGAGATTTCATTTTTTCTCTCCCTTTTTTTGTAAGGTCCTCTGTTATCCATATTTTCTTGGGTTCAACATTCTTTAGTTTGTATCTATTTCGTAGAATGGCTGTTTTGTCTTCTCCGTTTCCTAGTTCTATTAAGCATGTTCTAATTCCAATCCTACATGCTCTTTTAATATTAATATTTACTCCTAAATGCTCTCCAATCATATTTGCTGTTCTTTTTTTAGTGCTGATGTATCGTCAGTATCTATTTCTAACCCACTAATAATTAAACTATTTTTTCTCTTGTCTTTATCCATTTTTTATATTGTTCGTTTGAGTTCTTTTATATCTTCTGTTATCTTTTTATTTTCTTTTTTAGTCAATTCATTTTCTTCTATCAAGCCTTGTCTTTCATTAGTCCATTCATTTTTCATTTCTTTGGATTTATAGTTTTATATTATTCATTTCTTCATTATTTTGTTTTATATCTTCTTTTAGTTCTTTTATATCAGTTCTGGTCTTCTTATTTTCTTCCTTCATTTCTATTTTAAAGTTATTTATTTCTGTTTTAATCTCCTGCTTCAGTTCGGCTAATATATTTTCTTTATTTCATCCATTTCTTGTTTTTCTTTGTAGTCTTTTTGGGGTGGTGTTCTTATTGGTGACTTACTTTTCTTAAATGCTTCTTTTTCGTCAAACGAATTATCATGCACCGGTTTGCTCCTTTTATTGTTCATTCGACTGGGATTATACTTGTAAACTTATTTTATTTAAAGTTGGCGTCAGGCGCCTTCCACCTCGACGGTTCAGAGAAAGCACTACCTACCAACTTTAATTTAATTTATCTTCCATCTGATTAAATTTTCCAAAGCCGTGCCTGACTTTTATGTTTAATTTTGTTAAATGGCTGGTCTTAACCCATTCTGGACAAGTTTTTGTTCGTGGTTTATTTTGATTAGTTTTTGATTATAAATATGCTTAAATATTAGGTACTGGACTTTTGATTTTATGAATATTAATCTAGGCATGATTAAATATTAAATATTAAATATTAAACTTAATACAATTTTCTTGAAGGCTTTTGCGTTGTGTCTTACACTACACTTTCTTTAACTATTTATATTATTTTTAATATTTTATTTTTTGTTTATACCACTCAATTTTTGATTTTTATTAGAGCTAAATTTTTCAGGTTGATTACTTTCGATTTCCAGGACCGGACTAAAATGAATATAAAAAGACTAAATATATCAAAAATCAAAATTAAACGGAAAATCCTAGATGTTACAGCTCAGTAAGTCTTAAACCCCCATGGGTTGGAATTTTTCCACAGTTTGCATCTATTTCTTTCTGTCCATGGCCGCAGTTCTCCAATTTGTTGTCTCGATTGTTTCAAGGTTTTCCTTACACGTTTCTATCCACTTTTCCGTGGTCGTCATTTTTTTTCCTTTTCCTCCTCAGTAGAGAGTAATTTGCTTACCTTATCTCAGCCATTCTCGCAAGATGACCTAAGCATCTAAGTTTCTTTTTTCTGACGATCTTTCTAATTTCTGGTTTTCGGTATAGCTCTCTCATTTCTTTATTTGTTTGTCTCCTTCAAACGTCGTCATCGTCTTTTACTTATGTTTCGCTTCTTTAATAACTGTAGGCTGGATCACAGTTCGGTATAGTCTCAATTTTGCTTATCTTGTTAGATTGTTTAGTTTTATGGCTCTAACAGTCTTCCTCCCTCTCGAAATTCATTTGTTAACTTTTTGACTTTGTTCCCTTTTACTTATTAGGGTTACTCCTAGATACTTAAAATCCGTCTTCTTTTTGAAGCAATATTCTCTCTACTCTCGTTCTTTGTGGTAGTCTTTAGTTGCGTGTCTTAATATTTAGCCTGCCCATTTCCATCTTCTTCTTCTTCAGATGCAAATCCACTAACGGATGTTAGGGATCACATTTTCCATTAACTCTCTGTTTCTCGCAATGTGTATCAGATATTGTGTGTCGTTAATCCCTGTTCGTTGCCTTATGTTTCGGAGCAACGACATGTTCTTGCATCACATTCCTCCCTTGCCTTCAATTTAACCCTTGATTATAAGTTGAAGGAACTGCTTTTTTTCATTTCGCATGGGGATTCTGAAAGTTGACTTTCTTGGTCGATTCTACATTTGTGACTTTGGCCGTCCACGGTGTCTTTAGGATACGGCGATAAAGCCACATTTCGAGGGCTTCTAATCTGTTTATCTCCCTCGTTTTAAGTGCCAAATCCTGTACGCCATATAGCAGCAACAACCATATGTAGCACTTAAACCTTAGTCTCAGTTGAAGATCGAACTCTGAACAGGTCAGTACCTTCCTAAATTTACGAAAGCTTGCCGAGCTTGCTCAATGTGACATTTTACTTTCCTGTCCGACGCCCAGTCTTCAAAAAGTCACCTTCCAAGGTATTTAAATTTGCTCACTCATTCAATGGACTCTATTTAGTGTCCCCCTTTCTATATACTTTGTTTTTGCTCATTAACAATCAATCCATACGAACTAGCCTTCGCTTTTAAAAGTTTTAAACAATTCTCAGCAGTTTCCTTTCAACTCTTGCCATTAACACTACGTCGTCCGTAAAGGTCAGGCTTATGTGGTCATAAATCATACCTTTCCGTATTCCACTCTCCCCAATATTACCCCAACAAAAAATTGAAGATTACCGTGGACAGCGTATCTCCCTGCTTTAATCCTTTTTAAAGTAAAATTCTCCTGTTAGGTTTCATTTTGCCCTTACTCTATTATCGGTCTTTATTAAGATCATTTTTACTAGGCTGTAGTCCACGTAATGAAGCTTAAAATAGGACAAAACATCGCAATTTTTACAGAATGGATCGATTTGCTTGAAAATTTGAGAATAAGTAGTGGATAGTCCAAGGATCAAAATCTATATCATGCCAAAAGGCGCTTTTACCATGGGGGTGGTTACCACCCCATCTTGGGGTTGGAAATTTTTATTATATCTTGACCGCAAAAGTTGGTAAAAACATTCATTGTAAGCAAAAAACGTTCTATACGTTTTTTTAATAAAATTAATAGTTTTCGATTTATTCGCTATCGAAAGTGTTAGTTTTGTATCGATAAAATCAATGTTTTTAATCCGTTTTCTGCTAATGACTCAAAAATTTTCGTTTTATCAAAACAACTTTACTTAACAAAAGTGAACCTTTTGAAAAAAAAAACGAAGCCGTTTTTTTATTTTCTTTAAGACCAATAGTAATCGAGCTATACTTTATTATATGTATTGACTCTTCTTCGTCAAATGCTAAATATTGTAGTTTGAAAGTCCAAGGACGGGAAAAATATGCATTTTTCGAGGATAACTTGTTGAAACTAATTTAAAGTATTTAAAAATGTGTATCTTCAGAAATAAAAAGAATCTCTAGCTAAAAAATTAAGTGACTTATAATGAAAAGAACGTCAGTCCCTATTGTTTTCAGCAAAAAAGTGATCGTAAACAACCCCCTAATCACCACCCTAATTAAAATTATAACATTTATAAAACCAGCGGAAATATAAATATATTAATTTATATAGTTTTTACAATCCGTTTCTAAGTAAATCCAAATATTTTTGTCAGTTCTTTATAGAAATTCAAGTCAAATAAAAATTTATAACCCGCCTATGAACTGTTTCACAATACCTTGTTATATTCTTAGAAGAAATGCGTGTTGGAGGTAATTTTCCAAGCATTCTTCTTGTATTGTGTATAACTGCGTATTTGTCATAATCATATTCTAGAATTATGACAGAACCAGAAAGCAATCATTGGCCTATTCAAATGTCAAGTAAAAATCGTGAGTCGTGATTGGCTGCAACGAACGAAAAACCGAAGTTTAGTTCGACATCGATGGGAAGATTTAGTTTTGATTGCAAAGAACGGGGAGTCTGAAAATAGTTTTTGACCGATAAACATGTCAAAAAGTTAGATTCTAACCGGCATATATTTGTTCCACAAAAGAATTTCCAAGTTAAATTTGGGATATATTAAAGTTCTTTTGGTGAAGATAATTAATGGTTTGATCATTTAATAGTGTAGCAGTTCTGTTGGTTAGTGAATTTTTAGCTTATACGCTTTGTAAACTTATGGTATGGCGTATTTAATCCTTTATGAAGCCGGTGAGCTGTTATAAAACCTTTATAGCTGGTTATAATAATATTGGTTATGGTTACATGGTAATGGATTAAACCTAAGTTTCCTGGATTAGAAAACTAGAGGTAAATTAGCATTTTCCTGTTTGTTATGGTATAATACCTACATATCCACCATACCAGTGGAATTTTCCAGTCATCCGTCGAGTGACGTATGGTGACGTATGAGTGATCTGTCAAAACTTTCCGATGGTGAAGTAATGTTGTGAGATGAATATTTTCAAAGTTTAAGGTATAGTGACTATTTTAATTAAAAATTTAGATTCAAGGATTAAAGTAATTTTTTTTGATAAATATAAATAATTTTTTTTGAATTTAAAAATAAAAATATAACGAGTAAACTTTTGATTGGATCAGAAAGATATTTGCTTCCATCATTATAAAAATGATTGTTAAATCAAAATTGTGATTTAACCATATAAAAATTAATTGAGACATAAATATTTTTGGAATGATATTTGACAAGTGACGTAACTGACAGTTGTTATTTTCAAGTTTCAGTAAAAATAAACATTTTTCCTTTTTAATAATATAAATGCTATATTTTAGATGTGTCAGATATCAAGTCAATAAAGAATAAATTTGTACCATATCTATTTTATAGAAAGTAGATATATTTTAGTCACAGGTAAATATCGCCAATGTTAACCTATAAACTCTGTTTGTTTTGTTTTTTGACAGGAAAAGTTTTTAATAAATATGTAATTTTATTTGTCCTGTTTATTTATAACTACCTATTAGCAAAATTTTAACCACACATTTAAAAGTATTTTAGAGTATACATATTAAGAAAATATTGGATTGTATAAAAGAAACTCCTGGTAAGGCGCCCTCAAACAAAATATATCCAGGATCATTTCTATGTAAACACCCTAGGATATCTGAGTAAGTACTCTTATTTCATTTGGTAATAGTAGTTGATACTAGTTCCTTAAACGAACCTATGACCTGCCACCGCACAACCATGAGCTGCCGCAGCAAGTAGCTTTTAGAAATATCCCCTAATTTTTCTCCAGACCCCTTTCTATTTAAGAAATAGTATTCATCCTACTAGAACTCTGCTTCCACCCCATTTCTAATTATTACAAATGGCGCCCAAAGTGTCGAGCTACAAATAGCACCCAACGTATCAAGCTACAAATCTGTCGTCTTTTCATCCCCAGTCCTATCATTAAGTTGTTCCCAAACAGTTTATTTTTTTAACTAGTCCCAACTGTTTTTCAAACTAAATTATTTTTTTGACCCAGATTTGAGATCGATTATACTATCATATCAGTATCCTAACGTAGTTTAGCCCAAAAACTTATGTCGGTAGCCTAGAAAGAGCCCCTACATTTTTTTTAACGTTACGAAGTGGTATAAATTTTTTAATAGGTGTAAATATGTACTCATTGTAGTGTATCAACATTATTTTTATGTATGTATTTATGGTAGATGTTGATACAGTACCCATGGTGAAAGCATTATTTGAATTTTTTCTAAATATTGATGAGTATAATATAGACAGGTAGTCTATATAAGTAGTGTTAAACATTTTAATATTGAAACTATTTAAAAAGTATAACTTTATTGTTATATTTGTGCATTTATTCATAATTGATGACAATTTTTTACAGAATAACTTGATTTTGTGATTTTTTTTGTTCGTCGTTTGAGTATATTTGTATAGTCTGGTAGTTTCCCTTTGAGCTTTTAGTCCCATTATTTTTTTTTTCAACTAATCTAGCTTTGTCAGTGTCATAAGGATACCAAAGGTTAGTTGGAGCCTACATGTAAATTATTTGGAGCCTATCTGTGAATTAGTCGGAGCCTACCCGTACAGTAAAGGAGTTGGTCAGTCCGATTAATATTTGTCTTTCCCTTCTTGTACCAGAATACATCACAAATGTAATACTCGTGATAGAGGAAGCGTGCTTAGTTGTCTAGGAACACTTCCGTTAATTATCGGAACAAGAACCATTGTTGGTGTTTCCTGTGTAAGCTCATTCGAGAAGCAAGTTTCAATATTGTTTGTGTTTGAATATCCCTGTTGTGTCTAAAATTTTTGAGTCTGTTGTTCCCTGTTAATATGAGAGTGTGAATTTTTGACAAATAGTTCATTGACCCCTCTTTTATTTACTGAATGATTGTAGGCCAAGAGCAGAAGCTGTGACAAGACTGGTGATTTGGAATCCGGTCACGTTGGACAGGTGACGTTTGCTTTCGTTTGATAAATATAAACGGTCCTTTGTTGAAAATCATATTTTCTACTATTCCCTTCTGTCTTTTCCTTGCGTGTTACTTTCATCCCAGTTTTAAAAATGAAGTCTACCCAGGTAAATGATCTGAAAACAGAAGAGTTATCTTATGAACTGTTCATAAGAGGTTTTAAGGTACAAAATAAAAACGATGAGGAAAAACGTAAGTTATTGAGAGGTCAGTTAAGTAAAGAGACTACCTCATCTGCCATCGATTTTACTAAAAATGTAGTCGATCCTGATAAAGAGTTACCTGTAATTCAAGCAATACTCAAAGATTTGCAAAATATTGCAAAAACGATGGATGCACAGTCAACAAAAGCTGACTTTGCTCGTTTCAAAACAAGGTCCACTCATCTGGATTTCAGATTACAAAATTTCCCTAACAATGTAGGTGAAAATGTAAAGGAAGTTATTGAAAACTATAAAATGGATTTATTGATGTTGACAGGAGATGTCTTGGAAAAGGAAGAGACATCCGATAATATGTCCATCCCATCGACTAGTGATACAACTTCAGTCCCTGTTGCCCCTATTAGTTCAGTTTCAGCCCTTATTATACAAGTTTCAACTCCTGTTAGAGTTTCTGATTTAAATATCAAATTTAATGGTGAGAGTAAAGCCCTTCCCACATTTTTAGAAAAAATAAGAGATTCTGCTAGGTCCAGAAATATTTCTCATGATGCCCTGTTTAGATCAGCTTTTGACTTATTTGACGGAAACGCTGCTATTTGGTATAGAAGTGTTAGAAATACAGTTTACAGTTGGAACGAGTTGGTAACCTTACTCAAAACTGCTTTCCTACCCCCAGATTATAATGATAATCTCTTCGACGATATTAAAAGTCGAAAACAAAAAAGTCCGAGTCGATCACTATTTATTCCTCAATCATGGAGAATCTCTTTAGACGTTTGGAAGAGTACCCATCTGAAGCACAGAGAGTTAAAATCTTAAGAAAAAATATTTTAGTGGATTATATTCAACTCATAGCCCTTCAAGATTTTCCCACTGTAGAAATTTTAGTCTCTACTGTTAAACGTTTGGAGCAAAATGTTTTGCCTCTGCTTCAAACTACAAAAGGTCTTGCTGGTATCTCATTAGAAGATACAGAGAAACCCCAAGAGAATCTTCAGGTAGTTGATAAACAAGACAAGCCTGAAAACCCCAAAAGAGACGAACCAGAAAAGCAAGATCGTCCTTTTAAGAAATCCAATACCAATTCCAGACAGAGAAATGAGAGACCCAATCCTCCAGTAGATACTGATGAAAGACATCAATCTTCTTCTTATCCACCAGAAAGACATCAGTCTTCTTTTTCTTATCCACCCCACAGAAATCAGTCTTCTTCTTCTTCTTATCCACCCCACAGAAATCAGTCTTCTTCTTATCCACCTCCTTTGATGAAATCCCCTCCCTACCAAACACAAAGAAGCCCGAGAAAAATTTTTTGTTGTTTTTGTGGTAAGCCCAATCATGTTTCTCGTGATTGTAAATACAGAGAAATATTTTGTTCTCGTTGTGGTCAGAGAGGTGTGAGCACTTCCTCCTGTAAGTGTAAAAAAAAACTAGGTAGTGTGCAGCCAGTCGGCAGTTGCACTCCAGTTAGAGTTAAGCCCGACAAACCTTCCCGAAGCATACTTAACCCTCTTTTTGAAAAAGATCGTGATAAACGTCCTCACATTAGTATTTCTATCTTTTCTAAAAATTTTATCGCTCTTTTAGATAGTGGTTGCACTACATCCGTAGTAGGTGCCAGTGGAATTAAATTTTTGAATTCCCAAGGAATTAATTATAATTCTACTCCCTGTAAACATGTCTGCTTAGCAGATGGTTCTCATAAATCCGTAGTTGGTAATATTGATCTTCCAATTGAGGCGGATGGTGTTTCCCAAATGGTAAAATTTCTTGTTGTACCCTCCGTTCCCCATAGTTTTATTTTAGGAAGTAACTTTATGCATACATTTTCGGTGTTGTTGAATTTTAGGGATAGAACATGGCATTCTTCTCAAAAGGAAGAGAAAACGGAAACTTTTTATTCTGTAGACTCATTTTCTCCCACCGAAAAGAATTTAGTAAATTCAACAGTCGCTTCTTTTGAGGAAATTTCTAGTTCTAAATATATTGGAAGAACCAATAAAATTGAAATGGTTATTGACACTGGTGATGCAAAACCATTTAAGAAAAGACAATATCCTTTATCCCCGTACATGAATAAAATACTACATGAAGAGTTAGACGATATGTTACGATTAGGAGTAATCGAACCAGCCCAATCTCCATGGTCAAGTCCTGTATTATTAGTAAAGAAAAAGTCAGGTGAATATAGGTTTTGTTTTGATGGTCGTTCATTGAATGAAGTCACTGTTCATGATACATATCCTTTGCCCCAAATAGACAGAATTCTTTCGTTACTTAGAGGAGCTAAATGCATTAGTTCCATTGACTTAAGAAAAGCTTTTTGGCAAATCCCGCTGCATCCTGACTCTAGGAAAAAGACAGCCTTTAATGTTTCTGGTAGAGGTTCTTTTCAATTCACTTCTGTTCCCTTTGGTTTGTGTAATAGTGCACAGATTCAACAAAGATTAGTTGATGCTATCTTCGGACCTGAGTTTGAACCCTATATATTCTGTTATTTAGATGACATCATAGTATGTACCCCATCTTTTGAAGAACATATCCAATTGTTGAAAACAATAAGAGATAAACTTAAAGAAGCAAACTTGACCATTAACATCGATAAGTGTGATTTTTTTAAATCTGAATTGAAGTATCTTGGTTATGTAGTTGGTAACAATTCCCTTAAAGCAGATCCTGAAAAAATCTTAGCTATGGTTAATTATCCTAGGCCATCTAATTCTACTGAAATTAAAAGATTTATAGGTATGTGTTCCTGGTATCGTCGTTTCATTAAAGATTTTTCCAGTTTAGCCTCCCCTATTAATGACCTCCTTAAAGGTCATCGAAAGAAAAAACAACCAGTAATTTGGACAAGTGAAGCTAAAAATGCTTTTTTGAAAATTAAAGAACTCCTAATTTCTGCCCCTATCTTAGCCCAACCCAATTTCAAACTTCCTTTTGTTGTGCAATGTGATGCATCTGAACCTGGTCTTGGTGGTGTCTTGACTCAAACTATTGATGGTGAAGAAAAAGTTATAGCTTATGCTAGTAGGTCTCTTTCCCGAACTGAAAGAAATTATTCAGTTACAGAGCGAGAATGTCTCGCAGTGATCTTCGCTATCGAGAAATTTCGAGGTTATATTGAAGGAGTTAAGTTTTCGGTCATTACAGACCACCATTCACTTCTCTGGTTGAATAAACTGTCCAATCCTACAGGCAAATTAGCCAGGTGGGCTATGCGCCTAAGACAACATACTTTCGATTTGATTCATAGAAAAGGAACATCCCATTTAGTCCCTGATGCTTTATCCCGAGCCCATACCAATGATACCCAAAATGTTAATTATCTAGAAATAGATATTGATAGAATAGACCCTTGGTTCGATGATTTAAGATCGAAGATACTCCGTTCCCCTGATAATTTTCCACAATGGAAAGTGGAAAATGATTTTATCTACAAGTATGCCCCATCCCCAAATTCTTTCAAGACTAATGATGTTGAATGGAAAATTTTAGTACCCAAACCCCAAAGATTAGAAGTTATGCAATCTTGTCATGAGCCACCTACATGTGCTCACTTTGAATTCTATAAGACTTTGTCCCGTATTCAAGAAAGGTACTATTGGCCCAAAATGCGTTGTGATGTGCTTAAGTTTGTCAGATCATGTAGAGTATGTGGTGCTCAGAAAACACCAAATCATGCTCCATTAGGTAAAATGGGTAAGCAAAGAGAAGCTCAATTCCCCTGGCAGATAGTTGCCGTTGATCTGATTGGTCTCTTTGTTCGTTCAAAAAAAGGTTATACGTGGTTATTAGTGGTTGCTGATTGGTTTAGTAAATATACCTTAGTTCATCCTTTGAGGAAGGCTACGGCTAAGAGTATTACTGAGTTTTTGGAAGATAATGTCTTCCTGATGTTTGGTGTTCCCCAGTATGTGATTTGTGATAATGCCTCAAATCTGAACAACCCTCTTCTAATTAATCTCTGTAGTAGGTATAATGTTCAGAAAGTATGGTTTAGCCCCGTGTATGCACCACACTGTAATTTTGTGGAAAGGAATAATAAAACTATTGGAACAGCAATCCGTATGTATGTAAAAAACCACGTAGATTGGGACAAGAATTTAGCAAAGACCAGACAAGCTATTAACACCGCAAAGCATGAAGTAACTGGATATACCCCAGCTTTCCTTAATTATGGCCGTCATGTTCCCCTGAGTGGAAATTACTATGGTATTGATCAAAAAGATCAATGGAACCAAGATCTAGAAATTATTCCTGGTTACCGTGATATGTACGCTTCAGAAGTAAAAGGATTAAGTCAAGTCTTCGAAAAAGTCAGGGCTAATCTTCGAAAAGGATATGAACGTAACGCTAGAAGTTACAACTTACGAAGAAGAGAAGTCCAATTCCAAGTAGGAGATAAAGTATGGAAAAGGAATAAAGTCCTGTCTAATGCAGCTAACAAGTTTATGTCTAAACTAGCACCGAGGTACATTGAAGCTACAGTCCGAGAAAAGTTGTCACCAGTGGTGTATCGTCTCTCTGATTTAAACGGTTCTGATCTTGGTAAATGGCATGTTAAAGATTTAAAACCTTTTGTATCTGATGAAGATAATATGTCATCCCCTTAGTCCTGATTCCCTATTCTCTGTTCCCCTTAATTTTTTTTATTTTCCTTAGTCTTGATAAGAAATAGACATCTTCTTTGATTTTGGTATGTCGTTTTTAGTCCTTGTTTTATACCCTTTTTTAGTCTTCTTTTATTTTAGTCTAGTTGTTGAAGTGAGTATATTCCCTGTGAGACGTTTAACGTAAAGTTACCGATCTCGACTTGAGACAAATGAGTACATTTTGTCTCATTGAGGTATTTAGAATGGAGATTCTAAATCCTCACTTTTGCTGAACCGTTGCCAATAAAAATTCCCTGAAACTCGCTAGGCGTTTAGTGGAATTGAAGCAGATGCCTATCTGCTGAGCCTAGAGCTCGAATAATTTTTTTTAGTGTTTGAAAACCACTCCCGGTTAGGCAACGAGGTGATGAGGCTGTGTCTGCTCTGGTATATGGTATATATTATATGATATATTATATAATATATAAAAGAAAGACTAAGTTTTCACTCTAATGGCATATAAAACAACATAATGCTATTCTACATCCCACCAGAATGAAAACAATGGGAACCTTCTCTGGTTACACCTCCGAGGCTTCTACAATTAGCAAGCCATACGGATGCTGAGACTAAGGAAGATGAGGGAATTCTACAATTTGCAATTCACGTCCCATCTGCTCAGCGCGGTAAAGTTCCAACGAGAATGGTTCTCTTCATACTCCACACAGAGTAAATGTAAATCAAAAATGAATAACCATTTTCAATTTCGTTGCAAAACGAAAATACAGCCGAACCATATTCTAGTCCAATCAGAGAGTGCTGCAAGCACCTCTACCGGTTTCGAAACTTATTAGTCTCTCATCAGGAGGCACATATGCTGCTCTCCCTGATCCAACCAAAACAAACCCCAGCGTGCAGTCCCGGATTGCAACGAACGAAATGGCATAGATGCCCTAGGAATGAGGGATGAGGGAACTTTACCGCTCTGAGCAGATGGGACCTGAATTGCAAATTGTAGAATTCCCTCATCTTCCTTAGTCTCAGCATCCGTATGGCTAGCTAATTGTAGAAGCCTCGGAGGTGTAACCAGAGAAGGTTCCCATTGTTTTCATTCTGGTGGGATGTAGAATAGCATTATGTTGTTTTATATGCCATTAGAGTGAAAACTTAGTCTTTTTGTAGCAGTTGCCGCTAGGGCATCTATGCCATTTCGTTCGTTGCAATCCGGGACTGCACGCTGGGGTTTGTTTTGGTTGGATCAGGGAGAGCAGCATATGTGCCTCCTGATGAGAGACTAATAAGTTTCGAAACCGGTAGAGGTGCTTGCAGCACTCTCTGATTGGACTAGAATATGGTTCGGCTGTATTTTCGTTTTGCAACGAAATTGAAAATGGTTATTCATTTTTGATTTACATTTACTCTGTGTGGAGTATGAAGGGAACCATTCTCGTTGGAACTTTACCGCGCTGAGCAGATGGGACGTGAATTGCAAATTGTAGAATTCCCTCATCTTCCTTAGTCTCAGCATCCGTATGGCTTGCTAATTGTAGAAGCCTCGGAGGTGTAACCAGAGAAGGTTCCCATTGTTTTCATTCTGGTGGGATGTAGAATAGCATTATGTTGTTTTATATGCCATTAGAGTGAAAACTTAGTCTTTGTGTAGCAGTTGCCGCTAGGGCATCTATGCCATTTCGTTCGTTGCAATCCGGGACTGCACGCTGGGGTTTGTTTTGGTTGGATCAGGGAGAGCAGCATATGTGCCTCCTGATGAGAGACTAATAAGTTTCGAAACCGGTAGAGGTGCTTGCAGCACTCTCTGATTGGACTAGAATATGGTTCGGCTGTATTTTCGTTTTGCAACGAAATTGAAAATGGTTATTCATTTTTTTATATAATATATATATCACTTGTGTTACTGTTGTGAATGTCAGCGAGGTCCACACAGGGCATAAGATTTATTTCTTCCCCAAGACACAGAAACTCTTGTCACCTACAGTTCATTTTAGAGTCATGGAACATGTTAGTCTACTCGACTTTAAAGAGTCTGGCGATCGATGGTACGCTAGCCCAATCCCTAACGTTTGTTGTTTGTTTAATTTAATCCCCCACTTGCCATCATCTAAAAAAAATAATAATAATATTTTTTAAAAGTGATTTTGCCTCGCTCAAGGAATCATGGTTGATTTCTTGTTTGGTTTATCGAAAACTGAATATTCTATCCGAGATTTCTCTTTTCGGAGGAGGCTGTTATAACATTTATAAAACCAGCGGAAATATAAATATATTAATTTATATAGTTTTTACAATCCGTTTCTAAGTAAATCCAAATATTTTTGTCAGTTCTTTATAGAAATTCAAGTCAAATAAAAATTTATAACCCGCCTATGAACTGTTTCACAATACCTTGTTATATTCTTAGAAGAAATGCGTGTTGGAGGTAATTTTCCAAGCATTCTTCTTGTATTGTGTATAACTGCGTATTTGTCATAATCATATTCTAGAATTATGACAGAACCAGAAAGCAATCATTGGCCTATTCAAATGTCAAGTAAAAATCGTGAGTCGTGATTGGCTGAAACGAACGAAAAACCGAAGTTTAGTTCGACATCGATGGGAAGATTTAGTTTTGATTGCAAAGAACGGGGAGTCTGAAAATAGTTTTTGACCGATAAACATGTCAAAAAGTTAGATTCTAACCGGCATATATTTGTTCCACAAAAGAATTTCCAAGTTAAATTTGGGATATATTAAAGTTCTTTTGGTGAAGATAATTAATGGTTTGATCATTTAATAGTGTAGCAGTTCTGTTGGTTAGTGAATTTTTAGTTTATACGCTTTGTAAACTTATGGTATGGCGCATTTAATCCTTTATGAAGCCGGTGAGCTGTTATAAAACCTTTATAGCTGGTTATAATAATATTGGTTATGGTTACATGGTAATGGATTAAACCTAAGTTTCCTGGATTAGAAAACTAGAGGTAAATTAGCATTTTCCTGTTTGTTATGGTATAATACCTACATATCCACCATACCAGTGGAATTTTCCAGTCATCCGTCGAGTGACGTATGGTGACGTATGAGTGATCTGTCAAAATTTTCCGATGGTGAAGTAATGTTGTGAGATGAAAATTTTCAAAGTTTAAGGTATAGTGACTATTTTAATTGAAAATTTAGATTCAAGGATTAAAGTAATTTTTTTTTTGATAAATATAAATAATTTTTTTTTAATTTAAAAATAAAAATATAACGAGTAAACTTTTGTTGTTCTGAAGCTATTTTCTTGTGGCATTTTTATTAACGTTTCGACGCCCAAATCGGGTGTCAAATAGTATTTTGTATTTTGACAACGGCACCCGATTTGGGCGTCGAAACGTTAATAAAAATCATTTTTTAATAATATTGTGGCTTATTTCCCATTCTAAATAGTTAAAAGAGTAAACTTTTGATTGGATCAGAAAGATATTTGCTTCCATCATTATAAAAATGATTGTTAAATCAAAATTGTGATTTAACCATATAAAAATTAATTGAGACATAAATATTTTTGCAATGATATTTGACAAGTGACGTAACTGACAGTTGTTATTTTTAAGTTTCAGTAAAAATAAACATTTTTCCTTTTTAATAATATAAATGCTATATTTTAAATGTGTCAGATATCAAGTCAATAAAGAATAAATTTGCTTATTTTTTGGTGCACCATATCTATTTTATAGAAAGTAGATATATTTTAGTCACAGGTAAATATCGCCAATGTTAACCTATAAACTCTGTTTGTTTTGTTTTTTGACAGGAAAAGTTTTTAATAAATATGTAATTTTATTTGTCCTGTTTATTTATAACTACCTATTAGCAAAATTTTAACCACACATTTAAAAGTATTTTAGAGTATACATATTAAGAAAATATTGGATTGTATAAAAGAAACTCCTGGTAAGGCGCCCTCAAACAAAATATATCCAGGATCATTTCTATGTAAACACCCTAGGATATCTGAGTAAGTACTCTTATTTCATTTGGTAATAGTAGTTGATACTCCCTAGTTCCTTAAACGAACCTATGACCTGCCACCGCACAACCATGAGCTGCCGCAGCAAGTAGCTTTTAGAAATATCCCCTAATTTTTCTCCAGACCCCTTTCTATTTAAGAAATAGTATTCATCCTACTAGAACTCTTCTTCCACCCCATTTCTAATTGTTACAAAATTTGCCATTGACCTGCTTTTATTTTCTTGATCTGTGTATTGTTAACACTTTCTAGAGGTTTGATTAGCTTAGAAAGATTAGTTTAAAAAAAAATGGAGTTAAATGCGAATAACGAGTTTTTGCAGTTAGGTAAAAAGTGTCCTTTTCTTCTGAATAGAAAGAATAGCATCAAAGATAAAAAAATATTTAAATAAAGAATTGTAGCTTATCTAATTCCCAAGAATTCAATTTGAAAAAAAAAATTTTACGGCAAAAATTCAGTAAGCTATTGACAATTAAAACTTTTAATATCATGCAAAAACCACCTTTACCAACCCTGTCAATGCCACCTCTTTTTACAACTGAGAATTTTTGAAGGATTTAATATTAATTGTCTTATAGATCTTGTAAATACCCACAAAATTGGTTTTAGTGATTTTTCTAAGATAAAAAATAAAAAAGTTACGGTTAAAAATTAAATATATTTTTTTGAAAAAAAAAAAATATCGAGAAATTCAATTTTAAGCATAATAACGTAAATTTATTCTTCTTTGTTTATGTATTATTAATAGATTCTAAAAGTTTGACTAGCTTATAATGATTAGTTTCTCAAAAACTGAAGTTTACAGCGAGTAACGAATGTTTGCAAATTGGTAAAAAATGCCATTTTCTTCAGAATAGAAAGATTAGCATCAGAGACACGAAAAAATGTTTAAATATGAAATTGTAGGCAATTTAATTCCCAATAACTTGGTTTCATAAAATTTGGTTTACGACAAAAATTGAGTGAATCGTAAATGAGTATAGCATCGAAAAACATCGATTTCTTAGATATAAAACTAACACTTTCGATAGCCAATAAATCGAAAGCTATTAATTTTATCAAAAAAATATAGAACATTTTTTTCTTAGAATGAATGTTTTTATTAACTTTCGCGGTCAAAAGATAATAAAAAATTTCCACTACCGAGGGCATCATATAGATTTTGATCCATGGAATATCCATTACTTATTCTCAAATTTTGAAGCAAATTGATCCATTCTGTAAAAATTGCGAGGTGAAAAGCTTTGGTTCCTGGATTTCTGATCAACTTTTCCAGAATTCTAAGTATTTCCCAGAAAACTTCAATATATCAGCAAAAAGGTCAGTCTCACTTTTAAACTATAACGCTAACTTCGCAAGCCTCTTGTTTATAGCAATTGACTAAATGAAAAGTGATAGAAACTTTCCAGATCGAACGGAAAACTCCTGCCACTTCCAGCGAGAAGAATTATATACAAAATGACTAGGTATTTTATCTCCAAGACAGGATGTTTTCTGATACTTTTTTATGCCATTATATTTCATATTTTTTATCATAAAAAGGAAGGAAGTTATTGTTGTTGTTTTAATTGGTTTTAGGATGTCTAAATGAATGAAACGAATTTTAAATGAATTACATCTCCTTTTAGTACTATTAAGAAAAAATATAAGACAATCATAATGGTCACTCTTCGGGGGTGAAAAAATATACGTTTAGAATAAGTCCGGAAATGGATAAACTCACTAATTGTAAGCAACTTTTGTTCTATAGCCTTTTTCCCTAGTTAATACTTTTCGCGATATTTGTGAGTGAATATGTTCATATTTCAATAAAAAAAACAAATTTTTGGAAGGTGTTTTGCAAATAGCTAAGAAAGTAAGTATTCTATCGAAAAAAAAACATTGTTAGCAAAAATATATCTTATAAAAAGGGAACAAAATAGTGTATGTATGAGGTGGTCTCTGGACATATTAAAAACAGAGTTGTATCTAATGAAAAATAGATTCGTATTCGTCAAACTCCAAATCGAATATTTCAACGTAAAATAACAAAAACAAAATGAAGCCCTTTTTGGGGAAAACTCATTACAGATTTTTTTAAATGTTTAAAAAAGTTTTATTTGTGTTTTTCAAAAAAATTTCTAGCATCAAAAGTAAGCAAGTTACGCTCAAAATAAAGTTGGTCAATTTATCCACTTCTGGACTTATTTTGAACGTATACTTTTTCATCCCTGAGAAGGGGTGAAACTTATACCATGGGCAAAAGCACAAATCGGTAAAATATTAGTTTGTTTCTTTGACATGTTAGCTATCTGTTTGCTAAATTTTATGTCAATCCAAGGGTTCTTTAAAATTTGAAGCAAAAACCGTCAGTAAATGGACTACTGCTGGAGTTTAATTAAATAAAAAAAATATATGTATTAAAATTAACTAGTTTTAATGGGAAATAAGCCACAATTTTACTAAAAAAACATGATTTTTAAACATCAAAACTAGTTAATTGCAAAAATGCCACAAGATAATAGCTTCAGAACAATATATGTATTAACTTGACCGAATAATTCCATATCCTTTGATGAAATAGTCATATCGACAAAACCGGTATACCGAAATGCGTTTTGCCTTTTGCCGTAAATGAAGTCAATTTCTATAAAGCTTTTGCTTTATACAAACGTTGCTGTGATTTTCGTCGACATGGCACACTGGTTATAGTGCAGTCACTGAAGGTGGATATGAGCTATTACCTCCGATTTCGTTGAACCTCCATCGATTTGCATGAAAATTGGTGAGTGGTTAGAGGATGTCTTAAGGAACAAAGGTGACATGGTGCCAACTTGCGCTTTTACGCTGGGGGTGGATGCCACATGCCACTCCTCCTCGTGGGTGAAAATTATTTTATTAAAAATAACCCCACAATTCGATAGAGGGACAAATTATCAGCAAAATTTGTTATATAAAGTTATTAAAATAAATCAAAACTTTTTGAGTTAGTAAAGATCAAAGATTTTAATTTTTCGTGAGAAAAATGCATGTTTTTAACCGATTTTTCATAAATAACTGAAAAACTTATAAGTTTTTACAAAAAAGTTATTATTATCAAAATTAAGTCTAATAAAAAATCAAATAAACTCCTTACTAGAAAAACCTTTCAATGTTAACTAAAAGTGAGTTATAGGTAATTGAATGTATATTTCTTTCGTCGAGTACCCAAATCTAAGTATTCAAGCTTAAATACCGGGAAAAGTATGCATTTTGTAACATAAACTTATTAAACATTTGTCAAAGTTCATAGAAATGTCTATCAAATAAGCCCTCGGACAAGTTGATAGCATTAAAATTTATGCACCAAAAATGTTTCAAAATGTATCTTTTAAAAATTTTTCCAAAAAATGTTGTTTTTTTGTAAATAACTCTGTTAGTTTTTAAGATATGAGGTTCGCCTAAAAACTAATTGAAAGTTGATACCAAGAGCTATTTAAAAACGTCGAAATTAGTCTTTTAAACCTCTTAGTTTTTTAAAAATAAAAGGTTAAATGGCCCCGGTTACATGGTTCTCGAAGCAAAATTGAAATTTGAAACGTTTCTATCTCGATTGTTTGTTACTCTACGGAAATAGCAAAATCGGTAGGTACGATAATTTTAAAAATTCTCATTTTTGAAGTTATACTTCTTTACGGGCGTAATGACGGTGAAATTTTATATGGGAAAACCTAGCGACCGGGCGCATGCGCATTATAACTTTGTTCTGATTGGATGTTCAAATGACATGACAAAAATTATCCGATATGGCAGCTGTGACACAGCTGTGGGACTGTGCATGGTTTGGTTATAATGTATGCTTGTTGCGTTTTAAAATTTGTAGGAAGAGAAACAACAAACAAAAAGTTAGTTAATGGTTATACTGCCTTTTTAAATAGTTTTCATATTATATTTTTGGACTTATTTACATAGAAGAGATGATTGTTGCATGCCAATGTGAAAGCTCATCAAACTGTGCCTAGTATGAGTGCCGCAGATCTCGCTTATTCAAAGCTAAATAATCTTTCACTGGTAAGTGTTTTATAAATAGTTGATCAAATTTTGTTATGATATTTGAACATAGCCACTTCGCACGACGCAATTGATTGCGAAATTTATTAGTCGTTATACGGGCTCCGATACCTACCTTGAACCTACCAAAATACATAAGTAGTATGTAATACTTTTATTTTACACCTTAATATTCACCTAATATATTGTCTTATTACCCTATGTTTTGTTGTATTTTTTCAATTCTAAATCATTTCAATTCAAAATCAAAATAATTTGATTTACATAAGTTAAAAATGTCAAAAGGTTAATCTGTTTAGTTAGACGATCTTCGCACATAATGACAAGCTGTGTCTGTAGCGCAGTTTTAATGCGGGTGAATCCCAATACAACTCAAATACCAGCCGCGTGGTAAGTTGGTTCGAATCCCAATAGAAACTTTTATTTTTTTATTTTTTTTTATACATTTTATGATTGTAAGTATATTTATTATATAATTTTATTTTCAGAAAATACGTATTTAGTTAAAAATTTTTCCGACAATTAATGTTCAGAAATCATTTGTGGCATTTTTAATGTGTTTGTGTGTGTTTTATTTTTTTATTATTTTAATTTTTGGCACTGTTTTAATAAAAATGTTTGAGAAGTATTAAGTATAAATTAATTTAATATTTAAATAAAATATAAATAAAAAGTATATTAATTTCGTTTATAATCATATAATCATATAATCATATAATAGAAGTATAACTTCTTACGTGCGTACAAAGTACACACACATTCTTTTTTATAATTATATCTTTTTTTTCAAAAATATGCATTCTAAACCTGTCAAAATTGTTGAAATCATTAACTACGTTAACCTAAAGAAATTCTTGTGAGGATTACTACAAATTTAAATTTTTGTGGAAATGGCGTATGTTTTATTTTTCACTTTTCCTAAAAAAATCGAAAGGGTTGTCTTATTTCCATCATAACTTGCTTAATTTTAATGCTATTAACTTCTACTTGAGCGAATATGATAAGTATTTCGAAGTACTTTGACAAGTGCTTAACAAGTATATTCTATAAAATGCATTGTTTTCCCGTTATGTAAGCTTGAATACTTAGATTTGAGTACTCGTCGAAAAAAATATGCATTCAATTACCCATAACTCACTTTGATATAACATTAGTTTAGTTCTTTAAGTTGGGACTGTATTAAAGTTTTTTTATCTTTAATTTTGGTAATAATAACTTTTTTACAAAATCTTAGAGTTTTTGAGTAATACGTGAAAAACAATATCACCTTTATTACTTGAAGTATCTTCTAACTACTCACCAATTTTCATGAAAATCGATGAAGGTTCAACGAAGTCGGAGGTGAAAACCTTCAGTGACTCCACTATTAAAGGATATAAATTTTTTTACATCGGCACAAATTTTATTTAAATATGTAATTGATTTGGCCCAACTGACATTTAAAATCACCTGTTACTTCAAGCGGTGTTTTCGAGAGAACGGTGCATTCTACACAAAATGTGCTAATACATATTTAAAAAAAAATTAAAGAAAAAAAATAGTACATCACTGAGATATTTCAAATTAAAAATTATTTTTGAATTTCCTTTTCAATTTCTGACAAACCATCTATCTTCATGTTTGTTCATACGACGCTTCGTTTCCATGCAAAAAATAAAATATTTTAACGCTTACAACGTATTCAAAATATATATGTAAGTTTCTATACATTCATAATATTAGACCAGGGCGCATAATCTGTAAAAGTATTAGTACATTTGGATGTTGAACATATAAATTATGCCGATATAAATGAGTCAGATTAAATAAATTATTAGAAGAATTTTTTACTAAGCAACAACATTTTTGTTTATTTAGTATTATTTTGTATTTTGACAACGACACCCGACTTGGGCGTCGAAACGTTAATAAAATCATTTTTAGGTAAAATTGTGGCTTATTTCCCATTTGAATATACTTGATTTCAGTGGTGTACCATTTTTATCTTAAAAAATTTCAGAGTATTACCCGTAAGCGCACCAATGCTGAATATAAAATTATTAATTGTATGTCAAAACATGCGCAATAACTATGTCTTAAAACCCACCAAATTTAATTTACACACCTCAACTGGTTTTAGAGCAATAAATAAATCGTCAGTTTGTAATAAAAATTTTAACACCCCGTATCTCTGAAACAAATGAAAATCGAATAACCACATATGAGTTATTTTTCATTATTTTTACGTATATTATACAGTCTTAAAGTTTGGCGCGTTCTTACCCACTCACCCTGTATATGTTTTCGTAAATCGATATTTTCCTTTCCCCCTCCTAGTTTTAGGAGGAAGCCCAGACGGGAAAGTTTGCATATTTTTTTGAGTCACAAAATTGATATTCTTAGAAAAATTTCGCTGTTTTAGAGACCAGAACTCTGGCGATTGGATTATTTTTAGAAAATTTTGATAATTTTTGATAAATTTCATGCCAAACCCTTCTTTAAGTGCGTTATTAATTTTGATAATTAGGGGAGTGCAATTAGAACGAAAACATGCATTGTTTCGGAAAAATTCAAACAAGTTTATATTTTTCTAAAACCTTTTTTGTTAGTTTATATATGTACATGTTAAAGTAAAAAGTTCTACTCTCAGATTTGACCGCTAATTGTATATTAAATGTTTAAACAATAACAATAATTGTTATTTTTTTATAAATAATTTATTTATTTTTATTTTTATTAATAATGGTTTTGTATAAATAATTTTAAAAATATCGTTGAATTCATCATTTTACTTTGATCAAATATGTTTCTATTTTGTTTTTGGTTATGCTGAATCCCAATATGGTATTACAATTTGAAAATTCTTATAAAAAAGCTCTTATACATTATGTTTGCGTATCTAGGTACCACATGGAAAACTTTTTTATTATCAATTTTACGAAAAAAAGTTTTTCTTCGTAAAATGCTCTACCTGGTCTACATAGAATCTAAGGTAAAACCATCAGATATCAAACTTATTTAGTTTTATACGAGGTATGTAAACAGTATGAATATTTGTTAAGAGTAAAGTGCCTTTATTATTCACAATATTTTAATTAGAGGGACATAATGGAACGCTGAAACATAATTTTGAATTCCAAACAACTTTTCTTAATAACAATTTTCGATGTTGTGAATTATAAAGGTACTTTACTCTTGAGTGCAATTCATATTTTTTGAGATACCTCGTATAAAATTAATAAAATTTTATATTTTATGGTTGCATCTTAGATTATATACGGTGCAGCGTATTTTATAAAGAATAACTTTATTTCATAAGACTGATAATACAAAAGTTATCAATATGTTCCAACAATAAGTTATGTATCAACAATAAGTTATGCAGATATACGGTATAAGAAATAAAAAAAAATTGTTGAACATTTATTATTGTTAAAGCTTGTTATTAAATGTATTTTAGGTAAGTTTTACAGAAAAAATTTTGATCAATTTTTATAAACATTTTTTTAGCTTGTAATCATCGGTTTTTGTATTACACTTTTGTTATCCTTTCTAAAGTAAAATAATTTAGTGCATTTTAAAGACTGCATCCTAATCTTAAAAAAACACCTACAAAACTGTAAAGATCTGTTTAAACTTGAGTAATAATACCGTCTTAAAGTGGTGTTAATTCTGTAAAACTATGAAATTTTCAAAAATTACATTTTTTGAGACGTCGCGTCGTATTAGACAAGACGAAAACGGCGGGTTCGTTATAAAAAATATTCCCATGAGATTTTTTTGCATAATCACATTTTTAATACACCCCAGAATAAGGTTCAAGAAGTCGCCGATGAGAAAAGTGGTCCAAATTTTTTTTTTAATTTTTTTAATCAAATTGCAAAAATTACTGTTTTTGGTCTGGTCAAATTTTTTTTTGGTTTTTAGACCATTCCGGACAAAAAAGATCTCTTGTAATTTTTCTCTAAAGTTGATGGTTTTCGAGTTATAAACAATTTAAAATTTGAAAACGCAAAAATGGCCATTTTTAAGACTTAATAACTCGGTTAAAAATTATTATTATGAAAGTCAGAAAGTGACTAAATCAAAGTTTAAACCCCCCCCCCCCCCCCTACGTGATCCTAAAGAAATTTGTCTCATTAATTTATAACTAAGCTGTTATTTTTAATTGTTAACAATAGTTAATAGTGCGAGTGAGTGAGTGCGAGTAAGAAGCCCCATTGGACTGCCGGAATGGCATCTCTCTCGCACTCACCTTAGACGACGCGACGGCCTAATACGCGCTGGCGCTCATTATTATTACTTAAAAATAACAGCTTAGTAATAAAATTATGACAAAAATTTCTTTAGGATCTTGTAGGGGGGGCTTTAGACTTTGATTTAGTCACTTTCTGACTTTCATAATAATAACTTTTAACCAATTTATTAAGCCCTGAAAATCGCCATTTTTCTTTTTTTTTTCAATTTTAAATTATTTATAACTCGAAAACAAACAACTTTAGAGAAAAATTACAAGAGATCATTTTTGTCCAGAATGGTCCAAAAAACCTAAAAGTCCAAAAAACAAAAAAAAATTTGTACCGGCCAAAAATATTAATGTTTGCAATTTGCTTTAAAAAAATTGTTAAAAAAAATTGGACCACTTTTCACGTGGCCGACTTCTTGAACCTTATTCTGGGATGTCTCACGAATGTGATTATGCAAAAAAATCTCATGGGAATATTTTTTCTAACGAACACGCCGTTTTCGCCTTGTCTTTATGATGTGAATTAAATTTTTGAGATTTTTTTGAATAAAACATCGTTTAGTAAGATGTTTAAAAGGTAAGTAATTTGATTTTTTCCGAAATGAAAATCTATATGCACTCCCCTAACTATCATATAGGATTTTAAGAATGTCGCGAATCATTACATGATATTTTAGTTAAATCTGACAGTTTTCAGAACCTTTATATCAATACAAATATCAATATTTATATAAATATTTGCCAAAATATTAATATTTAAAATATTTTAATGAACAAATAAATAAATATAAAATAAAATTTCACTAGGAAATGTCCGAATACACCAATGACATAAAATATTTATATTTTTGTTGTTCTGAAGCTATTTCCTTGTGGCATTTTTATGATTAATTATTTATATGGGAAATAAGCCACAACTAAAATGAAAAAAAAAATTTTATTAACGTTTCGACGCCCAAATCGGGTGCCGTTGTCAAAATACAAAATATTACTAGAATAAACAAAAGTGTTGTTGCTAAGCAAAAAAATTCTTCTAATAATTTATTTAATCTGACTCATTTATATTGGCAATTCATACATATATTATACATAAATATATTTATATTTATGTCGTTGAAAAATACTAACCAAAAATTGCAATTGTCATTTTTTTACCCGTTGATGTAGGGCTTTTCATTCACAGTCATTTGTTTCGAGCTTCTGTCATGTGTCACGTAATATTAATATATCTACGTCATACGTTATTGGTATATATCAATGATACAAACCAAAGACGTATGACGTAGATATATTAATATTATGTGACACATGACAGAAGCTCGAAACAAATGACAATCGATGAAAAGCCCTATTTGTGAAAGTACTGTCGCGATCGGTTACTTTTGTGTTGGATTACTTTTATTCGCATCAATGATTGGTTATCTATGTAGAGAAGGTACATATTGTAATCGTCAACCAACTATACATCAATAAGTACAAGTCGCTTTAATATGCAAAAACCCGTTAACTTATACATAATTTTTGAAGTTCTATGCATAATAATCACGGTCGCACGTTTTTTTCTGTCACTTCCAACTTAATTCGTTAGAGATAATTCGATAAACTATGATGCACTGAAAGAAGAGTTGGTATAAACCAGAGGTTCTCAATCTGTGGTACATGTACCACTTGTGCTACATATCATCATTACTTGGGTTGGGACGCAAAACCAAAAATAAAATTAAAATTGTAGTACTTAGTAAGTCTTGACAATACGATCTAAAAATAAAGGAGGTACCACAAATAATAAAAAGAACTGTAAGTGGTTCATGACTCAAAACGGTTGAGAACCACTGGTATAAACTGAAGGTACTGTTTCTTGTCCCAAGCATGTAGTTTATTGAATTTTTTTTAAGTAATTTTTAAAATCACCATTAATTCACCATATTTTAATATTTAAATATCAAATTCTATTTGCTTTCATGTCGTCCTTTAATAAATAGAAAGGAAATTGGCATTTAAATGTCGCTTAATTAATACCGGACCGGTAACTAAGTGAGGTTGATATTGGCAAATCAGTTTTGATTAATCTTCAAATGAAAAATTCTACGTCATAATGCGCTTGGCGTGCTTCACGCACAGTCCTGTCCAAGGAAAAACCTATTTATAATTGCGAATTTATTCACGAAAAATACGTTATACAAAAACAGGGTCGTGTTTATATAAATTATATAGGTCTAAGACCAACTATGTTGGGAGCAACATAAAGACGGGCAAAGTTCAAGGCAGGCAGAGCTATATTTCTTAAAAAATAGGAAGTAAACAATGAATTTTCGGGTCCTTAAAATTATATTCAGATTAAATTGCCCAATCAATGTTTAATAGATCATGTTGTGAATAAAACTCGGATTATAGACAAAATGCTTTTTTGCCTATTTTTCCTATTTTAGGTGTTATTTGGCAAATTTTGCCGTTTTTCGTAAATTACGCCTATTTGCCATGGTTTAATACTGATAATTCATATTTTATTACGAAACCTTTCTATAATAAAATTTTTGATTAAAAATAAAATATCAATGGCTTGTTAATAATAAAGGCTATATCGGGATAAGATGATCAAAAATGCTCCCGCACCGATCAGCTCCGCGATTTGTGCTTTCGATAAAGGATATATTATAATGTTCCCCTTGGTGTGTGTTTTAATTAATTATATAAAATCAATATTAATTAAAACGCAAACAGCTGTCAATAATATACTTATTTTTTTTGGTAAAAAAACTGTTTTGCTTATAGATCTCGTAAGATTGTCAGACCACTTGCCGGGATGCGAAATCGACCGAGACTGGTGAAAACGACTCCGCTGAACTAAAAACATTAGTTTGTGGTTTTTAAACTAATTTATGGGCCTAGGGTCTGATAAGGTAATTTCATATACAAGGTCGTATAACATCTGGTTTTTTTAAAAGCTGAGAACTGATATATTTCGTTTCTTAAAACTAACAGGCCATTCTACGATTGTGAATTTTAAATTGAACGTATTTACGAACGAAAATAAGCAAAAATAGTAATTAAAGCGTATCGCTATACACCCCCTTCGAAAAATATAAGCCGCTAGGTAATACATATCATATAATGAAAATTGAAAATAACAGAAAATACATTGCAGTGTTTACACGAGGAGAAAAAAAAATCACTGAATTCACTAATGCCCGACACTTTCTTGATAACTTCCGGTAAATCTTGCTTTTCTCTTCAGTCTGTTGTTTTCATTGTCTGTGTTCGTTTTGCTGGACACTGTCATTCTTTCTGGCTCCTGATGAATACTTTCGTGAAGCTCGTACGCCGGCTTCAATCTGTCTATGGAAATTGTTGTTTCTTTTCCATTTACACGGACGACAAAAGTCTTGTCACCTCGCTTAATAACTGGAAAAGGACCGTAATATAGGTTTTCTAAGCTGCTTTTGATTGTATCACGGCGGATAAAACGTGAGAGGTGGTTTTCATGTCTTTGAAAATGAAGGTGCTTTTGGATCCATGATGCGACGGTTGCGTAGGACGAAGGTTTTCGAAATGGTTTCGAAGCGTTTTTAAATATATGTAAGCACTGTCGTCGGTGTTTCTTCGCGACGAAAACAATAGTTCACCTGGCAAACACAATGGTTCTCCGTACACGAGTTCGGCGGCTGAAGTACCTAAATCTTCGCTCCACGCTCCTCGTATGCCCAGTAACACTGAAGCTAGGCTTTCGGTCCATCGGATGTTTTCATGACATCGAATTGCTGCTTTTAACTGTGGATGAAACCTTTCTACCATACCATTTGCTTGCGGATGATAGGCGGTTGTCTTTAAATGGGTAGTTCCAGTTAATTTGCAGATTGGTTTGAAGAGATGCGATTCGAATTGTCGGCATTGATCTGTTGTGATGCGCTTGGGCGTGCCGAAACGAGCTATCCAACCAGAAAAAAATGTTCTGGCTACTGTGTCTGCTTCTTGATTAGGCATCGGGAAAGCTTTTGGCCAACGTGTGAAACGGTCGACGCATGTTAGACAGTATCTCTTTCCTTCTGAGACCGGCATCACTATAATGTCTATGTGGACATATTCGAATCGGCTGGAAGGTGGTAGGAAACTTCCAGTTGACATAACCGTATGTCGCGATTTTAGTGTCATTGGCCGCGTATAGTTCGTATGAAGTCTTTTCGCGTGCACCCCATACATATTTCCGCGTGGAAACGCACATATCGGCACCGGTGTCGATTAAAAATTGTTTTTTAGTATCATAGTCTGTTACGCAAAGGCGGGGAGATTTTGGGCTTGGATCGGATGCCGCACTCACCGACTGCCCGCGATGTTTCCCTGATACTTGCACGGAGGAGAGCACTTTTGAGCCTGGTCACCAAAACGGTAGTGATACCAACATAATATGTCACTATTATGTTCCCTACTGTAGCTACTGTCTCTCGGATATGGTCTGCGTCTTGAGTTGCTGCGGTTGCGACGTGTTTGTGCTTGAGCCTGCGACAAGCTAGCTAGCTGGATTTTCATGTCGGCTAATTCGGCTGTCAATTTATCACTGGTGCTTTCAAGAGCGTTAGAAGCTTCTGAAATTTGGGCCCTAGGAGCTATAGCTTCAGATATTGTGTCAGCTAGCTCGGCAACTGCGTCCAAACTAGCTTTAGCTTGAGTAGCTAGAATAGCCTGTGTAGACGATGGTAGTCTACCTAACTACAGAGACTTTACAATATTGTCTGGTACCGTTGTGCCTGCTAAAGACTGTAAATGTCGTAAGAACTGGGAAGGTCTTCGATCGCCCAGTTCCTCATGCTCAAGTAGTCTTTTAATTTTTTGTTGCTGTGATGCACTAACAGCCGGTTTCCGAAAGGACGATCATCTCAAAAATTATGTAATCGATGGTTAATCGTTGATCAAATGCATTTTGAGTTTCAATAACACCAGTTAAACGGGAGTTCAATAACAGTCGATCATATGATTTAACAAACGATTAATCGTTAGTTAACAGCCGATCATAAGTGTTTTGAGTTTCCGAAACGCTGATTAACCAATTTCGCATGTCACACGGCGACCAAAAGGAACTGTCACCTAATTTGAGGTTATTGGTTGATTAAAGGGCTGTTAATGTTTATAAATAGTTGTTTAGAGTTATTAAATAGAGTTTTTTAGTTATTATATAGGTTAAATAGTTATTAAATAAAGGGTATTTTAGTGTTTACTTAAAATTATTAGTGAGAAGAACCAATAAAGAATTGGAAGAACTATATCAAGAGCCAACGATTACGACGACGATCAAAGCACAGAGAATAGGATACTTGGGGCACATAGAGAGAATGGGAAGTAAACGAATGCCAAAAATGGTACTTTCACGAATACCAATACAAAAGAGGAGGAAAGGCAGGCCAAGGAAAAGATGGAAGGACAGTGTATATGAAGACTTGAAGAAAAGTAACATTGAGAGATGGAAAGAACTAGCATTGGACAGAAGGAGATGGAGAGAGGTGGTGAAGGAGTGTGTAAAAAGACTGAAGTGTATTTAAATAAAATTTATAAGTTATGTAAGTTATATTAAGTTATTTACCATATTATTTATGTAATCAGAAATGTAAACATTTTAGCCCTAGGCCTACAAGGCCTGTTGCGCTTAATAAATAAATAAATAAATAAATAAAATTATTAGTTATTTAATTATAATTTAATTTTTAAAATTAAATATATAGTGTAATTATACAGTGAGCACGTAAAGGTTGGAATAAATTCATTTTTTCATGAATGGGCAATTTTGGAAATAAATCCCGAAACAGGTCAATTTTTATTTTTAAGTTACGACTTTTTGGCCTATATGTCATACTAGTGACGTCACCCATCTGGGCGTCATGACGTTATCCATGACTTTTTTAAACGAGAATAGGGGCCTTGTGATAGCTCATCTGAAAGGTAAGTTAATTCTCTATTCAGTAATATAAACAATAACATAATTATTTATAGAGGCTGTCCAAAAAAAATTTTAATTAAATTTATTAACATAAAAAGAAGAATGTCTGTAATTTATTTAATTCAAAATACATTTTACTGCTATCAGAATACAGGAAAAAATGTTTATTTGACAAATAAATATTGTTTTTTGCTTAAATTCAATATTAAAGCAGCCACCCACCTGCCTCTTGACACTTTGAACATTTAATTTAAGCGAAAAGCAAAGAATATTTTTCAAATAAACATTTCTTTCTGTTTTCTAAGAGCAGTAAAGTGTATTTTGAATTAAATAAATGACATATTCTTCTTTTTATGTGAATAAATTTAATCAAAAAATTTTTTTTTGGGCAGCCTGTATAAGTAATTATGTTAATGTTTATATTACTGATTAGAAAATTCAATTACCTTTCAAATGAGCCACCACACGACCAATATTCTAATTTAAAAAAATCATTGATGACGTAATCACGCCCAGATGGGTGACGTCACTAGTATGATAATAATGCCAAAAAGTCGTAATTTAAAAATAAAAATTAACCTCTTTCGGGATTTTTTTCCAAAATCGTCCATTCTCGAGAAAATTAATTTATTCCAACCTTTACATGCTCACTGTATGTTGGTGCTACAGAGGAGCATTAGTTCAGCTCTACTTCAACATATTGTGTTAGTGTGAAAATAAAAAAATAATGTTTAATTTTAAATATTTAATTTAGAATTACTACTTACCTTTTGTTAAATAATTAAATAAAATAAGTACTCACTACATGGCAAGTAAGCAGATGCACCATCTGCAACTGTTGTATAAAGATTAGATTTGGTTGCCAATTAAATCCAACATTGGGATATGCAATATGATATCTGCTTGATATCACATACAATAGATGACATGAAGAACGTGATAAGGAAGCTGGAGGGAAAGGCAGATGAGGTTGGTCTTAAAATCATCACTAATAAGATAGTAGAGATGAGAATAGGAATAAGTGAGCATGGTAAACTATACATCAATCAAGAAGAAATAAAACAGGTTAAAGAATTCTGCTATCTTGATAGTATAATAGTGCAAAAGTTGGAGTCCAGGCAAACATTAAACATAGAATAGGAAAAAGAACAACATACAACAGGCCTTTGAAATCCTCTCATATCATATCTCAACATAAATTAGCCAAAACACATTTAATAGTATCATCAAATCAATACTACTATATGTGAGGGATACTACGATATGGGAGTGAGACATGAACAATATCAGAAGGAAATGCAAGGAAGAGTTTTTGTAAATAGATTCCCACAAAATATTCTGAAGATGTATTGGCCCAACACCATAACAAATGAAGAATTGTGGAATGCATTAAGACAAAGAAGCAGAGGATGAAGCTAGTAGGTAATAACTCATTCTAACAGGTGGGTAAATAAACTTTGAAAAACACATTCTTTATTAATTTTATTATTTAAAGAAATTACAATTTTTATTTAAAATTACTTTATTAGGTACATACCTAACCACTATTACCGAATAATTTATTGAGATCGAATTTTTTTATTTGAAGCTCTACTTCTAAAATTTCTTTTTTTCTTGTTGAAAAATACTATCTTACTTCTTTTTTCTAGTCTTGCTGTTTCAATTTTTTTTGTAAAAGATACATTAAGGGTTTCGCTCCCTACATCTTTTACTTTTTTATTTTTTGAACGAGCCTGAGACATCTTGGCTGTCTTCTTGGGCAGGACAGCAGTTGTCGTGGGTGTACTGAGCAGCACAGTGGAAGTAGAGGGTACATTGGACGTCTGCTATGTGTCTTCCAATTGTAGGTAATCTACTTCCACTTGACTGTCTTGTGCAACTATAAAAATAAAAAAAATTTCAATTGTTTTAGATGTACCAGATAGTTTTTTCTTTATAAAAAAAATCTTTCTCGAATTAGGTAGGTAGTTACTTTTATTTATATACTTTAGCTATCTTAATAGCTAAGTTAATAATCTACCTTAATTTAGAATTGGAATAAATAATTATAATAATTAATTCGTATTAATAATATTTATTGATATTAATTCTCATATTTTGAGTTTGCTTAAATTTGGTTTACAAAAGATCTTTTTTTTGTTTAATGATGTCTATAGATAGGCACAAGGTCTGGCTATGGGGAACCGCTTATCACCCTTGTTCTCAGATTTATTATTGATCAACATAGAAATAATATCTTTAACAATCAAACTTTAAACAATAATACCTTTCAAAAAATCTTAAATTGACTTAGAACTGTAGGATACAATATCCAATTTAGATGGAAATCTTTCAGATGCCAAAAACATTCTAGATTTACTCAAAAACTTACATCCGGATGTACATACTTTGGAAACAATGGATAAACTTAAGTTAATCTTTAGAAAACCGACTAGACCGACTATACCATACCTCCCTCTTCTAATCATCCTTTTTAACAGAAGGTGGCTTCTTTCTATTGCTACATCCATAGAATACGTAAACCTAGCATTATCAGATAATAGTTTTAAATAGTTAAACTAATGGTCACTGTACTACATTTGTGGATAACGTGCTGAACAAAAAAATGTTCTAATTCAGAAGTTTTGTACAGATCAAGACCATATACAGGTTATTGTTCAGATAATATTGGAAATATTGATCAAGCTTTATATATATAAATAAATTTAAAATTAGTTACCTTTATTTAAATAAATTAATAAAATAAGGACTCACCAGATGTGAAGAAACCAGATGCACTGTCACAACTGTCGGGTAAAGGTTGGATTTGATTGCCAATCAAACTCAACATTTGTGCCCCTACATCTGTGAGACGAGGCCTAAATGTGCCACCATCTGTTGCAAGTATGTCTTTCTGAAAACAATTCATTAGTTCATTACTGATTAAGAAATGAAAGGGTTAAAATCAAAGTGGTGTAAGTCATATTCTTGAAATGATGTAAGCCCTATTTTATAATCTTGATATTATATACACAGACCTCTTCAGAGAAAAAGTGGTGTGTAAGTATTTACTGTAAATACTTACACCACTTTTCCTGATGAAAAAATGTCTATTTATCAAAGTTATAAAGCAAGACTTCCATCATTTCACAAATATGACTTACACCTCTTTGGCGTTAACACCCTCAAATACTAAACTTCTATTGTCTCAACACTAGGTTAGTTCCCATCATAAAATTAGTTTCATTGGATTATATTTTTATAAAAATATTCCACTCAGAAATAGTGTAATTCGACTGACCTGGTGTTAAGAGCTTTAAATTTAAGTTACCTACTTTGTCCGCAGTTTGGTCTCTCTTCAACTGGTCCAAAACCTTCTGCTCATTATATTTTTGAATCTGCAATGTAATTAATCCATATAGCTCTAAATCAACCGAAAGTTTTATACACTTACATTTTCCTCTGCTACTTTTTGGCTAGTGACCCTTTTTAAGTTTATATATGCAGTGTTCAGCTGCTTGGGAGTTCTGGGAAATTCAGCGCTATTTTTTCCCAGGTTTCATTGTTTTGGTTGGTGGACATAGCATTGGTACATTATTTGTTTTCAATTTAATATGCTTGTATCTGAAAACAAAAATACAATTAGAAATTTGTTCTGTAAGTTAGAAAATTTCGTACTTACTTTCCAATTATTTCCAACAGCAAACATTTCTCTCTCTCTCTCAGTATAATTTTTGCGTGGAGGATTTCCGTTGGTATTGCTCATTTTTAATATATTTTTTAATTATATAAATTATGTAGTTATTTACTATGGATTGAAATTTTTTGGTTATAAAATGAAATTTTGAAGGATGACAGCCGATTGTGACAGTATCGATACCAAATCGTATGTCAGATAATCGATTTTCTACGATCATATAATTTTAAGATGATCGACGTTTGAGAAACTCGTCACTGGTTAACAGTTGATCAAATCTAACAGCTCGATTAGATGATCGAAGATTTGAATAACGTTTCGGAAACCGGCTGTAAGTCTCTTAATTAACTCTGACTTTAATTTTACATACTCCTCTGTGGCTGGTTTTGAAACAATAATGTCCCTAACTTCTAATTTGTAAGCTGTGTCTAAATTGGCAATTATATAGTTGAATTTTGTGGCGTCACTTGTTATGTTTGCCAGTGTAAATTGATTTTCCACTTGCAGGAACCAAATTTCAGGATCGTTGGGCCAGAACGGTGGGATTTTAACTGAAATCCGATCAACTGAAGCACTGTTATCCTGAAGCACTGAAGCACTGGTATTGTCCGTCATTTTCGATGTTCACTGTATTTAAAACCGGCAAAAGAATATTATTAACACTAACTTTTTCAATTTTCGCGGCGTTCTAAATATTCTCGGGGTCACCAATATAATGTTCCGTTTGGTGTGTGTTGACGGAATTAATTATATAAAATAAATATTAATTAAAACGCAAACAACTTTCAATAACATACTTATTTATTTTGGTAAAAAAAAGGTGTTTTGTTTATAGATCTCGTAAGAGTGTCAGACCATTGCCGGGATGCGAAATCGACCGATACTGGTGAAAACGACTCCGCTGAACTAAAAACATTAGTTTGTGGTTTTTAAACTAATCTATGGGCCTAGGGTCTGATAAGGTAATTTCCCATACAAGGGCGTATAACATCTGGTTTTTTTAAAAGCTGAGAACTGATATATTTCGTTTCTTAAAACTAACAGGCCATTCTACGCATGTGAATTTTAAATGGAACGTATTATTTCATTTTGAAAAAGTTATTAAAAATAAAAATAAAAATTAGCAAAAATAGTAATTAAAGCGTATCCCTATATCGCTATATCGGTAGATACCATAGAATCTCTTGAATCGAAAAAAGAAGATTTCTTCGATTTTTCTTTTTGAGCGCAATTTTGCTTCAAACATTTATACAAAACATGCTTCTAAACAGCCTGATTCATTTAAGATTTTCATATAGAGAATTGAGCCTATGAAAATTTTTTTGGAATGTTTAATAATTTTTTATGTTAGGATAATAATAAATGATATGGCCAACTTTTAAAGTAGAACGTTAAATAAGTAGAACGTACCACAAAAGAGCTTCAAAATAAAAGCTGTATCAAAGTTACTCTTTTGTGGCGCGTTTTATTTCAAATTTAGCAAACGTTATGGAAAAATCTGTCAAAATAAAACCAGACTTTTATTTTCCATCAAATTGAAAATACATTTTTGTTCCACGTATAGACCAGGGCGCATCTGTAAAAATATTAGTACATTTGGACGTTGAGAGGTGACTCAAATTTTTTTGCAGGGATTGCTTGAAAATAACTCAAATAATAATATTTGAGTTATCCTCCCTCTCAAAAAGGTCCGGAACATTGTTTAAATAATCAAAATGTCAAAAAATGAAGGAAAAATTCGATTTTTTTCTTTGTTTTTTGATTATAACTTTAAAAGTATTCATTTCCGAGAAAAGTTGTACTTACATAAAAGTTGCGTAATTAAATTCCCTACAAAATAGAATTAGTTAGAAATTTAAAAAATGGTCACCCTTGTTGGAAAATGGCAATAATTGCGAAAAAACCATACAAAAACAAGTATGCGCATTTTACGTTTTTCAACCATTTATGCTATACTTAGGACCTTCATGTTATGATACAGTTAAATAATATTGTAAATTTCATTAAAATAAGTGTAATAGATTTTGCAAAATAAATTTTGCAATCCAGCTTTCGCAAAAAAAATTCATTTTTTTGAAAATGTGACAGGACTGAAAATAAAGCAGATTGCAAGTTGAAATTTTTTTTTTGTCTATAGAAGTGTACTGTACCTTTCATTTGTAATTTGCAAAATTAAAATTGATTAACTACCACGGCGTCAGGAATTAAAAAAAGAACATTAATGATTAGTGCTACGCGCAGGACAGCGGATAGTTTGCTCTGATTTGGCATTCCAATGATCTTTGATAATGATTAATTCATTTTAATTTTTATTACATTTCAATATAAAAAAATAAATTTGTTTATTTCAAAATAAAAACCCATACTCTATCCTTTAAAATAACACTTTTTTTAGCAAAAACTTTCTTTGTTCATATATTTTAACTTATTATAATTAAGAGAATAAAAGTTTATTATTTTTAAACATATGTAATTGTTCAAACAATATTTCACAAACAATAATAAAATTAGTTTGATTTTTGTGGAATTAAAATATTAAAATACAACAAAATATAGAGTAAGAAAATAATATATTAAAGAAAGATTGGAAGAAATTTTGGTGGAAATCAACTTGTGTGAATCGAACACCGCTGTCCTGCGTGTAGCACTAAAAATTAATGTTTATTTAAAAAATTTCCTGACGCCGTGGTAATTAATCGATTTTAATTTTGCAAATTGCTAATAAATGGTACAGTACACTTCTATAGACAAAAAAAATCAACTTGCTATCAGCTTTATTTTCAGTCTTGCAGCATTTTGAAAATATGAATTTTTTTTGCGAAAGCTGGATTGCAAAATTTATTTTGCAAAATCTCTTAAACCGATCTTAATGAAATTTACAGTGTTGTTTTAGTATATCATAAGGTTTTTCTGGGTAAAATATGAAGGTCTTAAGTGTAGCATAAATGGTTGAAAAACGTAAAATGCGAATACTTGTTTTTGTATGATTTTTATCGCAATTATTGCTATTTTGCAACAAGGTGATTATTTTTTAAATTTTTAACCAGTTTTATATTGTAGGAAATTTAATTATGCAACTTTTATGTCAGTACAACTTTTCTCAAAAATGAATGGTTTTAAAGTTATAATCAAGAAACCAATAAAAAATATATATTTTCATCATTTTGATTATTTAAGCAACGTTCCGGACCATTTTGAGTGGGAGGATAACTCAAATATTATTATTTGAGTTATTGTCAATCAATTTCTGCAAAAAAATTTGAGTCACCTCTCAACGTCCATCTCAAAACAGATGCGCCCTGGACTAGTAGTAGTCACATCAGCACTTTTGTAGTTGGAGTATTGTGTGCTCCACTCATTTTTACGGCGTTTAGAGGTTTAGCAGAATTCCGTAAGGATTTATATTCTAGCTGTCACTATTGTATTTATATTCTAGCTGTCCCCATATACGGTATAATTCAAAATGAAGTACTGTATTATAAATCACCCTAGAGACGTAAGCGCAGATAATATGCAGGTGGTTTCATCATATCAATAGAAAGCCACATTATTAATGATATTATTATAGAGAAAGTCAATGGATGCTATAAAAAAGTCAAATAACTGTTGAACGATTTCGAGCTGGCGGCGGCTAAGATGGAGATCATTACTTTTCTCCTAGAGAGAAAGATATTATATATGATATTGGAATCGACCAGAGAGAAAAATGTTATACGATATTGGAACTGGACACTGCAGACGAGAGTCACAATTCGTGGTAAAATTATTGGGAAAGGAAACAAACAAAAGCACAATATTGACAAATATATTATCTTCAGATGTAAAAACCTAGTAAAACATAAACTAACTCTTACTTTATCAGAATAGACACGATTTTTTATCTGTACGTCATGAATATTTAGAATATAAATATGAGATGACTTTGCATATAATCCACGATTCCAATCCACAGAGTATTTAAATTACAAAATGTCCATAAGAAAATAAAATAATACAGAGCTCTGAATACAACAAAAATATTTGATCAGGGAAAAACAAATCTTATGAGCTTGTATTTCCCCATTTCTGGAAATATACTTCTTCCAGTTACTTTCACTAATTTCTGTCCTGTGGAATTTTCGTCCATTCACCGACATTCTGAGCGCCCTACACTTCTCTTCACTGTTTTTGGTCTCCATTCTGTGATTCTCTTAGTCTACCTTTGTTCTGTGTGTCTCGCTGCCTAACTATTTCATTTACAACATCTGTCATTTTTGTTATGCATCGAATTTTCTTAATTCCTGATTCTATTTCTAAGGAAGACCTTTAGCATTGCACATTCGAATTCTCTTTGTGTTGTTTTGCGTTTATGTGCGCTGTTTTTCTTAGTGTGATATTTTCCAGATAAGAGAAAAAACTAATTTATTGTATGAAGCTGCTATTCTAGGTTTAGTTTAGTCGAGATAGGTTTAGACAGTTCATAAAACATGGCAGTTGAAAATGTACATAAAAATTAGCCAATTCAAAAGAGATAAGAGAGACAACAGAAATAAAAATGTTGAAAAAGAAACCCTGAAACAAAATACGGCACATACACTCCAAATTTTTTGAATGGATTTTCAACAACATAGAAAAGTTCAAAGGAAAATCCAAAAGGACTGGCCATATTTGTTTATTTCTGTAATACAAATACAGAACTATTTAATTGAACCCTCCATATTATCTAGTAAGGATAGCTCAGGAGCTACAGCATCTTCTTCTCTGGTGAAATTAAAAAAATATACATATATATTTATCCAATAGGCCTGGATCCCGCATACCAAAAAAGTTTATTAATAGCAAGCTGAAAATTTGTTAATAGCTTAAAGGTGTCTAGTCGGACAAACTTCGATGTATGGGAACACTGGAACAGGGGAAGTTTTAATAATTGTGGAACATGATTTTTATTGTGGAAAGTGTCAACTTAACAAGTTTATAATTGTGAAAACTAGCAGGTTGTTTTTAAGTTTATTCAATAGCGAACTTTATATTATACTAGCTGACCCGGTGAACTTCGTTGCACCTTAGATAGTGTGTCATAATTAGATAATCTGTCATAATTTTGATTCTAGATCAGTTGCTTAAACGCAATTGCTAAAAATCAATTACTCAAAATCAACTGCTCGAAAATGAATTGCTAGACATGAAAATTGATCGAAATGCAATTTGCTCGAATAAAAAATAAAATTATATGTCCCAATATTTTTTCACAATAATGCAAAATTTTATAGGTATGGTCGAATGAAATTCGATAGTTTTAAGGCATTCCAGAAGCCGCTACAGATAAAATGTTTTAACAACTCATTAATCATTCAGAATTTGTCGACGGTTATTAAAAGTTAAAATAATTAAGACGATAACTGGACGGTAACGATTTAATGAGTGAAATTTAAAAATTTTTCTACTTTAATGACAAAAAAGCAAACTCACTAGCAGAGCCCAATTAAAAATTATTTTGCAGGTCATATTTGAAACAGTATTTGGTTGAAAAATCCCATTTTTGCTGGCAAAAAATATATTAATTTGTCTGGACTAAATTACAGTTCTATTTATCTTAAAAGGGATATGTTACTATCAACATTCACACAGTGTTGCAAAAGTGGATTTTGTTATTTTGAGTGTAAATTTTCCCAGCGATCTCCGAGGGTACAATACATAAAAAAGATACATATTATGACAAATTATATGATATTCCACGTATACAGTACGTAAATTGTTCAGCTGGACATAGGGAACATACAATATATAGATTTAGTTACATAAATACATACATTGTATTATATTGAGATAATTGAGGCAACTGAGCTTTCTCGATGACCATATGGTTGAGGGGCATTAACCTCAAAATTGAAAGATCATTTCGACTGACACAAATAAACGTCAAAATATGAGAATGTAGTTTGTAGCTATGCGTTTTCTCATGAGGTTCTTTCAGTGCGTCACAGTTTTTCGATTTATTTCTAACGCATTAAATTGTATGTGACAGAAAAAACGCACGTCGGTGATTACATTTCGTCGGTAACATTTATAACATTTATTCTAGTTGTCAATAGATAGCGCTATAATCGAAAAAAAAAAATTTACTAATTATATATTATATCGACGAATATAATCTGTACAATTTATAAGACTATACAAATCAAAGAAAATACCATTTTATAAATGCAACAAAGAGAATTGATTTGTTTTTATGCCAAATTGCAAATAAAATGCGACAACTGTCAGATTTAACTAAAATGTCATGTTAGAATAAATGTCATAAATGTGTATTATCACGGACTTACCTTTTTTTCTATCCTTTGTGACGCACTGAACAATGCTCATGAAAAGAAGCATAAATATTTTTGGCCTAAGAGAATGGAAAAACTGTTTAGTTTTTAAAGTAAAATAAATTTTATTATTTTAACTCATACCTTAACTTTTAACTACACGCGCTGGCGTATTTTTGTACGCCACATATAAGAATTCTATTGCAAATGTATTTAAAAATTTAACTTTTGTCTTTGTTTATTTATCTAACGTATCACTGGACTGTACTTTACACTGGATTTAGTTTCGTTATAATCGGCTTTCTAGGAAGATCGTAATTTACAGTTTATTATTTGTTGTTTCCAGTGGTGGATAACATACGCCAAAATTATAGTAATACAATTAGTAATATAAGTATATATTTCAAATGTTTTTTAGTCATTATGGCACAAAATATATTTTTCTTTATAAACAATACTTTTTCTCAGGTAAAAAATATAATTTAAAAAAAAAATTTATTAGCAATTTTATTTATCATGGAATCAGATTTTAGTTATATATCCCAATTTGCTTACTGAGAAGGAACTCCAAGTATTCGCTGACGCCGA
Source organism: Diabrotica virgifera virgifera (assembly GCF_917563875.1). Taxonomy (NCBI): domain Eukaryota; kingdom Metazoa; phylum Arthropoda; class Insecta; order Coleoptera; family Chrysomelidae; genus Diabrotica; species Diabrotica virgifera. The sequence goes on along the minus strand of NC_065447.1, from coordinate 195,511,031 downwards.
GTAAGGTTTATAACAAACAAATAAGTGTAATTTAAAAAAAAAATAAACAAATCCGCTGTTTTTAAGTGTATCTTCTTGTGACGTATAAAGTACACCACGCGTGTAGTTATGTTATGTTTTGATGCGCAAGTAGTTAAAGGTTAAAATTCTAAATATTAATTAATTATGACAATAACAAAAAATATTATCAATCATTTAATACATGCAATAGTGTACATGATATTTTTCGTTAGTTCATCTACTAAATATAAATAAACTGGATAGTTTGCCCAGACGAAAGCAAGATTTTTTGAAAATTGCGTAAAATTAAAAAATTCATATTTTATCCAATTTGAGTCCAAAAGTTAATCTGTTGCACTTTTATTTTATGAAATTTCCCGTTCGTTCTTCTTCTGTGCTCAGAATTTTCTACGGCTTACGGTTCGCTATTTAGGAAACGGACTGCGCTAGAGAAGGAAAAATAGCAACGTTTTGTTCGGAATTCAGCAGGGAGTCTACCTGCCAAATTTCATAAAAATCGGTCAATTCGTTTCGGAGGAGTATGGCAACAAAAATGTAAAATATTTAAATGGCTATTAAAAAATAACGGTTGAAGATAAAAAAGTGAAAATTTAGGATTGTATGTATCTTTTTCTTCTACATCATACAAAATTAAGAAAAACGGTTTGTCAAAAAATTAAAAAAATATATCACGGGGGGCAAGCCCCCTTATGACGTACGGGCATGAAATCAGAGTTATGCCTATTCCCAGTCTGTTAGAATACACGTGTAAATTTTCATAAAAATCTGTTAAGCCGTTCTCGAGTTATAAATGGTGCAACTAACATAACTCGACTTTCTTTTATATATATATATTGTTAAGATATGTAAAATTTGAATTAATATGGTTTCGATCTTAATATTTTAGAAAAGTTAAAACATATAATAAAAATATACCAAAATTCATTTCGAAGAAATGAAAGTCAATTATCTTTGGATGGCCGTAGGTAAACAAAATTTAAATAGGGATTAAGTATTTTCTTTGTACAGTTAGTATGATAAGGAAGTGGTTATGTGTTTGGACAATGAGACCGGGTTAGGGAACAATTGTATTTAGAAATTTAAATGAATGTAATCTCCTTAAAAACCGATTGGCATGTAATTAGTTTTAGGAAATTTCTAATGGTAGGAAAAGTTGGTGTTGAATCTGACATTGACAATTTTGAATTTAATTCTTTGGAATCGTTGTCAGTGGACTTTCATAATTTTTTACATAATTTAATTTTACGGTAGAATAATTTTTTCAACGTTACTGTTTAGTGCTGGCCTTTAAACGAATGTGATTCTAGACGATAGTTGTTAAATGATCGTCAAGTCGAATAGTGGTGATCTCTGAGAGTCTCCTGAAGTAGTAAGGCAGATAAATGAATAGCTGTGAGTTTGTTGAAATAAGTGTCCTGACGGAGGCTCATCACGTAAAGCATTGTAAGTTATATTGTTCTACTTATATTCCAAGAGTCACCGTTGCATGCCGGAACGAGAAATAGATTCAGTTTATTGAGAGGAGAAAAGGCTAGCATTGTTTTTTGAAAGATACGTGCATCTGTAGGGGGTCATTGATGACAATAGGCTTGCAATAGTTTGTTGCGAGATTGCTGACTACATAGGGGGCTGCTAAGAGTAAATTGTAGGCGACCAGAGACAAGAATTTGGACAACTCATCATCCGAGAGACAGTTTTATTTTTTTTTTGTAGAATTATTCATAACGCAAATTTCAATAAGTACTTTAGATAGTGGTAGGAGTATTTCAATAATCAGAATAGGAGATATTATTTTTAGAGGATATTTTGAGGGTGAATTTATTTCAATAGATGTTTTTGTACCATATATGTGTTTTATTCCGTTAGTCTTTGACCTTACTTATCATATGTAAAGCAAAGGAGATATTGAAGCACGAGAATATAAAACCCTGAGATTAGAGCATTAAATAGTGTGATTCAATCATAAGTGCATCATTAAAATTAAATTTAATTAATTAATTAATTATCTAATCAATTGCTTTGAGCACACCGATCTTTGAATATCACATTAACTGGAGCCCAGAACGTGGTGGCTTAAAAAATATCGCAGCTTTGCATTTGATGGTAGGGAAAGAGATAAGGAATAACTACAGGTGATCCAGAGATAATTTGACAATTTTTCCAGGTGTAAAAATATTTTTGATTTATGGATTGATCGTAGGTAGTTGATATTTACTGCTATTGAATTATTTAATATTTTTACCAATCGTACATTTGATATTTATTTTGAAATTTACTGATTGCATATTTGATATTTGTGGCGAAAATTTATTAAATTTGGGGAGAAATATTTGTCGTGTTCTGCAACTTATAGAGTGTTGTAAAATTTCACATTTTGGCGGGGACAAAGAAAACAGTAACAAAAAGAAACAACATGTCGACCACAAGGAGGCAAAGCAAAATGCAAGAAAGCAGAGAGAATAACAGAGAAGAGGAAAAAATTGTTGAAGAAGGATTGGGTAATGAAGGAGATACAACGATTATGGAGAGAAAAGAACAGGAATTAACAGGAATAGAGAAACTATTGCAACTGATGCAACTCCAATCACAACAAATGGATAGAAATCAACAGGAAACAAAAAGGACAATGCAAGAAAATCAACAGGAATCAAAACGAGCCATGGAAGAAACACAACAAAAAATAGAGAAAAATCAACAGGAAGCAAAACGAGCCATGGAAATAACACAACAAAAAATGGAAGAAACACAAAGAGAAATATCACAGAGAATAGAACAGAAATTGGAAGAGAATGATGGCAAATTGGAAAAGCGTTTGGAAAAATATGAAAATGAAGTGAAAGCCTGTTTAGAAAAAGTTAGAGAAGAAACAGAAAGGAAACTGAAGATGCAACGAGAAGAAATAGAAACTAAAATGAAGGATATTAAGACTGTGCAGAAGATGGAATTAGAACAGTTAGAAAGCAAATTTGAAAATGCAATACAAGAAGACAGGCGAGAAATAGAAGAAAAATTTAAGCAAAACGAAAAACAAATTGCGGAACTCAAGAATCAACAGAATTGTGGAGAAAGAAGGGAAATGATTATCCTTGGTACAAGCGACGCGAAAATACAATTTGGAGGGGATATTAGAAAAACACACCCAGTATCATTTGTTAAAAATTTGAAAACCAAATTGCAACATATTAGATATTTTGACGACTGCAAAGAAACAATTAGAAACCATCTGAAAGAAGGAGCAGCGTTATGGTATGAAAGTAAAGAAGATGAGTTTGAAAATTGGACAGATTTCGAAAATAAATTTCTCAACTATTTCTGGGGGAAAGTTAAACAGAGGGAAATCAACCAAGAGCTACAGAATGGAAGATATCACGAGAAAATGGAAATATCGGAAGAAAGATATGCTTTGCAGATATATAACAATTCCAAATATCTAGACTACAAATACTCTACCGAACAACTGGTAGAAATGATAAGCAGACATTTCGAAGAAACGCTGGAGGACCACGTGATTTTGAGAAACTATCAAGATATTGATAGTTTGTGCCAATTCCTTCAAGTAAGGGAAGCAAAAAGAAGAGAAATGCGAAACAGAAGACAACATGAACAATATAATGGACCGGCAAGAAGGTATCAATCAAATTATGACCAAAGAAACCGACATGCCCAATCAACAAACGAAGATAGGCCGAGAGAATACCAAAATTACAATAGACAACAAAATTATGATAACAGGAATCACGCAAAAAATAGAACATATGAAAATCACAACAGAAACAGAGATGCACAAAATCCTCCGACTAGGAATACGAACGAACAAAGGGACGGTAAAAACAATCAGAATTTCCAACGACAAAATAGAAGGGAGATGAATCATGTAACAATAGAAAACGAGGAAGAAGATGTATGCAATGAATCCAGACAGGATTTTCAATAAAGCATCCACTGAACAAACATAAACAACTCTCGGGTATATTTTGTCATCCGAGAGAGTTTATACAGTTGGCGGGAAATGAAAGACAAAGTTCTAATTCAAATTTAATATTCTTAGATGCATTTATAAAACATAAAGCGATTAAAATTTTGATTGATTCTGGATCGGAGATATCGTTAATCAATAAGAAACTAGTAAAAGAATTAAATTTGGACAGATTTGTGTATAAAATTCCTAGGGTTGCTTTAGTGGGTGCAAACAACAAAAAATTGACGACAGTAAATGAAGGTTTGGGAGTGCGGATCAGAGTGGGAGACAAATACTATATTATGCAATGTGTGGTGATCGAAGATTTAAACCATGATATGATAGCGGGAATTGATGAATTGAGTGAAAAACATATCACCATAAATTTTTCGGAGAATAAACTGGAAATCAGAGCAGAACCAGACAACATAGAAGAAGAAATGGAAATAGATAGGAAAATAATTGTTGAAAAGATAAATGAACAGGAAAAACATAAAGAAATCAATATGACTGTAGAGGAAAAACAGAAATTACAAGAAAAAAATCAACCAGAAAAAAAAAAAGAAGGAAGAAAAAGAAGAAGAGTTCAAAAAGAAAGAAGGAAAACAAGGTGGATACAAGAGAAAGACAGGAAATCGAAGGTACGGAAGAATTGTCGGCAATCGACGATAAAACAGAAAGGAAGCAGGAAGAAAAGGAAGTTCTCATAAGAGAAATGAAAGCAGTAGAAACATGGTGCTCGGGATACCAAATGGAAATTGAAGATAAAAAAAAACAGAAGAAGAAATAAAGGATGAGGAGAGAGAAGAAATGGCAATAATGGACGAGAATCCAGAATTTTATGAAGAAATATTATGGACAGTGAATACATGCGAACAAAATGAGGATGAAAGAAAATTAAAATGTGGAGAAAACATGGAAAAGGAAGTAGAGAAGATTCTAGAAAATTATGGAGATTTGATTAATGAAGAAAGCCGAGTGGCTAAAAATTATGAACATTCTTTTAAAGTTAAAAACTTAGAAAATTTTAAATCCAAGACATATCCAATCCCGTATAAATACAGGCAAAGCGTCGGACAGGAAATTGAAAAAATGATCGAAGACAAGGTGATAGAAAGATGTGACTCTCCATATATCAACCCGATAGTATGCGTTAAAAAATCGAGTGGTGATTTGCGATTATGTTTAGATGCAAGAAACATTAATTCACACACAATCGCGCAATACGAAGCGCCTTTGAACATCGAAGCCATATTTGGACGAATCACAGGGTCACACATTTTTTCCAAAATCGATTTGAAACATAGTTTTTGGTTAATACCTTTGGCAGAGAAATGTCGAAATTATACCGCTTTTTCGATCGACGGAGTGGTATACCGATTTAGGGTGGTACCATTTGGCCTACAGAGTGCATGCGCTGCTTTGGTTCGCGCATTGAACACAATCTTAAATAGGCATGGAGAATTTGTTGTACATTACATAGATGATTTATTAATTTTCTCACCAGATATAACAAGCCATCTACGACATATTCACACTGTGCTAGAAGAACTGGATCAAGCGGGATTGAAATTAAATATTAAAAAGTGTCAGTTTTTCCAAAAGGAAATACTGTATTTAGGATTCAAATTAGACACAAAAGGGATTAGTCTTGCAGAAGATAGAATCGAAATTATAAATAACTACGCTAGGCCAACCAATTTAAAAACATTGCGGGGATTTTTGGGAATAGTAAACTATTTCAAAAAACTAATACCAGACATCAGCACAAAAGAAATACCGTTGATAGCATTACTTAAGAAAAATGTTAGGTGGAAATGGGGAACGGAACAAGAAATGGCTTTCAAAAATTTAAAAGGAGCTTTCTCCACAGCTGTAAGAGTACACCACCCAAGATATGATCAACCTTTCATTCTCCGGACCGATGCTTCCATAACAAAATTCGCAGGGGTGTTATCACAGATCCAAGACGATGTAGAGGTGCCAATTTTTTTTGTCTCCCGTGTAACCAAAACATATGAGAGAAAGTACAGCGTTACTGAATTAGAGTTCGCCAGTGTGTTATTTTGTGTAAATAAATTACGGTTTTACCTACTAGGGGCAAAATTCACCATTGAAACAGACCATGCAGCTTTGATACATATAATGAAAAATAGGCTGGTAAATAATAGAATTCATAGGGGCATTCTTTTACTTCAAGAGTATGATTTTGAATTTAAATATATCAAAGGAACTGACAATATCTTGGCTGATGCGTTGACGAGAGATGAACAATTCCGCAAAGAGGACCACAAAACTCTCCACGTTGGCATGAACATAATGAGAGAAGAAGCAGGCTTATTTTCTTTGGCTCAGATCAGGGAAAATCAGGAACAACTGGATGAAAGAGAAAAGCAAAGGGTCGAACAAGAGGATAACTTATATTTTAAGAGGGTCGATGGTAGAGAACTATATGTAATCAAGGAACAGATGGCAAAAGAAGTTTTAGCAAAATTACACTGTGACAACGGACACATTGGAAGCAGGAAGGTGTGGCTTATGTTCAGGGAGAACTACATTTGTCGAAAGGACTATACAATAGCCAAAGAGATGACTCGAAATTGCGAGACATGCCAAAAGTGTAAAAGTAAGAATTTCAAAAACGAAAACATCACAAAAAAACGTCATAGCTCGGAAGAAACTGGATATTGTCGCCATTGATATGTTGAGCGATTTAATAACAACAACACAGAGGAATAAACACATATTAGTTATGGTGGATGTTTTTTCAAAGTATTTAAAACTGTACCCATGTAGAACCACGAAAGGAGCTGAAATACTTCGGAAGATAGACGATTTTATCGAAACAGTGGGAAGACCAGACAATATTTTGTTGGACAATGCAACATACTTTAGGAACGACCGTTTTAAAGGGGAATTAAGAGAGAGAGGCATAAATACAAAATTTGTAAGCATCCGACATCCACAGAGCAACCCATCAGAGCGTTTTATACAAGAAGTCACAAAATTTCTAAGAATTGCTGCGGAAGAACATCATCGACATTGGGACAGAAAAGTGTTTGAAATAGAGACGTATTTGAACTGTGCACCAAATACGGTTACCAAGGAGACGCCTTTATATGTAATGAAAGGAACAATGCCTACGAGGCCGTGGGAAGACACCGCCCCCAGACAATACGAAGAAGTGATCGAGGTGGTTCAACGAAGATTGAGACGAAGTGGAGAGAAATATCTCCAAAGGCAAGAGAGGACCCGAAGAAGAAGGCCGGTTACATTCCAGAAAGGGGATAAAGTTTTAGTGAGGGCACTAAGGGTGTCCAATTTACAAAATGGTATTTGTGCTAAATTGATGCCGGTATTTGAAGGTCCATATAGGGTCAATACGGAAAATGGGGTAAATAGTTATGAATTAGCGCATATAGAGACAGGCAAGATACGGGGTATTTTTAACATTCACGACATTTATAAGTATCATGAGTAGAGTTTGGTAACATAATGGAATAATTTGATCCTAAAAAAAACTTGTGTCATTTAAATAAATAACAGAGTTTTTCGGCAAATCAAATGGCGGGGAGTTGTTAAGATATGTAAAATTTGAATTAATATGGTTTCGATCTTAATATTTTAGAAAAGTTAAAACATATAATAAAAATATACCAAAATTCATTTCGAAGAAATGAAAGTCAATTATCTTTGGATGGCCGTAGGTAAACAAAATTTAAATAGGGATTAAGTATTTTCTTTGTACAGTTAGTATGATAAGGAAGTGGTTATGTGTTTGGACAATGAGACCGGGTTAGGGAACAATTGTATTTAGAAATTTAAATGAATGTAATCTCCTTAAAAACCGATTGGCATGTAATTAGTTTTAGGAAATTTCTAATGGTAGGAAAAGTTGGTGTTGAATCTGACATTGACAATTTTGAATTTAATTCTTTGGAATCGTTGTCAGTGGACTTTCATAATTTTTTACATAATTTAATTTTACGGTAGAATAATTTTTTCAACGTTACTGTTTAGTGCTGGCCTTTAAACGAATGTGATTCTAGACGATAGTTGTTAAATGATCGTCAAGTCGAATAGTGGTGATCTCTGAGAGTCTCCTGAAGTAGTAAGGCAGATAAATGAATAGCTGTGAGTTTGTTGAAATAAGTGTCCTGACGGAGGCTCATCACGTAAAGCATTGTAAGTTATATTGTTCTACTTATATTCCAAGAGTCACCGTTGCATGCCGGAACGAGAAATAGATTCAGTTTATTGAGAGGAGAAAAGGCTAGCATTGTTTTTTGAAAGATACGTGCATCTGTAGGGGGTCATTGATGACAATAGGCTTGCAATAGTTTGTTGCGAGATTGCTGACTACATAGGGGGCTGCTAAGAGTAAATTGTAGGCGACCAGAGACAAGAATTTGGACAACTCATCATCCGAGAGACAGTTTTATTTTTTTTTTGTAGAATTATTCATAACGCAAATTTCAATAAGTACTTTAGATAGTGGTAGGAGTATTTCAATAATCAGAATAGGAGATATTATTTTTAGAGGATATTTTGAGGGTGAATTTATTTCAATAGATGTTTTTGTACCATATATGTGTTTTATTCCGTTAGTCTTTGACCTTATTTATCATATGTAAAGCAAAGGAGATATTGAAGCACGAGAATATAAAACCCTGAGATTAGAGCATTAAATAGTGTGATTAAATCATAAGTGCATCATTAAAATTAAATTTAATTAATTAATTAATTATCTAATCAATTGCTTTGAGCACACCGATCTTTGAATATCACATTAACATATATATATATATATATATATATATATATATATATATATATATATATATATATATATATATATATATAATGAATAATTTTGGGGAATGCAGTCAATGTGTTTTGGGCTGATTAAAAGAGAAACACTTTGAACTTTTGTCGAGCTTTCGGACAATTTATTTCCTTTATCAAGACAATCTAAAAATACAAATGTTTAAATTTAGATGAAAACTAGAAAAATAACAACTTACTGCTCGTGGTTTACAAAATAACTAACATACTTATTAAAAACATAAAAATTCTTTCTAAAAAATATAAATTGTAAACGTAAATTAATTTTGAAATATGTCAAAAGGACATTAATCAAATGTAGTTAGACTACTTTAATAACTCGATAGATTGGGAAAGAAGTTAGCTAACAGTGTATAAAATAATGATATAAAGATATAAGCAAATTTGAAGTTATAATTATTAGTAAAAAAAAAACTGATAGTAATGTAAAACAAGTTGATTTAGAATGTTATAAATATTTTTCTTTTGATACTATTTAGTGAAATTTTAAAAATTAATAAGATCAAATTGTTTATAAAATGCATAAATTAGTAATATCAGATCTCAAAATTAAAGTCAAAGTTAGTAAATTACAGTCAAAGTTAGTTAGTCAAAGCCAAAATGTTATTATAAATAATGCTTAGATTATTGATATCAGATCTCTTATTAATACAATTTGATTTTTTTATCCAAACCATTTCTTTAAATTCTCTTTTACGTAAATTTACTTCTCTTTCCAAAATTGTGCATTGGCAGAGCATGTTATTAATGAGGATCATGTTTTCATTTTTCAAGAAGCAACAATTTTGGAAAGAGAAGTAAATTTACGTAAAAGAGAATTTAAAGAAATGGTTTGGATAAAAAAATCAAATTGTATTAATAAGAAATCTGATATCAATAATCTAAGCATTATTTATAATAACATTTTGGCTTTGACTAACTAACTTTGACTGTAATTTACTAACTTTGACTTTAATTTTGAGATCTGATATTACTAATTTATGCATTTTATAAACAATTTGATCTTATTAATTTTTAAAATTTCACTAAATAGTATCAAAAGAAAAATATTTATAACATTCTAAATCAACTTGTTTTACATTACTATCAGTTTTTTTTTTACTAATAATTATAACTTCAAATTTGCTTATATCTTTATATCATTATTTTATACACTGTTAGCTAACTTCTTTCCCAATCTATCGAGTTATTAAAGTAGTCTAACTACATTTGATTAATGTCCTTTTGACATATTTCAAAATTAATTTACGTTTACAATTTATATTTTTTAGAAAGAATTTTTATGTTTTTAATAAGTATGTTAGTTATTTTGTAAACCACGAGCAGTAAGTTGTTATTTTTCTAGTTTTCATCTAAATTTAAACATTTGTATTTTTAGATTGTCTTGATAAAGGAAATAAATTGTCCGAAAGCTCGACAAAAGTTCAAAGTGTTTCTCTTTTAATCAGCCCAAAACACATTGACTGCATTCCCCAAAATTATTCATTATATATATATATATATATATATATATATATATATATATATATATATATATATATATAGATGAAAAAATGTTTGTCCGACAAATATGTTGGGTATTTTACTAAGTCCAACATGTAAAACATGTCAAATGACAGGAATTATGTTTGTGCTAAATAGCAGTATGATTTTTGCATGAGAGTTTAATAAAAGGGTAACAAATCAGTTGGCAGTTCTGTGCGACAAAATACCTGTAATATCTTCGTAGTCTGATGTTCGAAACCTGTAACCTGTTTCACAATTAAAACTTCGCCTGTTCCAGTGTTCCCATATATCAAAGTTTATCCGACTTGACACCGTTAAGCTATTAACAAATTTTCAGCTTGCTATTATCCTTCCTACTTTATTATTTTCTCGTCAATTTCGATTTTACATCGTAGTGGATATTTAGATGTTGTCATACATTTGGTTTTGTCTGCTGATATTATCATATTGTATTTCTTGGCTGTTGTATTGAAGATGTGTGTTAATCTTTGGAGATCGTCTTCTGTCTCGGCGATTATTGCGGTGTTGTCTGCATAACATAATATTTGGATTTCTTTATTCCCCATTCTGTAACCATGACCTTTACGTACTGCTTTTATTATTTCGTCCATTATTATATTAAAGAGCAGTGGGCTTAATGAGTCACCGTGTCTGACTCCGCTTTGTACTGGTATAAATTGCGTTAGTTTTCCATTTATCTTTGCCTGTATTCGATTATGAGAATATATGTTTTCGATGGTTTGTATAATATTGACTGGTATTTTTCTTCTATACAGTAAATGTAAGACGTCTTCGACTTGGTTGCGATCGAAAGTCTTTGTCAGGTCTATAAAACATAGATATGCTGGTTTATTGTAGTCAGTGAAAGTTCAAAGGCAGAAAAGCGCTTAAAGAACTGATCGCCAACCTAAGTATAATTGACGGCGTTATGTAATAGCGGATTAAGCGCCAAAATGTAGTTTTGAGATAAATCGGTTTAAAGATTTTAAATTTGTTTTTGGTACTATTTCTAAAATATAGTACTGACATGTTTCATATTTAATATATTAATGCAAATGTAAATAGACTTTTACATGTGTTTAAAATTTTTTAAAAATAATTTATATTTTAAAAGTTATTCGATCAAATGTCGCTTAATTCGTTAATGATTTTTTAAGATATGCATGAGTTAAGATCCGAATATCGGATTAAAAGATATATTTGGCGCTTAATCTGATGTTACCTGACAAAGCATGTCTTTTAATTCGATATCTTAAACGTTAGTAAATATGTTATGTTTTGTAATAAAGAATTAACCGACTATTCGTGGCGCTTGATTCGTTATTACACTTACAAAGATGCCGATTTTTGTTTATGACAATGTATTATGTACCATTATTGGCGTTTAGTTCGATATTACAAATCCTAGTGTGAGATTTTTTTTAATAAAATAAAAAATGTCGCTTAATACAGGCATTTAAAAACAGCTTTTTTTTTTAATTTAAAAAAAAAACATATTTTTATACATAGATTTGCACCCTAGCTGCAAGATGGCACTATTATCTCGATTTTGGACTTTTGGCGGTTAATCCGTTATTACATAACGCGGTCCAATTAGAAGACTGCACGACAAGGATAATTGATATACGCTATTACAGTGTATTATTATTAATACAATTTTTCTCTAGTTTTTATGTTATTTAAACTATAACGTTTTAATAACTATTACTCAAAAATTTTAACAAGGGTGAAGTGAGAAATTAAAGACACGCGCAGACCTTGGTGAAGTGGGAATTATGAGTTATGGCAGAGTGTTGCCGACAACTACATAAGTGGGTATATTTTTCTCTCGAGTTACAAAAGTACGTTTTAAGAGAAACTACACTAAATTTGGTAAATTTCAGGATTCAGAATATTCCTTTATTCAAGTATTTTGAAATTATTGTATATTACTTTTTTTTAAAATTACATTCCATGTTTTATCCTAAAGAATGTACCTTTTTATACAAAAGAGATTTATACAGGGATTTATACAAAATTTGATGTATATTTTAGGTTTAGCTCACTGGGGGGATCCTGTGTATATTGAAATAATAATAATAATAATAAACTCTTTATTACAGAGACAAAGTAAGAAGTACAAGTACCAAATATAACAATATAGGAAAAAAAAACAAAAATCTCTGTAAAAGGGACAAGAGAACAACATAGCACAACACGAATGCTGTGCCTGTTGATCAAAGCTCTGGCCCTTTTTTAACAATTAAAGAACATTTTCTGCTGGCATATATAAATCAAATATATAACAGTTATATTACAGTTAATTAAATTTAAATAATAGAAATAAAATAAAAAAGAAATAATACAGGTGATAGGACATGAAAAGTAATGTTTATAGGGTATTATGTGTTGACTCAAGAAGATGTAATTTCATTTTTTTTTTGAATGAGTTAATAGGTAGTTTGTTCATTGATTCAGGGATACTATTATATAAGTGGTAAATATTATAAGAGTATGACTTACAGAATGTTGTTGTTTTGTACACTTCGCGTCATATAAAACTGGTACACTTTTTTTTCCCAATGTAAACCTGTGTTCAGACTGACAATTATTGTTCGTGAATCACTTCGTTGTTGCCATCACAGATAACGGAATTGCACTAAATCTAAATACAAAAAAATAACGTTTAAAATGTATATTTCGAATTGTAATACATATATTTAAATTCCACACTTGCTCACTGTAAAAGTTATTCATTTTGTATTAATTTCAAATTAAATTTTTAATTTTTCCAGTGTGTTTTATTTATTCTGCAGTTTTGTCCTACAATTTACGAGAAATCAATCACACCTCTCGATTTGACATTAAACATAATAATATAAAGTCATGTCAATGTCAAGATTTATTATCTATCATTATTTTTGAATTGAAATATTTTCATAAATTATAATAAAACACTAATCAATGTATGGATACTTAATTGATATGACGGAAAATTACAAAATTGTTTTAGTTTTTAGTATATTAAAAAATGCGGTCTGTCACACAGCCCCGTTTTTACCTAGTTTGATATAATATTTTCGTTGAACTGGCAACGTTGCCCTAGAAATTAGAATGACACTTGTGACAAGATCGACTTACACAACTTGAAAAACACGATTTTCGGTTATAAGAGTTGTACCAGTTTTTTTTGACGCGAAGTGTACGTGGGTGGAGATATCAAACCTTTGGATCTGACATTAATATTGTGAACATCTGTCCTGAACTTAATTCTGTCATATAGATATGGCGGACATTTTGTTACTATTATACGATGATAGAGACAAAGGGCATGGAGTTTTCGTCGGTTCGCCATATCAAGCCATTTAGCATCCTTAAGCTTATAGGAGACACTCTTATACTTCCTAATACCGTAAATAAATCTAAGGCATGACTTCTGCACTTTTTGTATTCTATTTATATCAAACTGGTCAAGACAAGGACCATACACGACATCTCCATAATTGAAATGCGATTAGACTAAAGACTCCGTTAGTAATATTTTATGCCTAGAGCTTAAAATATGTCGATGCTAAAATAATATTTTTAATGAACTGTATGCTTTCTGAATACAAGCCGACACATTATTTTTTAAATTTAAGATCAGAATCTAGGAATAAACCCAAGCTTTTGGACACATCAGTGCAATTAATTTTATTATTTTGCAACAAAATTTGAATATTTCTCCTAATACTGTATTTGTTTTTACCGAAAACCATAGCGGATGATTTAATAGGATTTAATTTTAGTTGATGTTTTTCAGATTCAATTACCGAGTTTAGATAAATCACTATTAAGCTTTTCTGAAGCACTTGCCTATATATAGTCTGTAGATACAGTTATAGGATAAAAATTCACCAAAATTGCTCAGACAATTCGATTTTTAAACTTGTTCCTGATTAAATAGTAACATTTTTTCCAAATATTACCTTAATACCTTTTAATGGCAGAAATTCAAAAATTTTAGTTTACTGTGTGTTAAAATGATTCATCTACCTTGGTACGAACTAAATTATAATAATTCTCTAGAAATGAAATATAGGATAGGGAAAGCAAGATCTGCCTTTTAAAAAATGCTAAACTATTCAAATGTCATGATTTATCAATCCCCATAAAAATCAGATTACTACGATGTTATATATTTCCTGTAATGTTGTAAGGAGTTGAGTCGTGGACTCTTACAGATGCCACCTGCAAGAAAATTGAGGGGTTTGAAATGTGGTCGCATTGATTTCATTGTCCGCAACGTCCAATATAAAATTTTTCATCGCCTAAATTTCTGCTCCAGTACATGTCGGGAAATTAGAAGGTACATGTTTTATACCGATTGGAAAATTAACTTTATATCTCGGACCTGAAGTCGGGACATATTCGAAATCAGACGACAGCAAAATATCGATATTAGCAGTTAAAGTCAAGCAAGCTCATGGCTTGGTTTAAAATGTTCCTCCATAGTTCAGAGAAATAAGTAAAAAAATATCCTGTTGGTGACACAACCCCCTCCAGGCCGAAACCAAAATTTTTGAGTAGTATGGACATCTATAATAATAACCTATATATGCTTCTTTTCATGAGCATTCTTTTCATGAACATATGCCAAAACAGGCATATGTTCGTGGAATAGGGTATAGAATATCTCGTTAAATATTAAATTAAAGTAAATAAGGAAAACGGTATTGGAAATAAAGCGGCAGGACGCTTCTTTTAAAAGAAAAAACGTTTAATTGTGATAAGTGGTTCCTAAGATACAACCGGTCAAATTTGACCGGCATTTACGGCAAAGATATAAACAATGGGATCATAATTTTTAAACCATCACCTTTTTATTTTAGTCACCTTTCTCTACACCAATTTTTACACCTTTAAAACACTCATAACATATATTATTGAAATAAAAACCATCGACATTACGAGTGAAAATTTACAAAAATAGCAAAATTCCAATCAAAAATTAGGTTGGAGAAAATGTAATCTCTAAGTTCAAAATCGGTATACGTTAAAATAATGCATTTTCTCGGCTTCCCATGGAGCAATTTTTCTTCATTCTTTTTTTGTTCCCAAGTAACTCGAGTATAGCCATCTAACTAAGGCATTATTAAATGTCAAATTTGCTTTTGTTTTCAAAAAAATTTTAATTTGTTTAAATAAAGATTGTTTAAATATATATACAACTTTCAAATAAGAATATTTGTGTTTTTAACGTTAAAAGGTACACTTGTAGTAAGTTTATCTAAAAAAAGTCTGCAACTGGAAAACATATGTAGTTTTCTTTTCTTATAAATAAATTAATCTATTATAACAAAACAAGAGCAAGTTTGACATTTAATAATGCGTTAGTTAGATGACTCTACTCGAGTTCATTGGGAACAAAAAAAGAATGAAGAAAATTGCTCCATGGGAAGCCGAGAAAACGCATTTTTTTAACGTATACCGGTTTTGAACTTTGAGATTACATTTTCTCCAACCTAATTTTTGATTGGAATTTTGCTATTTTTGGCAATTATTCTCGTAATATTGATAGTTTTTATTATAATAATATATGTTATGGGCATTTTAAAAATATGAAAACTGGTGTGGAGAAAGAAGTCAAAAATAAAAAGGTGATGGTTCAAAAATTATGTTTTTATTTTTTATATATTTGCCGTAAATGCCGGTCAAATTTGAACTGTTATATCTCAGGAACAACTTATCGCAATTAAACTTTTTTGCTTTTAAAAGAAGCACCCTGCCGTTTTTTTTCCAATACCTTTTTACGATTTAATTTAATTTAGTATTTCCCGAGATATTCTATTTGTTTTAAGACATTGGATAGGTACAGTGTCTTTTTATACAAAAATCAAAGTCATTCATATGTATTATAATTATTGTGGTTATTATAGCGACCGTAAATTTTTAATTAACAATTCAATTGTTGCTAAACTGTTCATTCAATTTTCTTCGGCTTCTGGAACTATAATCTATGCAAAAAGAGCTTTTATATTACCAAGTTATTTATTTATTGATAAACAATTACTTATCTAAAATTTTAGTTGAAAATTAAAGATCATGTTTCTACATATTGTCTGATGAACAAGTTTCTATGTAGAATTTAATTTTGGTGAATTTTTATTGGGATATTTTTGGTGTAAAGTTAAAATCTTTGGAGTTATAGAGCAAAAATTAAAAAAAACACGATTTTCATTTTGTTTATTAAAAAAGTAGCACACCATCTGCGGACTTTTCATACCTATATTATTAATATATATAATCATAAGATTTGATTTCAGCAATAAAATTGCTGGTAAATAACTTTTCCTTGTATTTTGCTAATTAGCCAAGGGTAATTTATATACTTACTCTTATACACACCACTATAATCCTGACATTCCGCAATTTTTTTTATATAGAGGACATAGTACTTCTAGATCCTAGATGGTGCTTTCTTTTCCCATACGTTTTTTAGTAATTTGTCTTTGTTCTGTATATTTTGTCTGTCAGCTGCCCTTCTCCATATTTTAACATTCTGCGTTTTTATTGGTTCTAGCTGAAAAATAGTGCCCAGTAATTTTTCGATTTTTAAATGGATCGTTTCCTGGGTATTAGTTAAAAGTTGACATTTCATTACATTCTTGTTTTCTTTAGAATTCGCACATTTATTTTAGATAAAGACCTTAATAGACGAAAACAGTTTCATACTAAAATGTAACTATTTAATTAGAAAAATGTTTAAAACTTTTTAAAACTATTCCCAGTTCCATGTCTGTTTTACGATCATTTACTAAAAATAGCTTAAATATCGAGAAAAATCAGCAAATTTTCATTTTCCGCAAAGTCCAATATAAAATTTTTCCTCGCCTAAATTTCTGCTCGAGAACATGTCGGGAAATTAGAGGGTACATGTTTTATGTCGATTGGCCAATCAACTTTATTTCTCCGATCTGAGGCTGTGACATGTTCGGAATCAGACGACAGGAAATTATCGATATTAATTGAATTTTCCATTGAATCCGCTATTATGGTACGCAGTATCTTTGGGTTGCTTTCCGTTTTTCGAGGAATTCTGGAAATGAGCTCTAGGGGGAGCAATCTAAATATTTCCATCAATATTTCGGTTTTCTCTTTTACGAATATTAACGATAAATTGATCTGTCGAACAAGAAGTCGCTTTTGTTTTGCTTTTTTTTAGGTTAGTATGCTTAAATTACGTTAGTAAATTAAATAACATTTCCAAACGAAGGAAATCCAGATATAGAAAATCATTATGGATTAATTGTAAATTGTTAAAGCTTTATCAATCAAACTTTTTTAGATAATTTTTCAAAAACCGATGCAGTTAATGGCAACCGCGTAATTTTATTTTACCAAAGGTAAAAAAGTAAAAAAAATAAGTATGATAATTACATTTCTTGCTTTTTAATTGAAAATCTAATAATACGTGGGGCATGATACATATCAGATTTTATTTCCTTGGTCTTTATAGGAATAAAACAAAGCAAACAGAGGCCGTCGAACAACTTCTTCTTCCTCATTATGAGCAATTCTGCTTGTTCATTGGCGGATTGATACCTCTATGGAAGGTTGTCACTCCATCTTTTGCGCGGTCGGCCGATACTTCTTCTGCCGATTGGTGATTTATCTCGTGCTATTTTGACCACACGTGTCTCCCCCATTGTGGTTATGTGGTTGTTCCACTCTTTTTTTCTATTTAGTTTACATTCGTTTATACACTGTACGTTACATTGTCTTCACTCCTCTTTCGATCTCTCACCGTCTTTCCTGTAATTCTTCTCAGTACTCTCATCTCTGCCGTTTCCAGTAGTATTTGTGTTGTGGCTGTATCGGGTCTTGTTTTTGATGCATATGTCATTATTGGCCGAACAACTTATAAAATATAAAATGAAAGCTTTATTTAACAAACGATAAAGTTGGATACTTTTGTTATAACAACCAAAATAGTTTGAGATAAATGATAAAATAATGCGATTGAATGAATATATAGAAAAAATATCAAAAAGTCGATCGAAAATGAGATGTAGCAATCACATTAAACAATCAGAAGCTCCAATTTGACACACTAAAGACAGAAAAAAAATGGAGACCAATAGGAAAGGCTTACACTTATAACATGAATAATGAATTGGAAATAGATAAATGGATCATCTCCCTAAGTTTCTGTTAACATTATAATTGTTTTGAATATCAGAAGTCGTCGTCTTCTTCTTCTTCTTCTTCTTCTTCTTTATAAACATTTATAATTTTTCATGGGCAGATTCATACCTCTATGGAAGGTTGCCACTCCATCTTTTACGCGATCGGCCGATGATACTTCTTTTGCCGATTGTTGATTTATCTCTTGCGATTTGGACCACACCGGTCTGCTCATTCTGCTTATGTGATTATTACATTATTTTTTTCTATTTATTTTCGATTCGTTTATACACTGTAAGTTATATTTCCCATGTCTTCACTCCTCTTTCGATTTCTCAGCGTATTTCCTGTAATTCTTCTCAGTACTTTCATCTCTGCTGTTTCCAGATATTCTTTGTATTGTGGCTGTGTCGTAATAATGCCGGTTTTGTCATATAATAATATTAAATCATCCAGCCAGTCTATTTATTTGTTTTTGTACTTGCTCTCTTACTTCTTTGTCGAGGTTCATAAATTGGCAATATATTTCCAAGGTTTTTTACTTATCGAAATTTTCTTATATATTGAAGGCATCAATACCGATGCCATCAATTTCTATTTTACAATTTAGTTCTATCGCCAGTGGGGGTACAACTGCCTCCTTAGTTCAGATGGACTTACCCAAGTTTTTTTTATGTATTTTGACCCGTAAACACGAATTTTTTGGGTAGCAGTCGATCCGGATGTCGATAAGATTGTTATAAACAAATAACTTGAGGAATCACATAACAGCGATTTTTCGCAAAACAAAACATTTTTTTGTATTATTTGGGTCATTCTAAGCAAAAAATGTTTTTACAGATTTTTTCGTATGATGCATAGTTTTCGACATAAACGCGGTTGAACTTTCAAAAAATCGAAAAATTGCAATTTTTGAACCCGAATAACTTTTGATCGAAAATTAAAATAGCAATTCTGCTTACCGCGTTTGAAAGTTAAAGACAATTTCTATCGGTTTTGATTATTGTCATTGCTAAAAATTAATTTTTTATTGTTAAACAAAGCTATAAACACATGGTGATTGAATGATGTTTTCAATGCATTTCTCATTTGAAATCGAACGAGTAGGCGCGCATACAGACAATTTTTAAGTAGATTACGTACATTAAAACGCATGCATTAGGCACGGGAAACACTATGTGTTTATGGCTTTGTTTAACAAATAAAAACTTAATTTTTAGCAATACAAATACAGTCGAACCCGCTTATTAGAATAGCTTTCGTGCCAATCAAAAGTATTCGTATAACCGGGATATTCTAATAACCGATCATTGGTCGCTAATAGAAACGTTTCAGGACCTTAAATTTTTATTCCTTAAACCGTGATATTCCTTTAAGAGGTATTCTAATAAGCGGGTTTTGACTGTAATCAAAACCGATAGAATTTGACTTGAACTTTCAAATGCAGTAAGCAGAATTACTATTTTATTTTTTAATCAAAAGTTATTCGGGTTCAAAAATTGCACTTTTTCGATTTTTTGAAAGTTTAACCACGTATATCTCGAAAACTATGCATCTTACGAAAAAACTTGTAAGACCATTTTTTACTGAGAATCACACAAAAAATACAAAAAAATGTTTTTTTTTTGCAAAAAATCGCTGTTATGTAATTCCTCAAGTTTTTTGTTTATAACAATCTTATCGACATCCGGATCAACTGTTATTGATACCCAAAAAATTCGTGTTCTACGGGTCAAAATACATAAAAAAAACTTGGGTAAGTCCATCTGAATTAAGGAGGCCGTTGTACCCCCCCCCCCCCCCTGGCGACAGGATTAATTAATTGGGTTTTTGCTGATTACTATTGTTTTAGTTTTCTGAGTTAAGAGTGTCATAATAAATTCTTTTGTTATTCTTATGTTACATCTGCGGACTAGTATTGCAAAACTATCATTATCTTGGTCTATAAATATCAGAGGCGTAACCAGGATGATCCTAAGGGAGGTTACATCTACTTGAAGGTCTCTGGGGGGTTTGGAATAATAATGGTGTTAAACGTATACAGCTCAAATGACATCCAAAAGGGGGAGTTATAACCCCCAAAACCACCCCCTGGTTACGCCTATGATCAATATTGCATCATCTGTGTAACATAATATTTTTACTTCTTTGTGTCTCATTCTCTATCCTCTTCAATTGTTGATACTTTTGTTGATTTCATCAATGATTAAATAAGGAGCGCAGGGTTCAATGTTCAATGTCTTATTCTGCTGCCCAAGTATATAGGCCCTGTAAGTTGTCCATTTATTTTGACATCCATTTTTTTCTTGCAAAATTTTAGTTGTTAGTTTTAAGATAGTATTTGGCAAGTTTATACGGCTTTAACTTTCTGGCTTATTTCTATCTCCTTTTTTAAATAGTATAATTAGTAAAAACATGAAGAGAAGTATAACTAGTTTTGCTAGTTCTCCATTTTCCGGTATTTTATTGTATTTTATAATTTATAATTATTTCAACATCGAAAAATTGTAGATGTTCTAACAAAAAAATGGATGATAAAGACCGGCGTATAATATAAAACTTATACTGAAACCAATCAGCCACAATAAAAAAATCTTGGAGATGAACCTACGAGGCGTTAGACAAGGATGTATATTTTCACCTATATTATTTAACCTATATTCATAGTAACTATTTAGTGAATCCTTGGAAAATTGCGAACATGGAATACTTCTAAATGGAGAAGGTCTAAACAACATCCGCTATGCCGACGACACCGCAATTTTTGCAGACAGTTTGAACAGTTTACAGCAACTTATAGACAAAGTAAATGAAGTAAGTGAAAGATTTGGACTACAAGTAAACATATCAAAAACTAAATTTATGGTCGTAAACAAAAATAACATTAGAGACGTCCAACTGCTTATCAAGAATACTCCAGTGGACCACAGGTTGGAAATCATCACAGCTATGATTATTTTAGGTGAATTAGGTATAATAGAGAAATATACGAGCAATATAGCGAACCAACTCTAGCACAATACACTAAACTGCAGAGATTACGGTGGGCAGGGCACGTGGTCCGCATGCATGAGAATAGAATCCCCAGAAAATTGCGGAATGCAAGAATGCAGGGAAGAAGACCTGTTGGAAGACCTAAAAAGCGATAGGAAGACAAAGTCGATGAGGATGCCAGGAACTTCCTGGGAACGCGTTCATGGAAAAGAACAGCGGTAAATCGAAATTATTGGAGAAGCTTGTTGAAGGAGGCCAAGGCTCGATTTGGGCTGTAGTGCCATTGGATGGATGGATATATCCACCATTAATCGTTTGGAGGCCTTTGAAATGTGGCTGCACAGAGGTACAATAAAAATACCATGGACGGCTATACTGCCAAATGTGGCAGACCTTAAGAGAGCAAATGCTACTCGCGAGTTGCTTGATAATATCAAATGTAGAAAGATGGCATATTTTGGACACGTAGTAAGGGGAGACCGATATAATATTCTTCAACTTATTATGATAGGTAACATCGAAGGACGTAGAGGAATTGGTAGAAGACACACCTCTTCCATGTGCCATGTGCCAGGCATTCATGAAAGCCACCTCTGGTACAACCAATGATGGATATATTCACATCCTTAAAATCGTTGCATTATTCAATTTCATGGATATTTTAAATTAAAATTACAATTCGGTATTATTCGTATTACAAACCCAAGTCAAGTGCACGTCATGTGTTTATTTACCAATTCCCTTTGAAGCAAAAATAAAAAAAATAGGGATGACTAAATACCTCGATTCTACGTTGATGCTAAAAATACATTTTAGTCCTGACAGACAATTGTTTAATAACATTTTTGATTAAAACTACGCAAATTGAATTCCATGAATTAAAACAAACATGAAGCTAGCCGGTGTTTTTACAAAATTATTGTGACAACTCTATTCAGCCTATTCAGTGAATTCAGGTCAACTTGATAATAAAATATGACAATTACGATTTACTTAATTAAATATGTAGCGTTATAGTTCGATCTTTGGTATTAACTTTATTGTTAAACCATGCAAATAATTACAAAATGTGTAATTGAATTATATAGAAAGGTACGAATGTTTCTATTTTATACAGAATGGATCAAAAGTATGCCAATATCCAATAATTATCTCTTATGGATGGTCCGAATTGCACAAAAATGGGGATACGCCTATTCTGTAATATGGAGATTTCAAATTTGATTTTGGAACGTTGCCAGGTTTACCATTTTAAAACCTTTTTAGATATTTGGCTTGGTCTTTGTGACTATGTCACTATGTCCGGCAAATTTTGTAATCCATTTTAAACATACTTCTAGGCTACCTAGACACCTGAAATTTTCAGAATAGCTCAGAACTATTTAACAATGCAATATTTACCTGCTATTATATGATTATATCGAGTTTTAAGGGAGCTAGAACTCTTTAAAGATGGCGTCTTGGAATTAGTTTTTCTTAAATATCTCCAGAGCGGTTCTATTTAGAAAAACGAAAACTGGTACGTTTATTTATCTTCCAATGATAAATCGATTTCCTTATATGTGACCTTCTAGCACCAGTCATTAGTGTTGCCCAAATGCAAGACCAAGACGGGACTTAGAGAGTCTTGGTCTTGGTCTTGCGCCAATACTCCTGGTCTTGGTCTTGGTCTTGGTCTTGCACTCTCGGTCTTGGTCTTGGTCTTGGTCTTGCAGCAAGAGTCTTGCAAATCTCGCAGTTACAACGTACATTTCACAGATTCTACAAGTGCCGCTGGGGGATGGCGTTTATTCGCAGTATTATAGTAGGTGTAAGAGAGAAAAAGTATTCGAAATCATGAAATAACAAATGTTATATTATTTGCTATTTCATCATTTCGAATAAGCCCTCTCTTTACACCGACTATAACACTACGCATAGACACCATCCCCCACCGGCACCTTTAGAATCTGTACACTGTAACAGAGTAGGCACATTTTAATCTTGAATTAACATAGCCATAGTAATGACCAATAAAATTAATAAATGTCTAAACTGACATTGGGTAAGGTGTGATCCCACGATCGGCACGATCTAAGCGATCCGTGCCAATGCTCTAACTGAGCTATCCATGGCCCACGGGAGTCAGTTTCTTAATAAACGTTTGCATTTAATAAGCTTACGTGTGCCAAAACATGGTTAAAATACAAAAAACCAAATTAATGACATAAAGTTGACTGTATTTCAAAGACTATTATCTGTCTAGAAAGGGATTGATCGACCCTCACCTTATACAGGGTGTCTGCGTAACTTGGAACCATATGGGAAACTTTTTTAATATCAATTTTACGAAAAAAATTCATTCTTTATAAAGTGCTCTGCATAGTCTATGTTTATAACCTAAGATGCAGTCATCAGATATCCAATATTGTCAACAGTATACGAGGTATGTCAAAAAATTTGAATTTCACTCAGGAGCAAACTACCCTTATATTTCAAAATATCAAAAAATTTTATTATGAAAAGTTATTTGTAATCAAAAACCATATTCAAATATGCAATAACAGCCTTCTACTTGAAAAAAAAAATTTCTGAAATTTTCCTAAATTACCGATTCCGAACATCATTTTTATTTATTAGACATGTAATAACTCTTTTTTAAATAATTTTAGGAAAAAAAGTTATTCTTCATAAAAATCTGTGCATGATCTAAACCTCAAGATGCAACCATCAGTTATCCAAGTTTGTTAATTTTATACGAGGTGTGTCAAATAATATGAATTTAGAAAGAATTTAAAAAGAGACACACCTCGTATAAAATTAACAAACTTGGATAACTGATGGTTGCATCTTGAGGTTTAGACAATGCACAGATTTTTATGAAGAATAACTTTTTTTCCTAAAATTAATAATAAAAGAGTTATTACATGTCTAATAAATAAAAATGATGTTCGAAATCGGAAATTTAGGAAAATTTCAGGAAATTTTTTTTTTCGAGTAGAAGGCTGTTATTGCATATTTGAATATGGTTTTTAATTACAAATAACTTTTCATCATAAAATTTTTTGATATCCTAAAATTTTTTGATATTTTGAAATATAAAGGTAGTTTGCTCTTCATATTTTTTGACACACCTCGTATACTGTTGACAAAATTTGATATCTGATGATTGCATCTTAGGTTTTAGATTATGCAGAGCACTTTATAAAGAATGACTTTTTTTCGTAAAATTGATATTCAAAAAGTTTCCCATATGGTTCCAAGTAACGCAGACACCCTGTATGAGATGGAATAAAAGACTTGTTGCCATTTATTTAAGTAAGAAATAAAATGCAATACAAATTAAATTACAGAACAGTACGCAATTGCTTTGACGTTACTGTTAGTAAGACTTTATCTTTATATTAATTTTTTTGACCAGGAATTAATACAAAGTACAATTCTTTATAGAAGATCTAGAGAAAATGGGAGTGCGACAATGGGAATTAGTGGCACAGGACCGGCAAACATGGAAGGCAATAGTAAACGCGGCAAAGACTCACGAAGAGTTGTAAGGCCATTGATGATGATGATGACAATTCTTTATACTCGTTACTATCCAATACCCTAAGTAGGATATTGTTACTTTCCCTAGTCCAATAGTCCAATACCCTACCGTTATTTCGTTACTTTAAATATTTCTGTATTTTGTTTATAGAGTAGCCGGAATTATCTGTTAATTTGTCTCGTTACTTTTGAATAACATTAATACTACAATTATTAAAGTAATTTAAAAAAGCATGAAAATAGAGACTTCATCTGTAAGTTTAAAATGCGAAAGTGTCAGTGAAATTCATTTTAAACTGTTAATTTTTTGTTTGTAGTTTGCTGCGCGATTAAAAAGAATAATGAGTTTAAATTTCTCTATCAAAGATAAGCATACCGAAAACTGAAATGGTAACATAATATGTTTCGCGATTAGCAGACATGTGTCTGTTAGACATGTTTTGGCGTCCTTCATAAACGCCGAAAGATATGCATATCAAAGAAAGAAACTTATTGTGTATTGTTCATTATGTTAAAATATAATAGAAATAGACTGTTATTGTTAGTTAGTCGAAAATAGCCGCGCATTTTCAGCAAATTTTGGTGTGTAACTGATATCGCACACTCAGCAGAAACAATGTTAGTCTATAGGCCGATAAAATTTGTAATATGTATTATATTTTTTAATTTTTTGTCAGCTAAGCTGAGATGACATAATATTTTTAAAATGTTGTGGCCGCTATTATCAAAATCTGGACAATAAATTTCAGAGTGAAGAAATAATCGTCTGCTGGGGCAGAATGCTCAAAATGTTTTATTTTTACATCGTACTTATGACCTCTGAGTACGTATAAAATGTGCAAATGTTCTTTTAATCGATATTTTGATTCGCTATGTATGCTTATTGTATTGTTTGTAATGCGCATAAGTCCAATTTTACACATTTTTGTTACATATTTTTTGGCGTCTCAAAGAGTCTCTATGCATCTAAACATATACCCGAAATATTATATGTACTACCTAAAAGACACTCGATTCTAACTGCAAGACGCAAGAGTCTCGCAGGGTTAGTCTTGTTCTTGCTCAAATCTTGCAGGGTCAGTCTTGGTCTTGGTCTTGCTAAAATTAGGCGGTCTTGGTCTTGGTCTTGGTCTTGGTCTTGCGAAAATGCAAGAACAAGACCAAGACTGCAAGACCAAGACTGATTTTGGGCAACACTACCAGTCATATGTGTCCGTTTTGGGTAGGTCAACGGTTATTTTACTGCATAACTTTTTTGTCTTAATTTTTAAGCATTTTTAACATTTGATGATTCAATATGTTATTTGTGGATATATCGCATACATTTAATCACGGCGAAATAGAGGCCACACAATCTCAACAATGTTATCCATAGCCCCATTAACTAGTCGTTTTTCGACATTAATATTATCTCGTAACATTACTCTTGTACCGACGAATATTGTAGATACTCCTTTAGTAATCCACCTATAGCGGCTATAGGGGGGAAAGGGGTGGTCTGGAGCATTGGAGCGTGGTGGAGTGATTCCTGTATGGCACGAATTAATACACCTCGCTCCAATGAATTGTTGCACCCGGACATCTTTTTAGGAGTGAACAAGTCTCACAGACTGAAAACCAAGTAGGCAATAGACATAAAATTTTATGAAATATATTTTGATGAATAAATAATTTCCAATGAGTATTTCCCTTAAAGTTGTGTGTTAAACATTTTCTTTGATTTATATGAGTTTAAAGTCGATTATAAAATTCTTTTATGACATAGAAATTGAAACAACAAAATAGTTTATAATTTTATATTGGGTCCTATAAATAATTAAAACGTTTTATTTTAAAAGTTTCTTTTTTATAAAAGTGTAATTATTTCTGACATCATCAGTCATTTGGGATTTTTAAACACAGCATTCTGTATATTTTATTTTGGATTCCTCACCTCAATACATAAATTCGGAAGTAAACGGATAAATACAGTTTCTGTACAGTCACAGTTTACATCATCTTGTTCTACTTTTGGCAGGGGAGCAAAGTATTCTAAATTTGCAGTCACTCGAGCTTTATGGGGACCTATTGGGTTGTGATTATTAGGTCCTAAAACCAAAAAAAGTTAAGTAAAATTTTCCATTTTATGTAAAAGTTGCTTATTTTTATGTAAAGAATCCAAATCTGCAATAAAAATTTGGGGGTCCCATTTAATTTAAAGTAACCTCCCATACTACCTCCGTGGGGGGTCGTGTTTGGTACCATTCGATAGATTTTTCAAAAGCATTTTGAAAGTGTATTTTGCAGTTTTTCGATCTGATGTTCATTTTGCGAAATATCGCGGGGTTTGTATTAAAAATTTTAAATTTACCCCCCACCCCTCTCCGTGGGGGTTATGTTTAGTATCATTCGATGGATTTTTGAAAAATATTGAAGACGTATTTTTTAGTTATTCGATCTGATGTTCATTTCGCGAAATATTCTTTTTTTGTGAAGTTATTCTTCTTTACGCGCATATGAGGGTGAATTTTAATAGGATTAAAACCTTTGATCCCGGCGCAGTCGCATTACAACTTTGTTCTGATTGGATGTTCAAATGACATGACAAAAATTATCCAATATGGCAGCTGTATCACAGCTGTGGGACTGTGGTTTGGTTATGTATGGTGTATGGTTGTTGCGTTTTAAAATTTGTAGGAAGAGAAACAACAAACAAAAAGTTAGTTAATGGTTATACTGCCTTTTTAAATAGTTTTCATATTATATTTTTGGACTTACTAACATAGAAGAGATGATTGTTGCATGTCAATGTGAAAGCCCATCAAACTGTGACTAGTATGAGTGCCGCAAAATTACTGATAAAAAAACTATTAGCTCGAAGGCGTAGAAAACTGTGGATAACAACAATCAACCGGGACGATCTACGATCTCGCTTAATCAAAGCTAAAGAATCTTACACTGGTAAGTGTTTTAAAAATAGTAGATCAAATTTTGTTATGATATTGTCAAATTGTGAAACCTCAAAATATTTATATTCCATTTATTAACATTAATATTAATAATACAACTTGCGCAATTTGTAAAATGTGGTTTAAAAGGTTTTTTATTATAATTTTGTGTCTTTGGATTTGTCTTCCTTGGGCGTAAAATAAAAAATCATCTATTTTTATATTTCACTTGTCACCGTGATGTGTAAATATGTATATTTGACACGTTAATAGTATGTGCCTTGATGGTCTTGTTGGTAGAGCATTGGACAAGAGATTGAGAATTCGCGAGGTTGCGGGTTCAGTTCCCGGACGATTCATACTTTTTTCGTTTTTTTTTTAATATTTGGCATTGTTAAGTTTTGGTTAAATTTTGGTATTTTATTGTTAATTTTTTGTATTGTAACTGTTAAGTAGGTATATTTATTTCGTTGAAATTATATTATAATAGAAGTATAACTTCTTACGTGCGTACAAAGTACACACACATCCTTTTTTGTGAAACTTTTGATTCACCCATTTCCCTACGCCCCGCTCAAATCGTCAGATTTTTTAAATATACACTTTTTAGCATGTACTTAATTTACCTTATCTTAATCTGACAATTTCGAGTATTTTTAAGGATAGATTTTTTTTCGAGCCCCCCTTAACGAACTTCCCTGTGTTAAGAGCCAATATATGGTAGAGGTACATTTGCGGGGTACCAGCTTTCTCCCCATATGATAGTCTAACGCGCTCGAGTAACTGCAAAAATCCCCGCTTTGGCTCCTCTACCATTTTTCCATTTTGACATGTTTGTTATTACTGGAGCGACCACTCTTCTTGTAATATTTATAGTTTTCCACCTTTTAACCGGGCATTGGTCGCTAGGTAGGTTTGTACGCGAGTGGTCGTGCGTGAGATTTTCTCTCACATATCCAACTTTTGCCTTTCTTTACAAAATAAAAATTTTAAAACAGTTTTTTTCTTAACTAATTATTAGAACAAAATAATATAACATACTACACATGATAATATGATAAGATATAAAAAAAATGATCGAAATTAAACCAATATTAATCAATCTTCGTATCGTCATAATTTACGTCACCGCAATTTACACAAGGATGACAAGAATGGTTTGGACAAATTGGTTGATGACAAGAATTACATTTATTTTTTACTTTTCTATTTTTGCAGCGAGGGCAAAATAAACAAAACTGAATATCAGATGGTTCTGGTTGTGATGAGTTCGGTAATGTTATTTTGGCAATTATTGCAATAGGATTTCGAAAAATCCGAAGGCTTAAAATTATGTTTGGAATTGTCGAACGATTTATTAGATGAGGTTTTATCAACGATAAAGCTAATTCCTTTAAAAAGACACGACGCTCTTCTGTTTTATGATTATTATCTTTATATACAATGTGACTGTTGATTGATGCCGCCAATATTTAACATTGAAAAATGTAAAATATGGTAATTGGCCATCTACAACTAGCCCGTGAAACAGAATATAGGGTTTTTATTTCATCGACCACATCCACGGCGCCTTTTATTACATTGTGTAAAAGGATAATATTTCAGGTTTTAAGTGGAAAAATCAAATTAATTTTTATAGACAGTTGGTAGCGACGGTGGTCGCGCGATGAGAGGATATCTCACATGAAGCACACTGACTCAACAAACTGGTGATACTAAGTCAACTGAGTCACTATCTGAGCGGAAGAGTCTCTTAGAGTGTCGAGGGAGGATAGTTAGGAGACTAGAAGGAACTACAGCGCGTATAATTTCCCAGAAAAAAAGTTGTGCTCAATTTTCTGAAACTGTGAGAGAAAATCTCATATACCGACCACTGCCGGGTTAAAGTCTAGTGATTGGCGGTCCATTAAACCTTGGGAATAGAAAAATATTCGAGTGGTCCATTCTGCATTGTTCCAACAAAGATATTTCTGGATTTTAGTTGCTTTCGAGGTTTTCAAGCTCTGTATAAGACATACAGCTCCTCCGCGATCTGTTTAATTTTGTCAATGTACTCTGCTACATTTCCGGGTGTTAAGAGATCTGAAAAACCCGCTGATTTATATAGATTTGAGATATACGTCGGTTTCATACATCCCGTTACTACATATCCCATTTAGCGCGCTATTTACTTGTTTTATGTGACAAATGAGCACGCATATTTGCAGTTGAAAAACACAGTGCCCGTGCCCTTGTTCTTAAGAGGTCCTGAAATTCACCCCATTTACTTCCCTTCAGGTTCCTGAGTTTCTAGTTCATGTTTCTAGTTGATCTTGTCCTTCTCTATTTTATTATTTGGGGGCGAGGGACCGATCCAGAGTTACTAAAAGATATTTAGGTTTACCTGTGTATTCAAATATACTACAAATCGAAGAAATTTGGAGTTTTCGTTTAGCTTTCTTCGCACGAAGGTTAAAGACCCATACTTGGGCTTTAGAAGGGCTCAGAGAATTCTACAGGGATTACGCAATTATTGTTTTTAAGGCAGGTTCCAGTTTCTCTTCTACCTCTTTAAATCTGTTTCCTTGAGCACATCTCACAATGTTTAGTTTCAGTCTAAAACACTTACCTGTGGGATTCTCTTCTTTTGAAGTCTCCACTTACTTATTCTGTCCTCTAGCATGACGAAGAAAGATCTGTTTTGCAGTAAAGAATATACGACTCTACCTAGATGGTGGTCATTGTGAGTGTCATACAATTTTTGGAGCAATGTCCAGGACATTGCTCCAAAAAATGTCCTGTACCTTACTGTGTGATAAACTACTGTTTTATCTACGAAAGCAGCCCCTGTTATAATATTTTCTTTGAAGCCCTCTCAAATATGTTCTATTTTACATCTATTGTACATGACTAGTGCAGGATTTGACGGGCCTGAATCTCCTTGATATGGGATGAAGTGCTTGTCGACATTTTTTCTGCTCTGACCAGGATGTCTCTCGTATAGTTTAAAAAAGTGGCACGACAGAGAAATAGGCATGTAGATACTGTTTCTAAGCTTGAACAAAATTGTAATTTACTAGTTTAGTTGGGAGCAAGCCACAAATTTACTTTGAATTTAAATTTATTTGACATTTCTATTTCCACCTCGGAAATCGTTATCAAAATACAAAATATTAATAAATTATAAACATATTTTGTTTTTGTTGCTTGTTAAAAATTCTTTTAATTTAATTTTATCTGACTCATCCATATTGTACATTTTAACGTAGGGGACAATAATATGATAATAAAATAAATATACATAATATTCCCAGCTAAAATAGTAAATTGCATTAAGATATATATTATCTACACCGTTTTTAGGTATCAACGCCCTTCCGGTAGGGATGTGTACTCCGGTAGTAGGTGGAGGAGTATCACCGAGCCGCAAGCCCTTACCCCTTGCGGTACCGCGCCTCCATAGACCGATCAGACCAAGCCGTAGATTCTTTATAATTTTAGACTACGACGTTAGCCTTTTTATTTTTCTATTCACCGGTCGGGCCTCGAACCTCGATCGCATATCCTCTAGATAGCCTAGCACCTCAGACCGCTAGGCTATCTAACCGACTGCATTAAGATTCCACAAGAAAATAGCTTCAAATCAATATTAAACAAAATCCTTTCCAAAAACGCGTATGTGTAGATTTTTTAAGTATTTTTTAAGGCATTAAGAAACATTTCATAAAAGTCTCACAATAAAACACTGAAAAACGTTTGTTTTCTATACTTCCACAAAATTTATTACAACTATGTTATTACTACAGCTGTTTCGGCAAAGTGCCTTTCTCAAGTGATATATTTTACAATGTGTTTGTCTTTTTAAGTCTTTAACTGAAGAGGTTGAGGAGTGGGGAGCTGTTTGTCTCGAGTTGGTCATTCAGAATTATATCTGTATTTTTCAATTTATCAATTTCCATTGATTCTAAAAGTGATAGCTTAAGGCCTTTATTTTGAATATGTAGAATTTGAAACTCTTCATTGAAAGAATGATTATGATCTACAACGTGAAGTGCGTATGTAGAAGTGTCTGTTTTTCTATTGTTGAAAGCCCTTTTGTGTTCTGCTATCCGTTTGTCAAAAGTTCTGCCAGTTTGACCGATGTAAGTTTTCGGACAGTCACCACAAGTTAGTTTGTACACACCACTCTGTAGTTGCTTTCTCTTTCGGCTTTTATTGTTTTTAATATGTTTGCTTAAGTTGTTGTTAGTTCTGAAAGCTGGTGTTATTCCTTTCTTTTTTATGTATCTGGCTATTTTTGTTGTTATTTTGCCAGTATATGTGAGAGAGCAGAAGGTACTGGGTTTTTTCTATGGTGGTGGATACACTAATTTCAAGGCTTTCTTATGGAGTTTTTGGTTTAAAATGTTGTTAACTGTTTGTTCGTTATAGCCATTGTTTACTGCTATTTGTCTAATGATATTTAGTTCTCTCTCCAAGTTATTTTTTGTCATAGGAATTTCTGTCAGTCTATGTATCATGCTATGGTAGGCTGCTAATTTGTGTTGTGTAGGATGGGATGATGAATTGTGTATAGTTGTGTCAGTATGGGTAGGTTTATGATATACGGAGAACTCGTGTTTGTTGTGTAGTCTGGTAATCGTTACATCTAGAAAGTTTATGGAATTATTCTCTTCTGTTTCTATTGTGAACTCAATATTACTATGAAGTGAATTAATGTATGATAGAAATTGGTCAAGTTGTCTGTTAGTTCCTGTAAAGCAGGCTAGTATGTCATCCACGTATCTCCACCAATATAAGAACTGTTTAAATACGGGGTGTTTAGAAATTGGTGGAGATACGTGGATGACATACTAGCCTGCTTTACAGGAACTAACAGACAACTTGACCAATTTATATCATACATTAATTCACTTCATAGTAATATTGAGTTCACAATAGAAACAGAACAGAATAATTCCATAAACTTTCTAGATGTAACGATTACCAGACTACACACCAAACATGAGTTCTCCGTATATCATAAACCTACCCATACTGACACAACTATACACAATTCATCATCCCATTCTACACAACACAAATTAGCAGCCTACCATAGCATGATACATAGACTGACAGAAATTCCTATGACAAAAAATAACTTCGAGAGAGAACTAAATATCATTAGACAAATAGCAGTAAACAATGGCTATAACGAACAAACAGTTAACAACATTTTAAACCAAAAACTCCATAAGAAAGCCTTGAAATTAGTGTATCCACCACCACAGAAAAAACCCAGTACCTTCTGCTCTCTCACATATACTGGCAAAATAACAACAAAAATAGCCAGATACATAAAAAAGAAAGGAACAACACCAGCTTTCAAAACTAACAACAACTTAAGCAAACATATTAAAAACAATAAAAGCCGAAAGAGAAAGCAACTACAGAGTGGTGTGTACAAACTAACTTTTGGTGACTGTCCGAAAACTTACATCGGTCAAACTGGCAGAACTTTTGACAAACGGATAGCAGAACACAAAAGGGCTTTCAACAATAGAAAAACAGACACTTCTACATACGCACTTCACGTTGTAGATCATAATCATTCTTTCAATGAAGAGTTTCAAATTCTACATATTCAAAATAAAGGCCTTGAGCTATCACTTTTAGAATCAATGGAAATTAATAAATTGAAAAATACAGATATAATTCTGAATGACCAACTCGAGACAAACAGCTCCCCACTCCTCAACCTCTTCAGTTAAAGACTTAAAAAGACAAACACATTGTAAAATATATCACTTGAGAAAGGCACTTTGCCGAAACAGCTGTAGTAATAACATAGTTGTAATAAATTTTGTGGAAGTATAGAAAACAAACGTTTTTCAGTGTTTTATTGTGAGATAAAATGAACTTCCATCAAGTAACGGTCGAATCCATCAATTATTTCATAAAAGATATATATTTTCTTGGAAGTTTTGAAGGTATAATTTAATTAAAGTTACTGTAAAAATCAAATAAGTATAAATACAAGGCTATGCGATTAGAATATGTCAGAAATATACATATCTAAGAAGCGTCATATCCTGTGAAAAAACTTCTGATAAAATAGGATATGGAGAGGCAAAGCGACCATCCAAAGAATAAATTCAATATCTTGATCGACAAAATGGCTCGGAATGTTGGCAATGTTAGCACGAAAAATAAGAAACAATTAAGAGAGTTGAAGTGGAGTTAGTCAGAAGAGCAGGGACAATATCAAAGCTTAAACATAGAAGAACTGAAGATGTTAGACAACAGATGCAAGTAACAGGAGACAGTTAAACAAAGCGTTGAAATATCATACTGTAAATGAAAGGAAACGCGGGATGATCTGTTTTTCTGCTGTTTATATTGCTTAAATATTCATACACGTGCAAAATTTCACTTTTAAGCTGACTACAGTTATTCAGATTATATCGTAAGTTCCTTCAAGGCTTACCAGAGACGCGGTGATATCTTGTCTCGTCGAGAATTGCCATTTTCTTCTTTGTACCAGAATATAGTCACATCGATTTCTAATCTAGAAAGTCTGGTGTACTTTAGGTAATCTAACTTAACCTAACTAACCTGAAATATTGAGGTATACACAGATGGATATTAATATTTATTATTTTAAGCGTAACTAATCTTTTAAACATATCCAACAAAATACCTCTCCTAAAAAATAGAAAGTGCCTACAAGATCTATAAGCTACTGGTAAATTTTTAATAAAGCCAGAAATATAAAACTCTAAAAGCAATATTAACGCCTAACGTAGCTAATAATAAATTTAACAAACGGAATCAGGTACGAGTTAAAAGTTTTGTGGATCACTCGTGTTCCACGAGTTATTTCTAAAACAAACCCACACAAACTGCGGATGGTGAAAGTGTCAAAAAGCAAGTAAAAGGTGAGACACTAACATAGACTAAGAGCCGGTGTAGGTGAACTTTGCTAATTATTTTAGGCACGATAAGAACTTATAACTTAAATAGTAGAATCTAAAAGAAAACGTACGAACACTGTGCTGTCACTATTTAGTGACACATGCGTCGACAGTGGCGCATCAAGCTTTCCACTTAATGGACGGGATAAATAAATTAAAAGGTACCCCCTCACTACCCGAATTTAATTTTTTTCATTTTTTTTATGTTCAATGTGATTAAAAAATAGGACAGCGTAATTTTAACTTACAAGCCCCCCCCCCTATCACAAATTTCATAAATTTCAAAAAATTCACACGCATATTTAAGGCATTTACAAAACATCTCTATTTTTATAGACCCGTAGGTTGAGTGTACATAACCTCAATTTTTTTTTTTTTTAAAGCCTATAACTTTTTTAGGGACGCCTGTATAAACACTATATTTGTAATTTTTTTCAGACTTTTCTGTAAGGTCCGCCACCTTCAAAAACCTAAAAAACTGTTTTTTTTTGTGTTTTTTGGGGTTTGAACATGTTTCTACTATTTTTAAATGTTCTAAAGGACTTATTTACTTCAATTTACATAATATAACCTATAAAAAAATATTGATTTGATCTATAAATAGTCTATAAAATACTGAAAGTCCCAAAAAACCCCCAAAAAAAACAGTTTTTCGTATTTTTGATTTGAAAATCTGAAAAAAATTAGAAATATAATGTTTGATAAAATACACAAGATTAAAAAACATTAGACCTGCAGCCATTCCCCAAAAAAAAGTTATATGTACGCATAGACACAAGTCTATAAAAAATAGACATGTTTTATAAAAGCCTCAACCATACGTGTGAATTTTTTGAAATTTTAAAATTGATTGCATCCCACCTAAAAAAAAATAAAAATGAAAAATGTAGTTTTTGATGGTGGGGGAAGGGGGTTAAAATTAGGCTATGTCCTATTTTTTAATCACACAGAATTTGAAAAAATGAAAAAAATTAAATTCTGGTAGTGAGGGAGGATACCTTTTAATTTAATTATCCCGTCCATAAGTGGAAAGTTTGATGCGCCACTGTCGACGGATAAACCACTAAAAAGTGACGGCACAGTGTTCATACGTTTCTTTGGGTTTTACTCTTTAAGTTATAGACTCTTATCGTGCCTAAAATGATTAGCAAATTTCACCTACACCGGCTCTTAGTCTAATATGCACTGGCTGTCACGGCGAATAAAGGTTGCGAAACAATTGTCATGGAAATTTCTAAAGAGGGACTTTTACAGCCTTATGGAAGTTCCTCTGAGTATACTACAAATATGTAGCGGTAGGCTTGTCGAATAAAGAAAAGGAAAACTTGTAGCCTATCTGAAGAAGCACCAACTTACCTTCCTCCATTAAACATGCGGGTAGACCTGACAAACATTGGTAAGAAAAAAATTGTAGTATCGTATTTACACGAGATTTTAAAATATACAATTCTCGCTTAACACTTCTGGAAGCAAATTGGATTCGGATGTATTCAAAATTTGGAGTTTGCAGAATGTGAAGAAAGTTAAGGGCCAATTGTGAGATTAGAAGAGTGATCAAGCAAAAAATTAAAAAGCGATTTCTATTCGAATTATTTTGGTACTTTTACATTTAAAGTTATTTAACATTTTTGTTATTATTTAAGCTGGTTTTTTACATGCCTAATATTTTTCTAGGGTAATATATTGCCGCTATGTAAATAAAATTATAAATTTCTATTGATCTATAACTGTTACTCTTAACTCTGTCGTTATTAGGAAATACAAAATATTAAAACAGATTTTCGATCTTAGTATATTATATCTCGTACCGATTGTTACGTCCAAATAAATAAATGGCTCAAAATGATTGATTCTTCATTTATGACAATTAAAGATTAACAATGTTTAACTTGAACATATCAGAAAGTGGCGATTAGTTCCATTAAAAAGTACATATGTATAATATAATCCATTATACAATAATAATAAACCTAAGTGCCGCGTACGATAACGTCAACGACAGAAGCAGAAGATATACTTCATGCTTAAGGTCTACCAACTCGCCAAAATTCTAAGGGCCGATATTTCAATAGCTACTTAAGCTTTTGCTTAGCTAAGCCTGTGTCAAAAGTTAAGGAGAAGCTTAAGCCGGGTGCCGTATTTCCATCATTTCCTTAACTAAACTGATGCTCAACTGCAAAATTAATTGGTTTGGTACCTCTGAATACGACAAAATACCAAAACTAACTTTTCTGAGGTAAAAACCACTACTGTTGACGTTTAATTTTATCTTGTCATCGGTATCAATGTCATTTACTTCACTTAATTTTGTGTACATGGTGCATGTGTTGTTAGTTTATTTTATTGCCGATATTTTCTCTGGTTATATTGTTATTGTTATTTTGCATAAGCAATAGATCCGTCTTTGTATTTTTGTTTATTGGATATATTCCTTAAAATGTCAAATTCGAATGTAAGTTTATTTTTGTAAAATAAATGTACCTACCAAGCATTGGGTCTATTGAACAAAAAGAAGTATTTGCTTTTACTTCCTCGGCCTCCAGCCGAAGAAACCATAGTTCTGGTTCATTGGGCCAAAACTCTGGAGCTTTTATGCCTACCCGTGCAATTATTGGGTGATCATTGCCTTCGTATAGTGTAGCATTATCGTTTGGCATTGTTTGGTCGTTATCTGTCATAATGTCGTCTTTTAATCGTTGTACTTACAGTTTTTTTTCTCGGGGTCACCAATGTGGCCGGTTTGCGGGATGCAAAGTAGTCGGGGCACACTTTAAACTATTTTATTGGTTTATTTACAACAAACTACATAATAAAATAAGTAAGAAAACTGTGACAGTTCTTTTCTCCGAGTTTCTAAAATCTCCTGACAGACGTCCGTCAATCCGTCTCCTCTTCTTTCCCCAGCCGGTCAACACATATGTGGTCGTAGGTTAACTGTCAATCTGCCACAGTATCAACATAAATGGAGAGAAGCTCAGTCATTTGAGAGATCATCTTTATAGCCGATCGTATATAATGTAATGCAATAATAATGTTGTAAACGTTATATCACGCTTCCTTGCTAGATTCCTGAGGTTGAATTAAAGGTTAATATGAACAAGACGCAAATATTGATGAATATATTGCTAAATCGTAATATTCCTGTTGATGGAAGAGATATAGAGATATAGAACACACTGCATATTGTAAGTAATTAGCCCATGCAATTCGGTTGGGCAGAGTTAACCAGACATGTGAGCTCCCACTTCCGGAGCGGAAATATTAACACCCAAAAAAGCTATTGTACAAGTTTCGCGTGAATCACAGTGCTAGTGAGCGCTAGATGCTGGGTATCTCTCTGAGATCCGGTACTCCCAGCAGCCAAACGAAAAACCTTTCGTCGTAGAACAAAAATAACAGACGCTATGCACGTCAGCTAACACTTTCCAAAAGTATGTGGAACATTTTAAGGAAAATATAAGTTATTTTTTTCAGCAGGAGATTAAATTTGTGAAATATTCACAAACCACGGCATATCCAATATCAAGAAGCTGTTTAAAGAGTGGGAAAGAACCGGCCCTTAAGCTTCAAGAGGAGTCAACGAACGTGTTACCGATGGACAAGATCATGGGGTATTTATGATTTAGAACAGCCTTTTATGTCTGGCCACCCACCTTCTGAGGTTTTTTCATTTTCGCGACCCATCCCTCACCCGTGATGATAGAATAAAATAAAGAACACGGTCACTGTACGCTACTCAGCTACTGTAAGAGCCACGTTGCGACCCACTAGTGGGTCGCGACCCACCGGTTGGGAAACGCTGTTTTAGAGGATATTGCATTGAAAATAAAGGTTCTTTGAACGCATATTTTGTTCTCTTTACGCTCAGACCAAGAACTTTTCTCAGATCAATCAAGTATCCCATGTGATCTTATATTAAAAAATAACTATTGTACTTATCAAACTTACAACCTAAGTAAACCTAATAAATGTACAAACTTTATATTCGTGCGTACAGATTAACTACAAAAAGCACTTGTTCATAGCGATCAGTCTATACAAAATAAAAATGTAGATGTTTAGTTTTTATTTAAAAAAACCAAATATTTATTAACTAAAGATTTACCAAATAGGGTGTAAATAAATTATGTTTACGAACTGCTATATTTGAAGGAAGCGACAAAATTACTTTCTGAAGTAAGTATATAAAATATTAATTTTTCTATTAAAGCTTTCTTGTCTCAACGACCTATAAAAAAACGATTAAACTGATATTACTAGACGTTTGTGACGATGTCCCTGAAATTAAAACCTAAGTGTCAGCAGAGCGCAATGAAGAGGAAAATAAGTAAAAAAAACATAAAAAAATTTTCGGCGTGAAACATTAAAATTCATAAGTGGCAAACTGAGTAAATTGAATTGAAGGACCACATTACTAAAATACAAGAAGTTAGAACGTTACGGATGCTTTCAGGCCAATACTCAAAGGCACAACAAATTAAAACATAACAAAGTAAAGATAATATGATCCCTTACAAAATATATTTTTGTCATTGACCTTTCATTTGAAAGTCGAAATGTTACATAAAGGTTATTTTATTTGTATGGTATGTTTTAAGAATGCGAGTATACAGGTGGGCTGGACCAAACCGAAACACGGGCATTATCAGTAAATACGACAATTTTTTTAAAAACCCAGCGAAAAGTAACTTTTGATTAAAGGAGGACACATTTTCCGGTAAGTATTTTCAAATATTTTACTTTCACCCCTAAGGCCTATTTCATACTTTATGACTTCGGTCGTCACGACAAACGGTCGTAACGTCAGTTAGTCGTACATTCCATTAGTCCAATACAGCAATGTACGGAGCCTTTCACACAGGACGACCACGACTAACTGTCGTGCCGTTGCTCATCGCCTGTCTGCAATGGACGACGGTCGTGGCGTGTCGTGCAATCAGTGAACCACAGGCATAAATTAGTGCTTCCATACTTAACGGCAGTTAATCGTGTAGTACCAGTGAATCCAGTGGCACGTACATAATGGCAGACAATATTGATGGGGAATTTTTAATTGCACTGGTAAAAAGTAGACCAGTGTTGTGGGACAAAACTTTGGATATGTATAAAGACAGAAATGCGACAAGGAATGCATGGCGTGAAGTTTAAGTGGAGGTTAACCCTGATCTTGAAAACTTAGAGGACCAGGAGGAAACTAAGTTTGGTAAGTTTTACTTACTTTATTTTACATTTAAAGTATACTCGTAGATTACAAACCTGAATTTTTTAGCCCATTAATTTCCAACGTTATGTAAACGCAACATTTTTAATTGTATTATTTTTAATGTATCACTACTTGAATAACATTTGTATTGCTACATTTTATTTAAAACAGAACATAAAGTACAAATCTAATAAAATATTTTGAAATAATTATGGCATGTAATGTAATACGCATAAAGATAAAGACAAGAAGAAAAGAAGAAGTATTTCGATAACGATTTCCGAAGTGGACATCGAAACGTCAAATAAACTTAATCATAAAATAAAATTGTGGCGTATTACCACAAGAAAATAGCTTCAGAACAATTAATATTTTTTATGTTATTTAATTACAAAAGATTATAATTAGGAATTTTAGTAAAAATGCTTATTTTTGCTCATCTTTGTTTATTTTACTTCTTATGATAAACTATAGTGAAATTTCATGTTACTTCTTTTCTTGAGCAAAATTCTATGAAGTATACAGAGCTAGAACAAAACTCTAATAATTTAATAAATCATAAGAATTTTAATCTCTTAGGATTAGGAGATAAGCATGAAAACCCATCGTTATATCTGCCATATAATAAACTAATATTTGTTTGCAGAAAGCCCAAATTTATTATATGGTTGTAAAATAGTACCGGCACATTTGTCTAAATTTAAATACGCACCAACCACATCTGCAGAAGTTCAAAGAATTTTTCTACGTATAAATAATATATTATGTAGAAATAATAAATTTTTTCTTGATTCATTCTATGCCCTGTGCTCTCTATGACAATAAGATGAACACTGTCGTTAAGTGTGAAAGTCCGATGAGCACGACAAACGGTCGTACGACCGTTTGTCGAGACGACCAAAGACGTAAAGTATGAAAAAGGCCTAAGCCAGAGTAAGTACCTTTAACCCCAACATGCTTTAATAGAAATGAGGGTCAAATAAGATATTGTTTTAAATCCCTTGCAGTTCCGTGTATGGTCTAGTTTCGTGTCTTAACATTTTTAATCCAAAATTCGATCCAAAATTTTATTTTATTTATTTAAAAAGACTTTTAGACTTTAAATTGTATTTACCTGCATAATAAGTTGGTTTAGTACGCCAATGGTTTAGATTTTAATTTCTTTCTTCTCATAGCTTTTGTCTTTTTGTCACCTTTGACACACGAGATATACATAAATGACATAAAGAACCAGAAATTAAAAGATTCTCTTTTGAATATTAAATGTAATCCTTAATTTGTGGTTTTTGAAAATTTATTACCATTTTTTATTGCATTCCGGCTATAAGGGTTATATCGTTTCTTTATTTCTTATCAACAATAAATGTGCTAATATGACAGGTCCGCAATTTAATGAAGAACATCAAGATAAACAAGACAGTCGAAAATATGTTTTGGAGTTAGTAAAAAAATTTGGGAATTTACGTAATAAGACATGAAAAGCTGAATGGCCTATATAGGTAATGAACCAAGCGAAGTTGCAGTATTAAACACGTTGACCTAAATTCATGTTACGTACAAGTCAAGTAGCAGCAATATTTGGAATCAACTACTGATCTAGCGTCTATTACACTTTGAAGAAAAACACATTTTTTGTTTCACTTTCGAAAAAGAGAGGGGCAAAGAAATGCGACGAATACCGCACGATAAATCTAAGTTATTTCCTAAAATCCCAAAGGATCATTCAGAATAGAATTTACAGGCTATGTTTGAGTCAAATTTCCCCAAATGTATTTGGGTTCATAAACGCTGTTGGTACGAGAGGTAATTTTTTTCAATACAAGTCTTATTCGAGAGATGCAGAAACGTCAATTGCGACATATACGCATATCTGGATAAAAATCGATAAAAGTGGTCATAAATAAAATACAGGTTTTTTCTTGTATTTTAAAACAGCTAATTACATTTTAACGTGCGATTATTAACATATAGTTCATTAATATTAGTGATCATTTTATAAAATATTTTCATTTCCTTTTATTTTGTATAGACACTAGTTTCTGTAAGTATTTAAAAATTTATATTAAACGAGTTGTAATTTATGTTTTATAATAGCTTCAAAGATCGAGCAAGAAGTAGATAACATAGTATATAGAAAAAGAGAATAATATGGAAAATCTATTCTACCAAGCAAGTTAAAATTTAAAAGAGAAGAATAAAGGATAGCGTTTGGTTATTGCGAGGTTTATTATTGACTACATACCTTCTGGGGTACCTGTAGACAAATAAAATAATATTTATTGACTATATTACTTAGAATCTGTATATTTTTATTAAAAAAACATTCTGTTATTTAAATTATTTTTAGAAAACTACCTTTACCAATACATAATTTTTACACTACAGTATTAAAATGAATTGTTCAAAAATGCAAATTAGTAAAATATTTATAAAAAGTTTTAAGCTTTTTTGCAATCTACTATAATACAGAAAGCATAAACTTGTGAAAGAATTTTTACACGTATTTAACAAGTTCGTGGCTAGTGAAGTATTCCCTATAAATGTGTTAAATATACTTACAGATACTTACAAGTTTCTACCTACATAAATTAAATTATTATTACTATGTAATACAGATGCTTTGAAAATGCATTGAGTAAGTGGAATGGAATAATGATGTTTAAACGGGAAGAGATGCTATTTATTTAGTATCGTGAATGTATTGAAAATAATTTCATCAACCTAAATAAAGCCACTGTCCTTTTAAACGGACACTTCATAAATGCCTGTAACTTATACTGCTACTTGTTATCAGATGGCCCATAATGGTTTTTGTAGTGAAAATCCATCTAATTATTAAAAAATATATTAAGTAGTCATTGTACAAATTCTGTGTTTGTTGTAGAGTTTTTGAGGTTACCTGAGATATTGTTTATAGTTTATAAATATGGCTGATCGAAGGGGAGTAAAATTAATTGTTTAAATCCTTTACTTTCTAAAACTCTCTGATGTATTTATTTAAAATAACTTTAGAATTGTATAAACAGCTATGTATTATAAAAACTATTATTATTTCTGAGTATTTGTTATCAAACTTTTGGTTCTTTATAAAGGACGGTGGCATATTCCGTTACACAGAGTATTAAAACTGGACGAAACCTTTAAGTGAGTTAATGGAAGAACTCAGGAAGAACTTCAGGACCACAAGAAGAGCACCATAGCTTACATGAGTTGATGGTTCTGTGTAATGAAAACATCGGTTAAAGCAG
This sequence comes from Diabrotica virgifera virgifera, assembly GCF_917563875.1. Lineage (NCBI taxonomy): Eukaryota > Metazoa > Arthropoda > Insecta > Coleoptera > Chrysomelidae > Diabrotica > Diabrotica virgifera. The sequence goes on along the minus strand of NC_065447.1, from coordinate 195,467,724 downwards.
TTTGTCCCTGGGAAAATTGTTAAATGGGGATACAAGTTTTGAATGGGGACTACTGGGCTAGATTATATCGAGTGGCGGTTTAATCCATATCAGAATATCCTCTACCACCATTCAAAATAAATATTAGCTTCTTGGATTTGAAAGCTAGTGTTGTCCTACAATTTGTTGATGCCCTAGAACACCAATATTTTACCACTCTACTACTTTCGGAAGAACTTGCATGATAAGGGTAATGTAAGGAAACAGGGAATACAGGAAAAGATTGTAATACTATGAGATCAAACACACTAAAAAAAAAGATTGCTTTTATTAGGGTACTGCAGAGGAGAGCGAAATAGTAGCATGCAAATGAAATGACCATAGTGTTGTTTCTATACTAGCCAATTATAATAAGGTGTATCCAATAAAAGGATAGTAAAAAGATATTCCCAAAAGGAAAAATGGGGTGATATTTGGCCAGCATAATATTATATAGCAGTATAATGAAAATATAGATGGCGTAGATGTCTGGCAATTTCGTAGAATTAGTGGTAAAAAAATTGATTATTGATAATTGACAATTGTCCAGTTATAAGAGGCATCCTTAAAGCCTTTAACGACAATCAAAAAGTATCAAGCAAAACTAAATTGCATATTCACTTAAAATACACCACCTCGTTGTGCAGCTTCTCACAAAAAATGTAACTTTGGCGGCAAAAAATGTAATGTAGCACTAAATCCAAAGGCAAAAGTGTGTGCAAGATTAATTGTGAGTTCTCCGGTCTCCGGTATATATACAAAAATGTGTATGGCGAAATTAATGTTTTCGCAGATAAAGTCTGCAGCTTGTTCTTTATCACAGTTTGATGCATCAGTGAACATTTGATGGGTTGTTGGGTATTTGGATCATAAAGTTTTAAAAGCTTGCTTCATAAAGAAAGGATGTGTGGAATGTTGGACGACCTCTTGTAGAGACGTATATATTTTTGGGGGTTTCATTATCCAGGGAGGGAAATTTATATGCCTCTATATAAATTTATATATATTAAGAGTGAACTGTTCTAGATTAAGATCAATATGTTTTATTCGCTCAAGAAATGGTAGCATCTTTATATCAATATTTGCATGTATTTTTAACGTAGTCAAGTTTTTTATAGATTTTCTTTTAGCAGTATCGGAGCATAAACAGATGCAGTCGAATTTATTTCGTATTAAACATCTGTATAGATAGAGTAATTGAGGTGGTTATATGAGCCCCCAAGAGGTATTTTACAGCATTTTTAATAGGTTAATTCTAGATTGGCAAGAAACCTGGAGATTGGTTATGTAGCTGCCCCATTTCAAGACTTTCAAAGCAAGTCGTAAGAAATGTAGGTACTTATTTCTTCTATCTATCTCATGATAACTTCGTCTAATGTTAGCGGAAAATATGGATGATTTTTTCTTTGATAAAGATTAAATAACGTGTCATTTCACTAGAGAATATACATATAACCCGTGTTTTGAGACCAGCTTTTAATTATTTGTAAGGCAATATATGTAATCCCAGAGTTATATTGGTTATTTTTAGATAAATGACCTAGTAATCTGCATATAGGCTAGTAGGTAAATAGAAGTAGTTTTATTTGACTTAAAGTACTATTTATTTCTATTAGAAAGACTGTGTTACTTATAGTCGATCATTACGGAGTGCCGTTACCAAGCACTACAACCCGGGATGAATGGTTGTCCATGGTAGTTGGGTTTGTGGGTAGCCCCACTGTTCATAAATCTGGTCATATACTATCTCTAAATTGCATTGGTCACAGGGCCGTAAGTACGATGTTGAGGGCCCCGGGTCAAACGTGATCTGGAATTATCTGGAAAACGTTTAACGAAGTTGATTGATTCGTTTTGAAGATCTTGTTGGTTTCCATTCAAAATAAAATCAGTTTTAACAATGCGGTACGTATCTAACACTACTTTCATTCCTTGAAAGCGAGTGTCAAGCTGATAGCATAATGTGTCGATCATTGATAAAAACTTGGTTACTCTAAAGCATGGCTTTGGATTTGGAAGCCTTTCATCTTCGCACAGTTCATCGAAATATTTTTTCGTCTTCTGCATTTTTTTTGAAGCGAACCCTACTGGTATTCCCCAACGTTGACACATATTTGAAGCCTCTTCAAAAAGGTTTTAAATTGTCCTCTCATTTCAGTTAGTTTTATGAGGCTCTCTTTAAGTAAACTGTAAAATGTTAAAAGGTCCAAAGATTCTGATTGTAGTATTTTCGAGACTGTGTTGAGGATTTCAAGGATTTTATTTTGCACAACTAGTAACAAAACACATTTGAATGATTCTAGTTTGTTTTAGCTGTCCTGCTTCGTATCTTTCATTTATTTTGTTACTTGTCAAAACTATATTTGAAAGACACTTCAAAACATCGCAAAAACTGTGTTTCAATGCATTGACTGCATCAAATCTTCTAGCCCAGCGTGTTGGATTGAGAAATTTGAGAGTCACTTTCGAGGAACATCTTTCAGATTGGTACGAAGACTTCAGTGCCCCCTAACGAACGATACTGTTCGTCGACAGTTGGAAAAATATGAAGGTTTATTTAGAGAAAATGCAAGACCGGGTAAACCAGATTGCTGAGCAGATACAGAAAATTAAAAAGGTGGAAAAAAAAATTCGAGAATGCGTTAAAATTCGATATGGAAAAAGTGAAAGAAGGAAGAGACGGTCGGGAAGTAATTGTATACATCTTTAATGAGAGCAGAATCCAATTTAGCGGGGATATTAGAAAACGACATCCGGTACCTTTCTACCTTTCATTAAAATCTTAAAAAACAAATTCCAACATATGCAGAACTTCGAAGACCGCAAAGAAATTATAAGAAGCCATCTAAAAGACGAAGCTGCTCTGTGGTTTGAAAGCAAAGAAAATGAGGTGACTTCATGGGGAGATTTTGAGACAAAATTTTTTATAATGGTGCAGGTGAAACAGGTTAAAATCGATCATTGAAGTTGTTAAATATGCCTTGTACTTATTACAATTGGGCAACTCGAGGTATAACTTGACTCAAAGTGCTTTGAAAGGTTTATTTGACCTCCCTCGTTAAAACCTATGCACGGTCAACCAAACGGAGGCACCCTTGGCCGGGGGTCCCGGGGCACTGCCCCAGTTGCCCCAATGGTTGTTACGGCCCTGATTAGTGGACGTCCTACGGCCCTACTTTCTGTTCATGCTTCCTCCCAGATTAACTTGGCAAGGCGATTATTGGGTAGTCTATGGACATGGCCGTCGTAGAGGTTCGGATTTAATATCTTGTACTACGTCGCTAGCCCTATACATCTGTTTGACCTCGGCATTTGTTCTTATTTGGTATTGGTTAATATTTGGGTCGTGGTAAGATCCAAAGATTCTTCAAAGGATTTTCTCTCGATCTCAAAAATACTAGAAGATATAAATCTGTTTGTTTTAACTTGTAATGATATGATGCCTGCAGCCAGCGTTCGGCAGATCAACCGCAGAGGACTAAACGAGTTTCCATATTGGCGCGAAACCAAAGGAGTCTCATTTTCTTCCTTGTCCCCCTTAGTCCATTATCCCGTCTATCTGTTTTTATATCTCTAAAGCTAATATTCAGTGTATCTAAGCTAGCCCGAATACTCACTTGAGATTTAGTATCTCTCCGCCCATTTGATTTGTTCTTTTGAGCTAAGCCACACTTCTTTGTGTCTTAAATCTCTTCTCTCCTATTTCCCCCCTATTTCGTCAGTTCTTTTCTTAAAAAATCTCAATACCCAGAGTATAGAGGTTTCAATTGGCTGGTGGCTACCGAGAGTGTATTTAACACGAGCAAGGAATATTATGAAGGCAGTCCTTCTTGTAAATAAGAATTCAAATTTGACTGAATTAAAATTTGTATTTTACGTTAAAAATATAAATATTTATAATACAGTTAGGTAAAATTATAAATCATAATATCTAATAATCATTTTAAAAGAGCTATTTAAAAATGAACTTCAAATAGCTATTTAGCCATTGATTAGGGTATATAACACCAACTATTATGTACACAGTATTATCGCTGGAAGGAAAATGAATTTTTATTTAAGTTTAACGTGCTTGGCTATAACTATGGCTATTTGCAAGACTAAAATTAGAATATCCTATAACATAATACGAGTATAACAATATACAGGGTGTCCCGAAAAGATTGGTCATAAGTTATACCACACATTCTGGGGTCAAAAATAGATCGATTGAACCTAACTTACATTAGTACAAATGGCTCATAAAAAAAGTTACAGCCCAGTTACAAAATGAAAATCGATTTTTTTCAATATATCGAAAAGTATTAGAGATTTTCTATTGAAAATAGACATGTATCATTTTTATGGCAGGGAGAACTTAAAACAAAATTATAGTGAAATTTGTCCACCTCATAAAAATTTTATGGGGGTTTTGTTCCCTTAACCCCACCCCCAAACTTTTTTGTACGTTCCAATTAATTCATTATTGTGGTACCATTAGTTAAACACAACGTTTTCAACTTTTTTACCTCTATGTAGTATTTTTTCGATAAGCCAGTTTTTATATAGATGCGGCTTCATTTTTAATATATTTACATAAAAAAATTATGGGGGTTTTGTTCCTTTAAACCCCCCAAATGTTTGTGTACGTTACAATTAAACTATTATTGTGGTACCATTAGTTAAACACAGTGTTTTTAAAACTTTTTTGCCTCTTAGTCTTTTTTGACAAATCGAAATATGGCTTCTTTTTCAAAATGTACATAAGAATGTAAATTATAAATAAATCTTCAGATTATTAACAGGTCTCTACAATCGTGCTTAATCATATACAAATACGAGTATGTGGTGGATTCGACAAATATTCAAAATATGTCGATCAACACTTGCTTATCGAAAAAGTACTAAGAGGCAAAAAAGTTTTAAAAACATTGTGTTTAACTAATGGTGCCAAAACAATAATTTAATTAGAACGTACACAAAAGTTTAAAGGAACAAAACCCCCATAAAATTTTTATGGGGTGAACAAATTTCACTTTACCTTTTTTTAAGATGATGCTACCATAAGAAAGCCACATGTCCATTTTCAACAGAAAATGTCTAAGAGTTTTCGATATGAAAAAAAATCGATTTTTATTTTGTAAATTCAAAGGGCTGTAACTTTTTTTGTGTGCACTATTGTATGTAGGTAAGTAGGTTCAATCAACCTATTTTGACCCCAGAATCTGTGGTATAATTTATGACCAATCTTTTCGAGACAGCCTGTATATTATGTTACAATAAAGAAATATTGTGAAATTAGTGAGAGTTGAAATTGTATTTTGCGATACAATTACACGAATCCAAAATAGTGAAGATATACAATTTATTGATGCATTTATTAATAAAACAATATTATCAAAATATTAAATAGAAAATAAAAACGATAATCACATCGGAAAGCACAGAAGAGAAGGTAGAATCCCTCAATAAAAGAAGGACATAGAGGACATAAAACCTCAAAGAGCGAACAGAGTAAAAATAAAGTATGGACGAGGACAGTGATTCTGTAGCTGCAGGAGGATATCGTAGAAGAAGCTGGATGGATATCATCAAGAAAATAAGTTCTTAACAGGAACTGATCGAATGGACGAAGACATTGCGGGAAGAAAGATTTCTATTAAATCCAAAAAGTCGTACCAGCCACTTAGCTGGCTTGGATGAGTAGTGGAACTTGTAACAATGCTTGGATATACCTAATATAAAGCTCTGACTGTGACTACTCTAGATTTCAGAAGGAACCTTGTAAGTAGTTAGCTATCTAAATAAAATACAAAATAAAGTCTCTGTATTAGGATGACCTTCTTCAGTTTTCAGCAAATAAAAAAATAATGCCAATTTCCTATGTGATTGCCTAGTTCATTGGGTATATTAAACACCAAATAATAAACGAAAAAGATATTCTTTAGACAACTGCCTGTTACCGGGTCACGTCCTATGTAAAAAAATTCAATTTAGTATTATTAATTTTATGTCATTTGTTTTTATATTATTTATTATTTAATTGAATGCCTCGACAACTACTGGCGAAGCTGGCAGTAGGATAAGACAGCGGGATTCCTTGAGTCCTTTATCGCCCAACCTGATCATGGACGAAAAAAAAAATCGTAGGAACTAAAAAAAAAATAGCAAATGGGAGAAAAACAACTTAAAATAATCTGCCATGCCGACGATACAATACTAATCTCTCAAAGTGAAGATTATTTACAACGTATGCTGCACAAATTTAATATAACCGCCAGAAAACTTAACATTCTCATGTTAATTTCCCAAAAAAAAAAAGACAAACTGCATGGTTCTAACAGCAAATCCAATTAGATGTAAATTGCAACTGGAGAGTCAGATAATAGAACAAGTGATGGAGTTTAAATATTTAGGCATCGCATTATCTAACTACGGAAAGTTAGAAGGAGAAGTGGAAGATCTAGCGAATAGACCAAACAGAACCGCAAGTTGCCTGAATGACACAATATAGAGAAATAATAATATCGGAATAGAAATGAAAAGCAGAATTTACAATATTAAAGACCATTAATGACATATTCTGCAGAAACACGATCTGACACAGAGAGGACAAACAGATTACTCGAAACAGCGGAGATAAAAACCCTTCGAAAAATCGATGGTAAGGCAATATGGAACAGAGCTACAAATACAGATATACGACGGAGATGCAAGGTGGAGAACATAGGTAAGAAACAGAAGAGCAGAACGGAATGGTCACATAAGCCGAATGACAACAAATAAAGTAGAAGGGACAGCGAGAGACGGTTCTTCAATAGGAAGACGATCAGTGGGAAAACCACGAAAAAAAAAGGAACGACAATTTACTGCAGGCACATTGAGAAAACAGACAGAGTCATGTCTATACAAAAAGAAGAAGAAGAGAACAACTAATGGCCATTGGCATGAGTATTTATAAATAAAAGTATAGTTTTAAAAAGTTTCCATTTTATGACATATTAACCCAGCATAACCATATGGCAACAGTATTTTTGTCAAATATTGACATATGTATGTTAATTTTATACATATTGTTATATAAATTTTATGGGAAAAATTTAAAAGATTAATTTGTGTCAAAGACCACGAGATCATAGATTTTCATCGCCCTGTATATGGCCAAAAATTGTAAATAGTATAATTTAGTCAATAAGCAGTGTTTCGTGGAAAGTGAAAATCGTTCAGTATTAATGATTCTATAAACGGACTTATACAATTAATACGGTCGGATTAGAAAGTACTGTATTAGCTTTGAAGTGAACAATAGGACGTTTATAAATAAATGCTTCTTAGAAGGAAAGACAGTAAACACAATTTTTGAATTTTTGAATATCGGGTTTTTTATAGCATGTAGAAACACAAAAGTAATTATGGTATCTCCTGGAATTTGACGAAACGGAAAAGTTGTATACAAAAATAATTTGTTCTTAAGAAATGAAAGTAGGGATGTAATGTGTAAAGAAGATGTTTTTTAATTAGCGAGAGAGATGGATGGAGGGAGAATAGAGTGTTTGAGTCTGACTTTGAGGAGGAAAAAAGCTTCACTGTGTAATGAAGATCTGGAGAGAGCAGTCCAGTTTTCTTGAAAAGTAAGAAGTCTGTGGAAAGTGGTGAAGTTGGTGGCCGTATAAGCAGAATCGTGTTGAAAGGAAATTGTTGATCGAGTTGAGAAGTTCAATCTCCTCGTGTCCGAAGAGATTCCTGTTTCTGTCTGGAACGAGTAGCCCGTTGGTATCAATTTGCACAAGATATCGAGCAGAGAGAAAACCGAGGAGAGATTTCGAGCAAGTGCTGTTGTTTGTTTGTGAAGCAGTTTGGACAAGAAGGATCGTCGCAGCATTCGAGGAGCACGTGTGGGAGAAACGAGGACTACACAATCCAAGAGAAGAAGTAAAGAAGAGAAAAAAAGGTTAGTCAGATTATTTGTGAAAAGGAGAGTTCTTTTATATCACATACCATATTTGTTTAATTTTTTTATTGAACAGTTCTACAGCATCATTTAGTCATTCATAAATTCAAAGAAGAAATAAGTAATCTATTCAAAAGGTGAAAAGTAAATTTTGTTTTTTTATATATAATAGTAAGAGCAGTAGATACAACGAATTATTTAAATTAACATTTTGTTAAAAAAAAAAGAGATAGCAAAATTAAAAATTAATTTATTAGATAAAAAATAGTTGCAACAAAATTGAGTTTTAGCATACATTTAAATCTTATATGTATGGTATATTGGATAAATAAATAATATTTATAGAATGGCATTGAGTATATTTATTTTCCTTGTTAAAAAACGTCAAACTACTGTCAAAGTGTAAAGACGCATTTCAAAGTTCCTCTCGAAAATTTAAATTTATTAGCAGTTTTTATTAGTTAAATCCGTTATATTTTCTTTTTTAGTTTCGTTAATTTAGTTATAATTTAAGTTTTATATAAATATAAGTCAGTTTTAGCGTTCGAAGCGATTAAATCTTGATGAGCGGACACGGTGACGGTGACCCTCCCGATCCCGGAGAGGACGAATTTTACAAGTTTAGAGAAGAACAGAATAATAATATGGAAATAACAGCGGTTTCAGGTATCGATAATATTAATAAAAATGTCAATAGCAGCTCAAACGTAAGTAAAAATCAACTTCATATTTCGTCAAACTCGTCCCAAATAAATACAAATGACATTAGAACTACCTATAAATATTTACAAACTGACACAGGTCCTTTTGAAGTAATAATTGAAAATAAAAGTGATTTACGTTTAAATGCGATTAGGGTTGGTGATATAATATTAAAAAATTGGCCGGAACTAGATAATAAAATAAAAAGAATTGATTTGGCAGGAAAACATCGAGTAAAAGTAGTTTTTGGAGAGTCAAAATGGGCCAATTTTTTAGTAGATCAAAATAAATCAAAAAGGTTTACTGAAAATAAACTTGAGGCTTATGTACCTAAATTTATGATTCATCGTCAGGGTATTTTAAGGGATATTGATAGAGACATTTCAGATGAGGAGTTAAAAAATAAAATTAAAGCCTATGACTACCACTGTAAATTTACAGTAGTAGAAGTCAAAAGATTAAAAAGGAAAATTGTTGAGAATAATACTACGGTATATGTTCCAACTAAAAGTATTATTGTGACTTTTAGGGCACAAAGTTTACCTAAGTATGTAGTTATTAATAAGGTATTAATTCAGGTCGAACTATTTGTACAGAAAGTGATTTTGTGTTTCAATTGCCATCGTTACGGGCACGTGGGTGGACAGTGTCGTGGTAAGTCTAGATGTTTCAAATGTCACGGTGAACATTTATCCTCCAAATGCACGGAAAACCCAAACAATATATGTCTTCAGTGCAAAGGAGATCATTTAACTACAAATTTTCAGCTGTGTCCTGAATATCTGAGGCAAAAAACTATTAAAGATATTATGTCTCAAAAAAATTTAACATACAATGACGCAATTAAATTAATCCCCAATAGAACATATGCAAATGCAACTACTAGTGAAAATAAAACATTAAATCCTCAATTTCCCATAGAATTAGCGTCTCAAAAAGCTTTTCCACTCCTTCCCAGTCAAGCTGCTCTTCCATATTCTTCAGGTTTTTCGCAGTCTAGCCCCATAGATTCCCATAACTACACTATCTATAGAAATCCAACGAAAAGGGCCAGGCCTCAAACACCTGATCCTTGTATTAATGAAGCAATCAAAATAACTAAACCAATTGAAATCGCTAGGTTACAAGGGGGTATTTTGAGTCAAGAATCTTACCGAGAGAATATTATTAAAACGAATGAAATGTCAGAAACAGAAACGATAACATTAGTATTTGAATTAGTTATGGATATATTAAAGTCTTTAAATAGGGATAATATTTTAAATGTTCAACAGTTTGAAGTGGTTAATATTATTAAGGACAGACTCAATAAACAGGGATTAAGCTCGCAGACATGAACAAAACCTTTTCTATTACACAATGGAACTGCCGATCGGCAGTTTCAAATAAATGTAATTTGGAGTATTTACTTCATGAATATAAAATCAATATAGGTCTTCTTTCGGAGACTTGGTTTAAACCAAATATTTATTATAATTTCGTAGGTTATAATTGTTCACGTTTAGATAGAGAAGATGGAAAAGCTGGTGTAACAATTTTAATTAAGGATGAAATTAGTTTTTCTGAGATAGATTTACCTCAAATGGAAAAGATTATGGCTAGGTGTGTGTGTGTTCGGATTGGTCAATTTAAGGAAGTTTACCTTGTTTCAGTTTACATAAAACCTTTGAGTAGAGTTACACTGACACAATTTCTTAATTTTTTTAATAGCATACCAAAACCATGTATAATTGGTGGGGATTTTAATTCGCATCATTCGGCTTTTGGATCAGATCTAGAAGATTTTGAAGGAAGAAACCTGTTAGAAGCAATAAACTCATTAAATCTAGTATTTTTAAATACAGGGGAACCAACCCTTGTTACTAGACCAGGCCAAAGAAAAAGTGCTATTGATATTACTATATGCTCTCAAAATATCAGTCAATTATTCCAGTGGGAGGTACTTCAAGATCCCCATGGCTCTAACCATTTGCCAATACTCATGAAATGTCAACTTAGAGGAACGCCACCACCAACAAAAAGTCATAAAATATGGAAAATTAACAAGGCAGACTGGAGAAAATTTAGCACTTTGTTATATGAAAAATCATTGAATGTTATTGACGATAGTTATGACAAATTATTAGAAGATATGAACGAAGCAGCTACCGTAGCTATACCAAAAAAGAGTACAAATAAACGAAATACTTGGGAAAAATGCAAACCATGGTGGAATAATGACTGCCAAGATGCAGTAACGAAACGCAAGCAGTTATTTAGTAAATATAAAGAGAATCCAAATTTGGATAATCTTAATAAGTATCAAAATCAAGATGCGATCGTTAAAAGAATTACAAATGAAGCAAAAAGAGCTAGTTGGAAATCGTATTGTGAAAGTTTGAACAAAAATACTCCAATGAAAGATGTTTGGGCTAAATTAAACAGATTCAAAAACAGGAAACAAGCAAATAGATATCAAATAGAGTGGGGAGACTGGACAGAATATTTTCATAGTAAAATCTGTCCAAATTGGGTTAACGAAAAACCAAGAGAGTTCAAAAATAATTATACAAATGATCACATGCTAAATAAACCTTTCACAATGAACGAATTACAACAAGCTTGTAAGAAAAGAAATAATACGTCTCCCGGAATAGACAACATCCATTACCCAATGATTGCTGAGATTCCATTTATAACTAAGCAGCGCTTATTAGGCATTTATAACAGTATATATACAAACAAGTCAAACATACCAGACGATTGGAAAAAATATTTAATAGTACCTATTCTTAAACCTAATAAACCTAGAGATTCTGCAGACTCCTACAGACCTATTGCATTGGGGTCTTGTATAATGAAAACGTACGAAAGACTTATTAAAAACAGGTTAGAACACTGGCTGGAGAAAAATCAATTATTATCAGCAGTCCAATATGCATTCAGAAGAGGACGTTCAACTCAAGAAGTTACAACATCATTTGTTACTGATGTACAATTAGCATTTACTCGTAACAACTCAATATCCTGCCTATTTTTAGACATTAAGGGAGCATATGATGTAGTTAATCTAGACATATTGACAGATAAATTATACGCCATAGGAATTCCAGAAGGGGTTATTGCGAACTTAATGAAGTTATACCGTGACAGAAAAGTGTATTTAAATATAAATGGAGTGATAGGTACGCCCAAATCAACATCAATTGGATTGCCTCAAGGAAGTATTTTAAGTCCATTATTGTTTATTCTGTACACTGCTGATGTTACTAGTTCTATTACCGAAGAAACTAGAATACTTCAGTACGCAGACGACTTTTGCATTTATACGGAAAAGAAGTCGATCGAAGCTTCAATCAATGCATTAGAAAACGCCACAGAAAGAATTGCCGAATGGTCACAAAGAAATGGATTCAGCATCTCTCAAGATAAATCAGTCATGTGTTCATTTACGAGAAGACGTTATCAACCACCAAACCAAATTAATATAGGACCTTTCACATTCCCATATAAAACATCTGTTAAATACCTTGGCATAATTTTAAATCAAAAGCTCTCTTGGAAAGAACATATTCATCATTTGTCAAAAAAATGTGAAAACGCAATAAATGTACTAAGAGCTTTTAGCCACACAAAGTGGGGAGCCGATCCAAATATATCACTAATCTTCTATAGAGCACTAATACGTTCAGTGATTGACTATGGTTGTATTTTATATGGAAATGCAAATTTAACTCAATTGGAGATATTGGAAAAAATAAAAAATAAGTGTTTACGACTTTGTCTTGGATGTATACAAAGCACACCAACACATATTTTAGAAATTGAAGCAGCAGAGCCTCCTTTGCATCTTAGACGGCAATTTTTGTGTGATGTTTTTATGTCAAAACTCCTAGCACAGAAAAGATCTGAGAAAATACAAAACCTCAATTCAAAAATAGATAGTCCCTTCTGGCGACGTAAAATTCATCCCAAAGTAATAAGCAGTTATCAGCTATTAATTCAATTTAATAGCGAGGTTTACAGAAATGACATCCTTCCCTTTTATAATTGTGATTATAACCTATTAGAACTACAAATTCCTTATTATTATCTTAATATTGAACCACATGTTAATCAATTTAACATAAATACGTTTGTTGAGAAAACAATTCTGAAAAGATGGCCGGAGTCCGATTGTATTTATACAGATGGATCCAAATTCGCTGAGTCAACTGGATGCGCCTTTTACCATTCAAATGAAAATCTATCCAAAAAATTTAAACTTTCAAATCAAATGTCTAGTTATACTGCTGAGCTCATCGCAATTCTTCAAGCTTTGAGGTATATTAATATCCATCACAAGAATAAGTTTGTTATATTAACAGATAGCAAAAGTTCGGTAGACACAATAGTACAAACTAAATTATCAAGCACTTCATCAGTAGTAATTATAAAAATTTTAGAAACAATCCAGTTACTTACGAATACAGGTAAACAAATTTCTTTGGTTTGGATTAAGGCTCATTATGGAATTAACGGAAATGAAATAGTGGATAGACTTGCCAAGGATGCTACTACAACAGGGGAAACGATAGAAGAACCATTAATGCCAGTCACTGATCTACGACAATGGTTTAAGAAAAAACAAATGGAGCAATGGCAACTGGAATATGATATCTCTCTTAAAGGTGTACGATTTCATGATATCCAACCAAAAATTTATAGAAAACCGTGGTTTAACGACATTACAAATCGTCACTTCATTAAAACCTTAAATAGAGCAAGGAACAAACATGGTTTATATCCAGTTCACAAAAATAAACTAGGGTTGGCCACTTCTCAAAACTGCACATGCGGGGAGTTGGGTACTTTAGAGCATGTGATTTTCGATTGCGCAAACTTCCAGATGCTGAATCAACAGTTATATAAGAATCTACAAACAGTAGGAGTTACTCTCCCCACCAATTTAAATTCCATTTTATGTACACGAAATATAAATTTGTATAAAATTGTTTATAACCACTTAAAAAATATGAAAATTGATATTTAAAAAAATATATATATAAAAAAAAAATTAAAAAATATATATATAAAAAAAATAAAAAAAAACAAAAAAAAAAGAAAAAAAAAATAAATAAATATTAAAAAACAATAAAAAAAAACAAAATAAAAAAAAACAAAAAAAAAACAAAATAAAAAAAAACAAAAAAAAAACAAAAAAAAATCACAAAGAAGGCTTAAACCTCCGCGAGGATGAATCGGGTTTAGGTCTTACCGCGAAAGAAAAAAAAAAAAAAGAAAAAAAAATAATATCAATTAGTGGTTTAGTATAAGTATTTAGTAATAGTGTTTTATTAGTATGTATTTTTAATGTAATGTATGTAATATATGTTTGTGATTATTAAAATATAATGTATATCAGTTAAAATTAGGAAATTGTGTCTATGAAAATAAAAAAAAAAAAAATTGAGCTGGCCAATTGGTTCAAACCAAGGTCATAAATCTAAACACACACACACACACATTTTCCTTGTTCTGTCCTGGATGAAGTAAGCAACTAGAGATACTAGAAGCCACAAACTAAAGGTAATACATTAACATAATTTAGCCCTGAGAATAAATTTTATTGGAAAGTTTTATTTAATTTTGGTTTTGTTCCATAAGTAATAATTAAAATAATTAATTAATTAATCGCAATAAGAATATGCTGATCAATCTCATAACAGAGGGAAATTACAGAGCATAACAATATAGATATCTTTAATAACTGTAAAATAATATTATTCACACTTAAGAAAGTAAGAGTTGCCTACTAACCAATATAAAAAAAATTCAAAACAGGAATGTTTATAATGTTTATAAGTAGAGATTTATAAAGTAACGATTTGCTGTAGTGTAGTATTCTACTTCTGCTACTAATGATAACAAGATAAATATGATGGATTTAAAAATAGAATGTGGAATGACTTACACACAAAAAGTAACATTATTGCTCTGTATCATTTCATGTTTCCGTTTATTTTCAATTTCTTAATATTTTATTATGAAAGAGACAACTGAAATCAATATCAGACGACACATCCTTGACCCAATAGTTTTCAAGCAAGTATGAATAACTCAAAGTACGTATTTAACCAAATTTGTATTAAACGGGATCCCTAACGAAGGTAACTTTAGCAAGTGATGCAGTTATAGTATTTGCTTCAGCGCTTAGAGTTGTATTTAGTAAACAGCATTTTAATTAAGATAAATTTCTGAGTTTATAACGAGGAGTAGAAAATAATAGGAATTGGGTCATATTACATGAAAATACCAAATATATTTAGTCGTATTTCATAGTAAGAGATATGTTATATTCAGTTCGTATGTTTTAGTTACTTCCCTGTGGAACAAACTATGTAATGGAACAAACAAAACTTGCATTATATTAATAACGAAATATGTCTACATACTATATAATATGTATAATGTATATAGACTTTAAACAAGGTTTTAATAGTGTGAACAGAGATAAAATGCTGGAAAACCTTCGTAATCTTCTTCTTTTAGTGCCTATTCGTTTCGAATATTGGCGATCATTCTGGCTATAATTATTTTATAAACTGATGCTTTAAATAGATTAGTTGTTGTTGTGGAGAACCATTTCCTCAGGTTCTTTAACCATGATATTCTTCTTCTCCCAATTCCTCGCTTTCCGAATACTTTACCCTGAAGGATTACCTTCAGTAATCTCTATTTAGTGCCGTTTCTCATTATGTGTCCGAGATATTCTAACTTTCTCCTTTTAATGGTATACATCACCCCCCTTTTTTTGCCCACTCCTCGTAATACGGTCTCGTTGGTTATCTTGTCAGTCCATGATATCCATAATAATCGTCGTAATCTAGGCATACCTAATCAGTAATCAGCCTCAAAAAAATACCGTTACAGGGTTAAAAAGCCGCAGTTAGAGTAGATGGAGAAGTGACACCCCTATTTGACATAAACGTGGAGTGAGACAGGGAGACGCAATATTATCCATACTGTTAAACCTAGTTCTTGAGGTAGTCATCAGAAAAACTAATGTAACCGGCCATATCAACACCA
The DNA here is from genome assembly GCF_917563875.1 of Diabrotica virgifera virgifera. Classification (NCBI taxonomy): domain Eukaryota; kingdom Metazoa; phylum Arthropoda; class Insecta; order Coleoptera; family Chrysomelidae; genus Diabrotica; species Diabrotica virgifera. The sequence continues at coordinate 195,452,027 of NC_065447.1, read as the reverse complement.
AAACAGTACAAATTGCTGCATATGCAGTAAATGTAACTATCAATATTGAAGCAAGCAACTACTAATGGAAGCGTTCAAGGAAATTGACCATGAAGCACAAAAAGAGGGCTTGAAATAAAGAAAAAAATAACAAAGTACACTAACCTCAAAAGAACACCAGACAATGAAAATAATATCGCAATAGACAACTATACTATTGAAACTGTGGATACCTTCCCAAAAATGTGCACACAGAAATCAATCAGAAGAATTCCGTAAGTTACGAAATTAATGCACGTATATGGAATCGTACATGGTATGCTAATAAAAATTGATGACATCAATATTATTAGACAAAATAACCAAAATCTACAGAACATTGATTAGACCCCTAGTGTGAGCGGCAGTGGAGTAACGGCATATTCGCTGGCCTTATACGTCAGTGCACGTGGGTTCGAGCCCTTCCAAAGACAAACCATTTTCATTTCCAATAATGACACGCGCCGTCTCACCGTGCCTCGGAGAGCCCGTAAAGCCGTCGGTCCCCCTGGGCTAGTGTACATCGGCACTAGTTACTTGAAACAGGGTTAAAGATGTAAATGGCGCCGGAACTGTCCGAAAGGATCTCACCGGCAAAAATGCCATAGGATATTATTATTATTATTATTAGACCCCTAGTAAGCTATAGAAGTAAAACCTGGGTACTGATGAAAAAAGATAAAGCTTAACTCAGGACATTCGAGAGAAAGATACTGAGAAAAGTATATGGCGCGGTGCAAGAGGACGACGGCACACGGAGAATCAGGAGAAATGACGAGGTTATTAAATTTAATGGAAGGTATGATACTGTAAGGTTTGTGAAAAGTCAAGGATTGCCATGGCTAAAACATGTTCAGAGGCAATAAGATGCAAAAGCAGCAAAGACATTACAATGGAAGCCGATAGGAAGGAGAAAAATAGGAAGGTTCAGAACGAAATGGTTGGATAACGTGGAAGAAAACCTGAAACTCATGAATATAAGACAATGGAGGAGAAGGGTACAAGGTAAATCTGAATGGAAGGACATAGCCGGACAGGCAAAGATCCATCCAGAGTTACGATGTCAAAAGAAGGATAAGAAGATAACGAAATGTGTATTAAATGGGATCTCTAACGAAGGTAACGTTAGCAAGTGATGCAGTTATAGTACTTGCTTTAAAACTTTAAGCTGTATTCAGCAAACAGCATTTTAATTAAGATAAATTTCTGAGTTTATAACGGGGACTTCGAAATAACAGAAATTGGGTCACATTACAACGAAATAATTTTAGTTGTATTTTATAGTGAGATATATGCTATATTCAGTGTGCATGTTCTAGGTACTTCCCTATGGAAGAAACTATGTAATGGAACAAAAAAACTTGCTTGATATTACTAACGAAATATATCTATATATGTACTAAATAATACATATATGTATAGATTTTAAACGAGCTTTTAATAGTGTAAAAAGAGACAAAATTTTGGAATACCTTCGTAATCTAGGTTTACCTTAAAAATATATCAGTCTCATACAAGAATGACGTTGCTGGGTTCAAAAGCCGCAATTAGAGTAGATGGAGAACTGACACCAATATTTAACATGGAGACTGGGAGGGAGACATGGAGTCGTTCTTTCAGCCATGTTGTTCAAAATCCAATGTAACCAAAGTAACACCAAAACAGTATAAATTACTGCATATGCACGAGCGACGACTAATAGAAGCTGTCAAGGATCATGAAGAACATAAAAGAGTATTTAAGATAAACGAAACAAAAACAAAGTACTTGACCTTCAAAATAACATCTGACAATGAACATAATCATGAAATCATCATCATTATCATTATTAATCCTATAATTGTCCATTGCTGGACGTACGCCTTCCTGTTCTGAGCCGCTTGCATACAATTTTGGCATATCCGCTTCAGGTCACCTGTCAGTCTTGTTGGTGGTCGTTCTCTACACCGAAAGGCGTCCTGTCTGAGTCTCCTTCGTTCTCGTGACGTGCCCTGCACAGTTCTATTTTAAGGTTGACATTATTTTGATTGCATCAGTTAGTCCCAATCTACGGCGCAATTCTGTGTTGGATATTCGCTCTCTTAATGTCAATCCCTATATTGACCTTTCCATTGCTCTCTGTGTTGTTCGAATTTTGCTTTCGGACGTCTTAGTGAGCGTTCGCGTTTCAGCACCATAGGTTAAAACCGGCGACACACCTTGATTAAAGACCTTTCTCTTTAGAGAGATGGAAAGATCTGATTTGAAAACCTCCCTTAGCTTTCCATAAGCCGCCTAAGTCAACCCTATCCTACGTATTAGTTCATTTCATTTCAATTGCAAGGAATTGCAATTGAGGAATACAACACGAAGAAAAAGAAATAGAAGAACAATGGAAACGAATTAAACAAGCCATAGAAAAGGCAGCGGATACAGAAATTGGCACAATAAGAAACATCAGAAGAAATGAATGGTTTGACCAGGAATGTAGAGAACAAATAGAATGAATGAATAAAGCCAGATTGAAATGGATAAACTCAGGAAAAACAGAAGATATGGAAACATATAGGTGAGCAAGGACAATAGCAAAGCAAACATGTAAAATGAAAAAGAAAAGAAAATTAGAAGAAATAATGATGGACGTCGAAAAGAAAACATGAGAAATAACTCTAAACCACTATATAATTACTTAAAATTAGGAAAAAACCAAAATTGATGGTAGCCATAGAAGAAGGCATTTGGATAAGACATCTCGAGGAATTATATAAAACAACAGGTGAGATGACACAGGAAGGGGACATAATAAGGATAAGTTAGGACGCGGAGGAATACAAGGAACCTACATACGAAGAAGTAGCAGAAAGTATCAAGAAGATCAAGAACAGAAAAGCAGCGGGTTATGACAACATAAACGGAGAACTCATCAAATATGGTGGAGAAGCTCTAACTAGAAAAATACATGCAAGAATTGTAACGATTTGGAAAGAGGGAAGAATGCCAGAAGACTGGAAAACGGGAATAATTATAACGATACCCAAAAATGGAGACCAAAAAATATGCAAAAACTATAAAGGAATCACCTTGCTAAATGTGACATATAAGGTCATGACGAGAATAATAAAGAACAGACTAGCAGAGCATACCGAAAAAATCATAGGAAATTACCAATATAGATTCAGAAAAGAATCGACGATAGACGCTATTCACATAATAAGACAAATCTCGGAAAAAGCATATGAACACAACATGGAACTGCATATGTTTTTGTGGATTTTAAACAGGCCTTCGATAAACTAAAAAGAGGAGAACTAATAGAAGATCTAACACGCATAAAAATACCAAACAAATTAATACAGTTAATAAAAATGACAATAAAAGAGGCACAAGCAGTAATAGATTTAGGTCAAAAGACAACAGAGAAGATTAGGGTCCAAAACGGAGTCAGACAAGGGGATGCCCTAGTCCAGAGAAATAAGATTTTTCTCGTGACACATCCCCCTCCAGACCGAAACCAAATTTTTTGAGTAGTATGGACATCTATAATAATAACCTATATGTTTTGATCATATACATAGTTATAAACAAATGAAGATCAAAAAACGGTAAATTTTCGCTTTTTTCGTCTTTAACCAAATAGAGAACTTTAAACAAATTTGAGAGTAAGAAACTCATAAATCGTCTAAAAAATTTCAATGTGGCGTTCGCTGAATATGCCTATCCTTATTGGCTGCTTAGAAAATTGCAAAATAAATCATAAATTTTGAGATTTATCAATATTCATAACTTATGTAAAAATTTACTTATAACCTTTTTATTACACGAATGCTGATACTTCTGGTGCTTAAATTATATTTTAAATTTCAAAGCAATTAGTCAAATAGTTTAAAAGTTATTTAATTTGTTTATCCCAAATTCATTTTATTTGCAACACTATAAGTCAGAAAATTATAAGGTTATAGTAACACTTCTGACAGTTTATGGAAGAAGAACATTTATACTATTGACTTAATTAAACAAAAATGACAAAAAGTAATTTTAAACAGTGTAAAATTATTTTGCAAAAATACGTCCATTTTTTGCTTACTTATAAACAATTAGAATAACTTTTTAACCGTTTAACCCGTAGAAAAATTATTTTTTCATATTTGGAAAGACTGAATTTTTATACAAATATAGAAAGAAAAACAATTGTCCTAGGACAATTAGGGACGAAGTTAGCCCCCCTTTTTTTAATTCACATGTTTTTGCAAAATAATTTTGCAGTATTTAGAATTATTTTTTGTCATTTTTTTATAATTAAATTAATAGTACTTATAAATCTTCTTCTTTCATAAACTATCCAAAGTATTAGTGTAACTTCATTATTTTCTGACTTAAGCGTTGCAAAAAAAAAATAATTTGGGATAAACAAATTAAATACCTTTTAAACTATTTGACCAATTGCTTTGAAATTTAGGGTATGATTTAAGCACCAGAAGTCTCAGCATTTCGTATACTAAGAACGTTCTAAGTTAATTTTTACATAAGTTACGAATATTTATAAAAACTCAAAAATTTATGATTTATTTTGCAATATTCTAAGCAACCAATAAGGGTAGACATATTCAGCGAACGCCATATTGAAGTTTTTTCATACGATTTATGAGTTTCTCACTCTCAAATTTGTTTAAAATACTTAACTTTTTGGTTATAGACAAAAAAAGCGAAAATTTATCGTTTTTTTATTTTCATTTGTTTATAACTGTGTATATGATCAAAATCGGCTGCAGGAAACATATAGGTTATTAATATAGATGTCCATACTACTCAAAAAATTTGGTTTCGACCTGGCGGTGGTTGTATCACCTACAGGATATTTTTTTTCCTTATTTCTCTGAACTATCCTGTCAACTGAGTTATTCATTACAGCTCTAGATGTGCAATAAAAGAAGCAACAAAAAACGGAATGATTATTAAAAATGCAGTACAAATAGCAGGTTATGCAGATGATATCGTTATAATAGACGGGACAAAAGATCATTAATTAAAGCATTCTCTGAAATAGAAAAGGGGGCAAAAAAAGAGGACTAGACATAAATATGGAAAAAACAAAGTACATGAACGCAAGCATATTCAATAAAACAAGACTAACACAAATGATAATAGATAGTTACAGATTTGAGGAAGTAGATACATTTAAATACTTGGGAACGATGATTGGTAGAGATAATGAAAAAATAGACCTGAAACAGAAACTACAAGCAGGAAATAGAGCTTACCACAAAAATAAGAAAATAATAAAAGATTAATTAAAATTAAGCAGAAATAAAAAGATGCAAATATATAAGACTACCATAAGGCCAGTGGTAATTTATGCCATAGAAACCAACATACTAACGTTAAAAGAAGAAGAACAGCTGAAAGCATTTGAAAGAAAAATATTGCGCAACATTCTGGGATCAAAAATAAATGAAAACCAAAGAAGACCCTGGATGAACCACGAAATAGAACAATGGATGGAAGGAGAAAACATAGTGAAAGAACCAAAACCACGAAGAATAAGGTGGTATGGTCATATAAGTAGAAAAAGTGAAGATGATCCCATTAAATTTATTACCAACTGGATACCCCCTGAGACAAGAGCACGAGGCAGACCAAAAGCAAGATGGAAACAGCAAGTCGAAAACGGCTTAAGAGTTATGGGAATCCGAAACTGGAAAAAAAAAGTGAAACGAAATGAGTGGAGAAAAGTAGTGATGGAAACGAAGACACACCAGAAGCTTTGAGGAGACAGATTAGAAGAAAAGTGGAATGATCCCCCATGTCTTAACGGATCATTAAAGTGAAAAACAGCTATAAATTCCACGGGAGTGTACAGCTTATATACATATATATTGCAATTGCAATAATGCAATCGACAACTACATATTATGTACTATTGGACGTGTTTATTTCTTCACATTTATGTGGGCACAGGAATCAATCAGAAAAAATCCGTAAGTAGCGAAATTAATGCAAGTAAAAATAATATATGGATGTGGAACCTAGAGGTAATGACGAAAAAAGATGAAGCCCAACTCAGGATATCCCAGAGAAAGATACGGAGAAAAGTATATGGCCCAATGCAAGAGGAAGACAGCACATAGAGAATCAGGAGAAACGACGAGGTTATTGAATTGAATGAAGGATATAATATTGTAAGATTTTTGAAAAGTCAAAGACATGAAAAATGGAAGCCTATGGGAAGGCAAAAAATAGGAAGGCCCAGAAAAAGATGGTTGAATCACGTGGGACACGACATGAAAACGATTAATATAAGCTAATGGAGGAGAAGGGCACCATAGAGTGCTGAATAGTAGTACATAGTCATGCAGGAAAATACTCATCCAGCTATGCTGCCAAAAAAAAGAGAAGAATATGTATTTAACCAAAGTTTTATTAAACTGGACCTCTAACGAAGGTAACGTTAGCAGGTGGTGCAGTTGTAGTATTTGCTTTAGTGCTTTAAGCCGTATTTAGTACAGAGCATTTAAATTAAGATAAATTTCTGAGCTTATAACGGGGAGTAGAAAATAACAGGAATTGGGTCACATTACTTGAAAATTACAAATAGATTTTCTGGTATTTTATAGTTAGAGATGATAATATATTCAGTTCGCATGTTTTAGTTATTTCCCTACAGAACAAACTATGTAATGAAACAAACAAAACTTGTTTGACAATAATCATAAAATATGTGTTCCATAATCTGTCCTACAAAAATAAGCGCTTCTTAATATTACAGAAGTTGGAATAGTATAAAAATAACATCATTAGTAGCTATTATTGGAATAGAACAGGAATGGTTCAGGACATAAAATTGCTTGGAGAAAAACTGAAATGAGTAGGAGAACTTAAATATCTTGGCTCTTACATAATAGAGAATGAAACAGTAGATAGTGAAATTGCCATTAGGTATTAGGTATCCTACCTAATTGCATTACGTATCCTACCCACCTCAGATGTCTTACCTTAATGTATCTTATTCATATCTGGTTGCTAGTATATTTTATAAGGTTCGAAGTTGTATTATCTTTTTCACACTTTATTGTCATTTACCACTTCATAAATTCACCTTATTATTTTCCTTTCTTAAATAATAAAAAAAAAAGAAAAAAAAGAAAAAAAAGGATACCGAATGGGAGAAAAACAACTTAAAATAATCTGCTATGTAGACGACGCAATACTAATCTCTCAAAGTGAAGATGATTTACATTTACAACGTATGCTAAACGAATTTAATGTAACTGCTAGAAAATTGAACATGTTAATTTCCCCAAAAAATACTCTATGCATTGTTATACCAGCAGATCTAATAAGGTGTCTAAAGGGTCAAAAATAGAACAAGTCATGGAGTTTAAATAGTCATCACACTATCTAGCTACGGAAAGTTAGAAACAGAAGTGGAAGATCAGGTGAATAAAGCAAACAGAGCCGCAGGTTGCCTGAATGAAACAATATGGAGAAATAAAAATATCGGCAAAGAAGCGGAAGGTAGAATTTACAGTCATCAGACCAATAATACGACATATGTGGAAGAAACACGAAATAATACAGAAAGGACAAAAAGAATGCTACAAACAACAGAGATGAAAACACTGCGAAAAATCGATGGTAAGACACTGTGGGATAGCGCTAGAAGTGCAGATATACGACGGAGATGCAAGGTGGACAACATTAATAACTGGGTGAAAACCAGAAGAGTAGAATAGAACGACCACATAAGCCGAATGACAACAAATAGAGTAGTAAGGACGGCGAGAGACGGTTACTAAATAGGAAGACGATCAGTGGGAAGACCACGAAAAAGATGGAATGACAACTTACTGGAGGTACATTGAAAAACAGGCAGTCATGTCTCTATAAAAAGAAGAAAAAGAAAAAGGCTTTCCTTTCAAAACATCCTAACACGTTTTCATTAGATTCTGTACAGTCCAGGTCTCTGAACCATACTCTAGGACTGAGCTGACTGAGCTGACTGTATTATTGTTTTGTCTTTGCATTGTTATCCCGCATCGTTGACTGATTATAGAAAGCTACGAAGAAAAATATTTTCACCGTCAGCCGGCTACAATATTTGTATTTAGCTTAGCAGGTGCCACGAACACATGATGTTTTGAAGGAGGAAACATAGTTGGACACATAAAAAATAAGACGTTTTGACAAATGACGTTTTGACATTTGGAGGAGAAACCGATTTGCCAGGCTGAAAAGAAGACGATTAGACAGATGAAAAAACACGTTTGTTCGTAGAACGATCGCCAACCGTTGCCAACCATCAGACGCATGCGCGTCCCTAGTCTACGAACGCTAACTGTTAACTGCGCAGCGCTAACTGTTAACTGCGCATGCGTCTGATGGTTGGCAACGGTTGCTGACCGTTTTGATCGTACTACGAACAAACCTAGTAGGACTGAGAGACTTGAGACAAATAACATAATTTGAAAAAAATGCTATTTGACAGATTAAAATAGGGCAATTTAACAGTTTATGTTTTTATACACGAATAAGAATACGATTTGTCAGATAGGAAAGGAGTGTTATTCAACCTTCGAGAGGAGATGGCGCAGTAAGAAAAAGAAGAAAATATTTAAGAGATATGACAGTTGGCAACTGACAGTTTACCTGTGACAGTTGTCAGATATCAGATGACATATGATAGTTAACAATCCATAGTTGTCAGTGAGTAAGGCTTGTGACGACAGAGTGGTCTTCAGAAGAATAAAGAAGAACCTCGAGGTACTGACCACCACAAACTCTCAAAAGCTACAATACTTGGGACCAGATATGCCCCCCGACAAGACATTTACAAGAAAAAATATTTAAAAAGCGAGGTCTAGAAAAACGAAGAACGTTCTGGTCAAAGGTCAGGATCTACATAGTTCAACAGAACATCTATGCAGCTTTTCCCACTGCTGCAAGCAAGATGGAGATTGACATGATGACCGCCAATATTCTTCACGGATAAGCACATCAAGAAGAACAAATTTCCTTTGGATTTAACTTTTATCTTTACAATAAACCTCATTAACATTTCTAGTTTGTGTGCTTTTGTTAATTAAACAGGGTGTTGTTTTAAATAAGTAGAATTAGATTCTTGTAGTACCGGATACGAATATAGGTCCATCTGTACCCACCTGCTTGCATTGGTTTTAATAAATTTCATACATAGACAAATATTTCTAGCATAGGGTTGCCTATCAAAATCGTGTCATAGCTATTATTAAGGAGGGGGCCGTAGGGGTTGAAATCAATATTTCAAGCACATTTTTTTTTGAAGTATGGTAGAATTATTTTATTTTTAAATTAAATAAGCACGTTCAGTACAATCCATATCAAGAAAAAATTCAGGGAAAAATTTTGAAAAATAAGCCACCGCTGGCAAATTATTAAAGACACCTCAAAAAAAATGAATTTGCGCTGGACACGACAACTCATCGTTGGATCATGGTAAACAAAAAATTCAAAAAGATTTTATTAGCTTATGCTTTTTTAGAGGTAACCTGTCGAGTTTTTTAGTTTTATCGAATTTTGACATTTTGATATCACTCAAAAATCAAAAAAAACGATTTTTTTTTTGTAAAAAAGGGTAAAAACCAACATATTTATTATTGTTAATCAAAAAATAAGCATGAGAAAAAAAATATCTCGACAGCTTTACCTCAAGGAATGTCTACAGAAAATATATACAAAATTCCAGGTGGGTTCATCGAGTAGATTTGAGTTACAATGTCTACAGCCTCTGAAAAAAGCAGTTTTGGAAAAAACGCGTTTAAAGTATTGTCAACTTTTATTTTCAATTTTTTTTGTCTGTCAAATCGTAAAGTGATGCACACCGAAATATGTTCTTGAATCGCGGAGTAATTTACAAACGCAAATGAGAACAGCTATTGACCGTTTCTCACTACGCTCAAGCGCTGGCGCGAACTTGCTGCAAAGCGAGTCGAAGGTAGGGAGGTAGGGAGATAGTGTTGAATATCCCTACCTTCGACTCGCTTTGCAGTAGGTTTGCGCCAGCACGCTTGAACTTAGCGAACAACGGTCAACAGCTGTTCTCATTTTATTTTGTAAATTACTCACGACAAAAATGAAATTGAAAATAAAAGTTGACAACACTTTAAACGCTTTTTCCTTAAAACCACTTTTTCCAAACGCTGTAGACATTGCAACTCAAAAACTACTTGACCGACCCACCTGGAATTTTGTATATATTTTCTTTAGACATTCCTTAAGGTAATGCTGTCGAGGTAATTTTTGTTTTATGTATATATCATTTGTTTAACAATAATAAATATGTTGCTTTTCACCCTTTTTTGCAAAAAATTCGTTATTTGGTTTCTGAGTGATATCAAAAAGTCAAAATTCGATAAAACTAAAAACACTCGACAGCGTTACCTCAAAAAACTCATAGGCTAATAAAATATTTTTGAATTTTTTGTTTACCATGAGCTAATGATGAATTCTGGTGTCCACCGCGAAATTCAGTATATTTTGAGGTGTCCAAAAATTTGCCACCGTTTGGTTATTTTTCAATATTTTTCTTTGAATTCTTTCTTGAATAATCTATGAATTGTACTGAATATGGCTATTTAATTTAAAAATAAAATAATTCTACCATACTTTCAAAAAAATGTGCTTGAAATAATTGATTTTCACCCCTACTAACCCCCCTTAAGGATAGCTATGACACGATTTTGATAGATAACCCATACTAAAAATATTTGTCGATGTATGAAATTTAATAAAAACAATGTTTCATCTGGCAAGAAGATGGGTGCAGATCGACCTATATTCATATCTTAGACTATTGGTTCTATAGTCGTAAATCAACGGATAGTCCAGTCGGGTGAGACGAATAACAGGCCTAACCTTGCATTAGCAGCTGCCCCAAATTTTATTTTTTTAGTCTTTAGAGGGGGTCAATAGAAGTGTAAATTTAAAATCTCGACTGAATTCCGCCATTGCGTTAGCCGCCATCTTGATTTTAAACGAGAACCGTTTTTGCTCAATATCTCCGCCATTTTCAAGTTTTCGACAAAAGTATAACAACCAAAATTGTTGAAAATATAATTTTCTATCATTTTTATTTTTACAATTTTTTCGTGCCATCGATATTTTCCGAGTTATAGCGGAAAATAGTGACAGTTATATATAAATAGAGCATAATTATCTCGTTTATTGTTAGTTTTACGACAAAAATGTTCCTATACAAAAATAGAGAGAATTGAATTCTACACAATTTTAGTTTTTTTCTTTTTTTTGCTAAATTTAATGTTTAAGATAGTATGTTTTTGTTTTTGTTCAATATCTACGCCATTTTCAACTTAAATTGTTCCAAATATGATTTCCTACAATTCCTTTTTAACAATTTTTTTCATGCGGTTGATATTTTCCGAGTTAAGTGGGAAAATAGTAAAAAATGGTGGGGGGAGCATAACTACTGAATTGAATCTTTTTTCCGAGCTGCCCCAAGTTTTATAATTCTATCCTTTAGGGGAGATCAATAGTAGTGTAAATTTAAAATCTCGACTGAATTCCGCGGTTGCATTAGCCGCCATATTGATTTTAAAGGAGAACCGTTGTTGCTTAATATCTCCGCCATTTTCAACTTTTCGACAAAAACGATAGGAACTAAAATTGTTGGAAACGCAATTTCCTACAATTTCTTTTTCACAATTTTCTAATGCGATCAATATTCTCCGAGTTAAGGAGGAAAATAGTGGAAGCGGAGGGGAAGCATAATTATTGAATTGTCTCATTCATTATTAACTTTACGACATAATTCTACATAAACAAAAATAAAGAGAATTATATTTTATACAATTTTTGAAACTTCCAATGAAACACCAACCAAACTAAGTACATAAAAGACATAAGTAATAACTTATATGCATTAAGTTCAGTTAATTTTATTAACTAGCGGGTTTTATTGGTTGAATTTGTCTGTCGATAATTAAGTTTCATGTCAGCTAACATATTTTAATATTGCAACAACTTTTTTTTTTAATTTTGGACCCCGTTGGGGGGAATTTTCCCATTCCCCCAGTTCTTACACTTTTTGTCGAAAAGTTGAAAATGGGGAAGATATTGAACAAAAATAATTGCTTTAAAATCAATCGGGTCTTACGCTCGCGCTTTTACCGCATACGTACTACCTTAAATATTGATTTTATCAAAAAAATAAAAGAGTTCAAAATTGTACAAAATTTAATTGTCTTCATTTTTGTATAGGTTAAAATTTGTTGTAAAAGTAATAATAAACGAGACAATTCAATAAATAAATAATTATACTTTAACTGTCACTGTTTTCCCCATAACTCGGAAAATATGGACCGCAAGAAAAAAATTATAATAAATGAAATTATAGAAAATCGTATTTTCAACAATTTCAGTTTTGATATTTTTTGTCGAAAAGTTGAAAATGGCGGAGATATTGAACAAAAACGGTTATCGTTTAAAATAAAGATGGCGGCTAACGCAACGGTCAAATTCAGTAGAGATTTTAAATGTATACTACTATTGACCCCCCCCCCTAAAAATTAGAAAAATAAAATTTGGGGCAGCTCCTAAAGCAAGGTCAAATGGTGTCCCAACTGGGCTAGGATGAATTGAATGTACTAAGAGATGTTACGATTCCCAATAATCGAACGCGCAGGAGATATCTTTTTTTCGAATTAAGTGTTTTTTTATTTAAACTTAAGTTAAGTTAACAATTCGAAGTTTTATTTCCAGCGAAATAAAACCTCTAATGGGACCAAGTTTCTGGTTAAGCCTTCGTGGTGTCTATTACTTGCAAACCAATCGGATGTTGAAGTAAAGAAGACACGGGGAGGTCTATAATTTGCACCTCAATTCCTGTGTATTCAACGTGGTAAAATGCCAATGAAAACATTTTCAATTTCGTTGCAACACGAAACTACAGCCGCATCATTATTTCAGTTCAATCAGAGAGTGCAGCAAGCACCTCTACCGGTTTCTAAACTTATTAGTCTCTCATCGGGAGGCGCATATGCTGCTCTCTCTGATCAAACTAGAACAAATCCCGGCGTGCAGTCACGGATGGAAACGAATGAAATGGCAAGGATGCATTAGCGGCAACTGCTAGCACAAAACTAAGTTTTCAATCTAATAGCGCATAAAACAACATTCAAAAATGTGGTTCTACATCCTACCAGACTGTAAACAATGGGAACCCTATCTGGTAACAACTCCGAGGCTTCTACAATTTGCAAGCCATAACGGATGCTGAGACAAAGGAAGATGAGGGAATTTTACAATTTATAATTCACGTCCCATCTGCTCAGCGCGGTAAAGTTCCAACGAGAATGGTTCCCTTCGTACTCCAATCAGAATAAACATGTAAATCAAAAATAAATAACCATTTTCAATTTCGTTGAAAATGGATTGAACTGGAATATTGATGCGGCTGTAGTTTTGTGTTGCAACGAAATGGTTATTCATTTTTGATTTATAGTGTAGGAAACAGAGGTTGAACCTTGCAAAATTGGCACAAGTCCGGTTTTGTTTTTTTTCTGGTAGATCAAGGGGTGCTTATTATAAGACTAACTTTTTCTGAAAAAATTTCGCCCCGGAACCCCCTTTTTCACCCCTTTAAATGGGGTAATTTGTGGTTTTTGCGGAACGTAGCCCTTCCTGTACCTTTTACAAAAAAAAAAAAATTTATAGAAATATGAAGAGGACTATATTTTCTATGATTTATTTCCCGACAGCATATGTCTATCATCCACCGTTTAGCGGGGGTGGCGCCCCAAAGTTGACAAGTTTTTAAAAAAGATGTTTTTAAAAAATATATATATTTCTCTAACAGTAACGGAAATTAGGAAGAAATCCTGCGACAAGTATTCACAAATAAGTGACTGATTTTTGGTATAGGTTTCACTTAAGGGTAATTAGCCTATTTTTAATTACAGGGTGTTACATTTTAAAAAACTCCTTTTTATACCATCTGAACCGTTTATGCTAGAGTAAAAAGACTTTCAGCGATTACCGACGTACTGGTGCTATTTACAAATTTGTATAATTTACCCCCATTTTTTCCTCGGAACCACCCAAAAAAAAGAAGAATTAATAAATAAGGTGATTTTCTTGAAATCCTTCACACACAATGCCCTTTATTAATATGCTTCATATATCATTTTGTGCACGTTATTATTATTCATGCATGGACACCAAAAGCGATTTCCTAGTGCAACCCCTGTAGCCAAAAATAAATAAATAAAATGGGGGTTGAAACTTTTTTTTTGTTTTTTGCTTTTTGATCCATACGGGCATATGCTTCATCAATATTGCTTTTTAAAAATATATATGGTTATTGCAACATTTTTGCGGAAACCACCCCTATCCTTGAAAATATACTGCAGAAACTACCCCTATCCTTGGCGAGCATGTTTTTACGATTTCCTCATTACTTATGCATTCTTTTTAAGCAAAACTTATAAAAGGTTAAAGACCACTATTTACTCTAAAAATTAGGTTCTATTCATTTTTTTCGTATAAGCAACCGTTACGGCACAGTGGCGCCGTAAACTTCGTGATATGCTTTGGCGGGCTCCAGTTTTTGTTTTTTATTTCGTCACTTGTTTGTTTTATTGATAAAGTACTTATGTAAAATAAAACAACACAGTGTAAGCTACAAATTATGACCTATACACATTTTACATTCTTTGCCCCCCAAAGCCACAGTGGTGGCCCAAAATCAATTTTTGCATATTTTCGCCACCTACACACATTTTATTTCATTAATGCTACCTTAATAGCACAATATTTACCCTTAAGTGGTCGCTAAGCAGTGGCGTATCCAGGGAGGGGTGATAGGAGTGATCACCCCCCTCAAACCAAAAGTGATATTATATTTAAAGATTATAAAAATATTCATTTATTTTTATAGAAATACTTATATTATTATTTTTATAATGATGGCGTACTTTTTATGTTTTAGCGACAGTGGCGGATCCAGCATCGTTAAGGGGGGTGCCAATTGGCTAAATTTCTATAAAAATAAATGAATATTTTTATAATCTTTAAATATAATATTACTTTGGGTGTGAGAGGGGGGGTGATCGCCCCATCACCCCTCCCTGGTTCCGCCACTGCTTAACGACCACTTAAGGGTGAATATTGTGCTATTAAGGTAGCATTAATGAAATAAAATGCGTGTAGGTGGCGAAAATATGCAAAAATTGATTTTGGGTCACCACTGTGGCTTTGGGGGGCAAAGAATGTAAAATGTGTATAGGTCATCATTTGTAGCTTACAGAAAAAGCTAAAAACAAAAACTGGAGCCCGCCAAAGCATATCACGAAGTTTACGGCGCCACTGTGCCGTAACGGTTGCTTATACGAAAAAAATGAATAGGGCCTAATTTTTAGAGTAAATAGTGGTCTTTAACCTTGTATAAGTTTTGTTTAAAAATAATGCATAGGTAATGAGAAAATCGTAAAAACATGCTCGCCAAGGGATAGGGGTAGTTTCTGCAGTATATTTTCAAGGATAGGGGTGGTTTCCGCAGAAATGTTGCAATAACTATATATATTTTTGAAAAGCAGAATTGATGAAGCATATGCCCATATGGATCAAAAAGCAAAAAACAAAAAAAAATTCAACGCCCATTTTATTTATTTTTTTTTTTTTGGCTACAGGGGTTGCACTAGGAAATCGCTTTTGGTGTCCATGCATGGGTAATAATAACTTGCACAAAATGATATATGAAGCATATTAATAAAGGGCATTGTGTGTGAAGGATTTTAAGAAAATCACTTTATTTATTAATTATTCTTTTTTTTTGGGGTGGTTCCGAGGAAAAAATGGGGGTAAATTATACAAATTTGTAAATAGCACCAGTACGTGGGTAATCTCTGAAAGTCTTTTTACTCTAGCATAAACGGTTCAGATGGTATAAAAAGGGGTTTTTTAAAATGTAACACCCTGTAATTAAAAATAGGGCAATTACCCTTAAGTAAAACCTATACCAAAAAATCAGTCACTTATTTGTGAAAAATGGTCGCAGGACTTTTTCTTAATTTCCGTTACAGTTAGGGAAAAATATATTTTTTTTAAAAACATCTTTTTTAAAAACTTGTCAACTTTGGGGCGCCACCCCCGCTAAACGGTGGATGATAGACACATGCTGTCGGGTAATAAATCATAGAAAATATAGTCATCTTCATATTTCTATAAAAAAAATTTTTTGTAAAAGGTACAGGAATGGCTACGTTCCGCAAAAACCACAAATTACCCCCTTTAAAGTGGTGAAAAAGGGGGTTCCGGGGCGAATTTTTTTCAGAAAAAGTTAGTCTTATAATAAGCACCCTTGATCTACCAGAAAAAAAAATAAAACCGGACTTGTGTCCATTTTGCAAGGTTCAACCTCTGTTTCCTACACTATTACATGTTTACTTTGATTGCAGTATGAAGGGAACCATTCTCGTTGGAACTTTACCGCGCTGAGCAGATGGGACGTAAATTATAAATTGTAAAATTCCCTCATCTTCCTTAGTCTCAGCATCCGTTATGGCTTGCAAATTGTAGAAGCCTCGGAGGTGTTTCCAGAAAAGGTTCCCATTGTTTTCAGTCTGGTAGGATGTAGAATGACATTTTTGGATGTTGTTTTATGTGCTATTAGATTGAAAACTTAATTTTTTTTAATATAAAAGAATTCGTCTTGAAACGAAATCAAGAGACGTATTATATTTTATTTGGTCCAGGCAGTTAACACCCTTACTAGTTTCATTCTCATTATAAATTTTCAGAGAGTGAATATATGGTTATCTCTGAACAAACTGAAACAAAACAAGCCTCCTAGTATCGAATCACGACAAATTAACACTGCCTAAAACAATTCGAAGTTTTATTTCCAGAGAAATAAAACTATTAATGAGACCAAGTCTCTGGTTACTCCTTCGCGGTTTCTATTACTTGGTTTCTAGTACAAACTAGTCCAGGAAACGAAGCTTTTCAGCTCGCAATTTTTACAGAATGGATAGATTTGCTTGAAAAGTTGAGAATAAATAGTGGATAGTCCAAGGATCAAAATCTGTATGATGCCGAAAGGCGCTTTTACCATGGGGGTGGTTGCCACCCCACCTTGGAGGGTGGAAATTTTTTTATTATACTTTGACTGCAAAAGTTGATAAGAATATTCATTTTAAGCAAAAAATGTCTATACATTTTTTTGATGAAATTAATATTTTTCGAGTTATTCGCTATCGAAAGTGTTAGTATTATATCGAAAAAATCAATGTTTTTCGATATTATACTCATTTACGATTCACTCAATTTTTACCGTAGAAAAGTTTTTTCAAACCAAGTTCTTGGGATTTAAATAACCTACAATTTTATATTTAAACATTTTTTCGTATCTCTGATGAATGAAAGCACGTCGTTTATACCCCGTTTAGGCTTAAGCCTCTTCAGGGTGAAGGATTCTCCTTTTCAGGAGTGTGGGAGATTGCGAGAGAAGCGTCGATGATGTGTGGAGAAGCAGAATTGCTAGTGGATTGGGTTAAGAAAGTGGTTTTAGCGCAGAAGCTGTAGGAGCGAAAGATAGAAATTGCCATGCTCAGCAAGCGACCAGTCAGTGAGGGGATTCCAAATCTGTCACCTTAGAGGAACGGCTCTTAGATCAGCGTGTGGGGATGCAGTTGTTTATCTGCGATACATTAGGGGAGTTTGTTCAAGTATTTCGTAATACTCATCGGGAAGTTCGTTTCTGGCCAATTGTAGAAGATTGGCCGGAGGGAATGGAACTTTGTTTTTGGGAGTCCCGGTGAGTATATGCCCTCGCCGATTGCAAGGGGTGATTAGGACATTTTTAGCCCTTTGGTTGTTACCATTAATCGTTCTTATGACATATTTGTTGCTGAGAGAACGGATTCTCTCATTTATGGGGGGTAGTTTAGCGAGTGGGTGTACCAATACCGACGGATATCTCCAATGCTTCCTGAGGCACTTTCTGAGAATTCTACGCTCGCATCTGAGGATTTTGTTAGTGTAATGTTGTTTTAGCGAGGCATAAAGGAGCGCTCTGTAATCGATAATAGGCCTTATGAAGGTTTTATAGGTGTGCAGGAGAGTCTTGCTCGATGTACCTCCAAACGTTCCAGATAACGCTCCAAGGAGTTTAGCTCTGTTTCTTACCCTGTTTAGGGTGTGTTGGATGTCGATGTTCCAGTTGAGTGTCCTGCCAAAGTGGACTCCCAAGTAGACCACCGACGGACGATATTCAAGAGCTTCTCCTTGAAGGGTTATTCTGGTTGTTTCGCACCTAGCACTACGAGGGTGTCTGAAGGCAATCATTTGTGTTTTGGCTGGGTTAAGGGTGACTCTCCATTTGTTGCACCACCTTACTACCTTGTCTAGTAGAGTTTGGGCCCTATCGAAGGCAGAGGGCCGTCCTAGCGTGCCTCGCGCAGTGCCTGCAGTGAGCAGTGCAGTATCGTCGGCGTAAAGTAGGATTGACTCGGTTCGATTAATGGGATGGGGGATGTCACTGTTGTACGCTGTGTATAGTATTGGAGCTAAAATGGATCCTTGTGGCACTCCTGCTTGAGGAGTAAATGGGGTGGATAGTTGGTTAGCGACTTTGACGCGAATTGTTCGATTGGAGAGGTAGGAATGAATAAGTTTGATAAATGTTACAGGCAGTCCAAATCGGTGGAGTTTTTCGATCAGGCCTGGGTGCCAGACCTGGTCGAAGGCCTTTTGGACGTCTAGGAATATGCCTATAGCATATTTTCTATGCTCATTAATGGTTTGGGAAATGAAAGTGGCTGCTTCAATCAATGCGTTACGTGTGGAATGTTCAGCTCTGAATCCAAATTGAAAACTGGGGAGAATGTGGTTTGTCTCTAGGAATTCTACGAGTCTCTCCTTGAGGATTCTCTCGTAGACTTTACCTAGAGTGTTAAGAAGAGAAATAGGTCTGTAGGATTCTGTGCTGGTAGGTGGTTTCCTAGGTTTAGGAATCATAACTGTGTTGGCTACTTTCCATGAAGTTGGAAAATAGCACAACCTAAGACATGCATTGATTGTGTTTGTAAGCAGGGGTATAATACTCTCTGGAAGTTTTTTGAGGCACCTTCTGTGGATACCATCTGGGCCAGGAGATGTGTTTTTTCCTATGTTACACATCTGCCTGACGGTTTCCTCCTCCACAGGAGCCACCATCGGATGAGGGTAGGCTGCCATGTGTTGGGGGTTTTGGAGTATTTCTTCCACTCTCCTTTCGACATTGCGTCTGTGTCGCTCGTTGAAGTTTGGGTTGTTGGGTGAGACGAAGGCTGTTTGGAGAGAGCTTTTAAAAGCTTCGGCCTTATCTAGTGGATTATTAAGGATGACGTTATTGACTACAAGATGTGAATGATGTTTAGATTTTTGTTTCGTTAGTATTTTGAACTTGTTCCAGAATTTACTCCCTTCTCTATAGTCCAGCTGAGAAGTAACATGCCTCCACTGAGCTTGTTTCAGCCTGTTAACCTCCAGCCTGATGGACGCTGAGAGTCGGTTGTATTCTGTTTTGATGAGGGGGTCTCGATATCTTTTGTACTCTCTGATTAGTCGTCGCTTTGTTTTGATGTTAGCGATTATTCTGGGAGGTAGAGTTGGAGTAAAAAGATTGTATCGAGTTATTGGAATTGCTAAGGATGAGGCCTCCCGTAGGAGGCTCTCGATTTTAGAGATTCCTGTGTCAACTTCGTTGATGGTTGACATATTACCTAACTGAGGAATGTTATGATCGATATAGTCTTGGAATAGTTCCCAATTAGCTCTGATCTCTGATGCTAATCTTTCTATTTTGAAGAAAATTTTTTACCAAACTACAAAAATTCGTTATTCGCTTTTAGCTCCAGTCTTTTTAAAACTAATCATTCTAAGCCAGTCAAGCTTCTGGAATCTATTACTAATACATAAATAAAGAAGTATGAATAAGGCCAATGACTAAAAACACCGCTAACATACATTATTAAGCTTCCAAATGGATTCCTCCTTTTTTTTTTCAAAAAAATATGTTGATTTTCTGATCGTAACTTTTTAATTTTTTATCTTAGAAAGTTTGGTAAAAAAGAATTTTTTAAGTCTCTACAAGATCTATGAGGCTATTAATAATAAATTCTTTTAAAATCCTAAGTCGCAAAAAGAGGTGACTGTAAAAGGGTTGGTAAAGGTGGTTTTTGCATGTTATTACAAGTTTTATTTGTCAATAGCTCACTCAGTTTTTGCTACAGAAAAAATTTTTGCTAACTCCTTTCTTGGAAATTAAATAAGCTACCATTTTGTATAGACATATTTCTTTGTATCTCTGATGCTAATCTTTCTATTCTGAAGAAAAAGCATTTTTTACCAAACTACAAAAATTCGTTATTCGCTTTTAACTACATTTTTTTAAAAACTGATCATTCTAAGCTGCTCAAGCCTCTAGAACCTATTAATTATACACAAATATAGAAGACCAAATAATGTCAATAACTAATTAAGGCGTTCTTTGCAAAAACCCAATAATATGTCAGTTTTTTTCGGAAATGGACTTGGATTGAATTCCAAAAAACTCCATTAAAACTACAGTAGTCCAAGATATAAGCGACAAAAATATAGGCGATTCCACATAAACACCATATTATGTCAAGCACAACCTCCTTCAAAACCACAGTTGTTAATAGAGAGATATTGCAAATTTAACACAGCCTACGTTGCGCTATTTACACCGCGCTATGTTGACAGAATTGACATTTCTCAGACGTTTCATAAATGCAGATATTGCTTAACATTTTGGTTGCGGTATTTTACGGCTCGATTAAGATTAGTTGTTGTTTATCTAATTTGTACTCAAAATCCAGAATTTAATTTAGATGGAAGAAAGGTTTGTATTTTCTTCCAAATATCGAGCAAGAGAAACAAATGATCCTTGAATCCTTGATCCTCTTCATGTTTTCCTGATCTAACGTAAAATTTTCTGGAGAAGTCAATGGATTTTGACATAAAACTTGTTTTAATAAACACAAATCGTCATCAGACGTAAATCTACTTTGCTACTGTCTGAGGTACCCATTTTAGCAAATTATTACGAATAAATTTGGTTTAAATGAAAGGTAAACAACAAACATAACCTGAAAACAAAATAGCGCAACGAATACCGCACAGCGTAACGACTCCCCTAATAACGGCAGGCCGTATTTCCAATAACGCAGCGTAAGCTAGATATCACATCTGCGCATGCTCTACTGTCAAAATAACGCGTGCTGTAATACAGCAAGTGCAAAAAGACTCAGCAATATCTCTCTATTCACTATTGGTATTTTTGCGGGAAACTTTATCGCTTGGCTGTCAGTAGGTTTTTATAGGTTAACGTTCTTTCGAATAGTTGTATTGTGTGATTTTATAAGTAAACACCATTTTTCGTTCATTTTTTGAAGTTATACTTCTTTAGGCGAGATTGAGAGTAAAATATAATACTGCGCGCATGCGCACACAGACAGTATGGCGTTTAGTTGCTAAATCTTTCAAGTTATGTATAAATATATCAGTGCAAGAAAAGGTGTGAAAAGATTAGTGTTTTTAGTAAATATATTTATTATAACTTTGTTTATTTGGATTTGTCTTCCTCAGGAGTAAGATGAGTATTATTAAAACATTTTATTGTATATTTATTATACTTCACCTGGACTGTTTGTTACCGTGAATTATCATTAGGTACGTCCGAACCAATACAGACATAGTCCTCGTAGCGTATTTGGTATAGCATTCAGCCAGAGATCGAGAGGTCGTGAGTTCGAATCCGGAGCAATCTTATACTTTTTTTTTATTTTTTTGAAAGCAGTAAGCACAAAATTAGTTTGGTGTTTAAAAAAATTAAAACAGACTGTTTAAAGTATATTTATTTTTAAGAAATCATATAATAGAAGTACTACTTCTTACGTGCGTACAAAGTACACACACATTCTTCTTTATTTTGGTTTATTACTATACATATCGTTTTTCCTATAAATTAATGAAAATTTGCTGCAAAAACCACATATGTCAAACGAATAAATGTTCTTCATAAAAAAACCAAAGGAGAAAATAATGTTATTTATATTGTAAACTGTGTGTAATTATCAAAATAATAAATCACTAATTTGAGAATTTCTGAACTTAATACAGTTCAATTAAATAACTGTTTTTTAAAATATGTTCAATGTTGTAAATAATGACAAATGGGGTTTTTGCAAAGAACGCCTCAATTTTAATTGGGGTGGTAAGTAGGGGAAGTTACCGATCACTTTTTTGCTGAAAAAATAGGGACTGACATTCTTTTCATAATAAGTCACTTAATTTTTGAGCTAGATACTTTTTTCTATTTCTGTAGATAGATATTTTTAAATGTTCTAAATTAGTTTCCACAAGTTATCCTCGAAAAATGCACAGTTTTCCCGTCTTTTGAGTTTGAAACTACAATATTTAGCATTTGACGAAGAAGAGCTAACATATAATAAAGTATAACTCGATTACAATTGGTCTTAAAGAAAATAGAAAAACTGTTTTGTTTATTTTTTCAAAAGGTACATTTTTGTTAAGAAAGGTTGTTTTGATAAATCGAAAACTTTCTGAGTTATTAGCAGAAAACTGATTAAAAACATTGATTTTTTCGATATAAAACTAACACATTCGATAGCGAATAAATCGAAAACTATTAATTTTATCAAAAAAATGTATAGAACGTTTTTTGCTTAGAACGAAGGTTTTTACCAAATTTTGAGGTCAAAATAAAATAAAAAATTTCCACCCCCGTGGTAAAAGCGCCTTTCGGCCTCATATAGATTTTGATCCTTGGACTATCCACTGCTTATTCTCAAATTTTCAAGCAAGTCGATCCATTCTGTAAAGATTGCGAGGTTTTGTCCTATTTTAAGCTTCATTACTTGGACTAAACCATTCTTCGAATTCAAACCTTCGAATTTTTTTAGGCAGATGTCTTTACGGTATCCATATCGAGTTATTTTGTCGTTATTCGATACTAGGAGGCCCGGTTTGTTTCAGTTTGTTCAGTGATAGTGATAACCATAATACTCCTCTGATAATTTTTAATTAGAATGAAGCTAGTAATGGTATTTATGGCGCTCTCTGAACAAACTGAAATATAATACATCTCTGGATTTTATTTTAAGGTGAATTCTTAAGTTAATTTTTTTACATCCTATAAAATTACACTTTTTTCACATGTCCGTTTTTATGTTTTCTTCTTTCTTCTTAATCACAAATCCAGCTGTAATTTTAAAATGTTTTTTCAAGCGCATATGACGTATTTCTACATACATACATTTTATTTAAAACATTTGCGGTTTACTTCTCATCCTCTTGTTGGAGGAAAACGCAAAAATTATTTAAAAATGTGGCAAACTGAATAAAAATTTAACTTCGTAGTAATTTTGCAAGTAAATTTTGGTTGTAAAAATTTTTGTTAGGCTTCTAATTTAAGTTAAATCTAAGCCACATTTGGGCCCTGTAATTTTAACTTAACGGCTCCCTTCAGTAGACATAAATAAATATGTATAATAAAATTTGTAATGGATATGAGAAAAAGCAATGTATTTATTAGTGCACAGTATTATTAGGTATGGTATATAATTGTCATGTTGAAAAAAATATGATATATAGGCTATTGATTATGTACGTTAGAAAGGAACTACAACGTTAACGGAGTTTTATTGTTTCATATTGTCAATGGACCTCCAAATATGAAAAAACCGCGGAGTGCTACCTTTTAAAATAGTGCGTTTTTGAGAAAAGTGTGAATTAGTCCTAGGCACAGGGTGCATTAGAGTGAGTTCTATGCACTTTTGGTACAAAAGCGTCTACAGAAAAATTGTTCCAGATTAAATTTACTATCGAAATGTCACCTTTCAAGGTCAAGAATATTTTTTTTTACAAAAATATATTCAAAAAAAAAGAAAAAGAGCAATTTTGTTTTTTGCCCTATAATTTTTTCCACGGGCATATAGGTATAGGCATTGCTTCACAAAAAAAAGTTCCATCATCCCTGTTTAAAATGACTTTGGTAACTTTTTTCTATGCAGCTTTAGGTATATACAATGGTATATTTAATATAAATAAAAGTCTAGTATCTTTAAAATGGTCTACTGTAGAAGGCGCTCTCTATTTTAAAGCAAGATATGGTTTTTCAAGGCTTTATACTTTTAATGATTTTTGGTATATTTTACGATTATTTTTAAATTTCACATTATAACTTTTTTTCTTGAACACTTATATACATTGTGCAATAAAAAAGAAAGCTTATTTTCTTTACTTTAAAATGGCGTATTGCAAAAGTTCTAGGTCTATTTTTAAACAAGATTTTCAAAATGTGACATATACACATGCAACATGCCCCACTAAGTTGCAACCATACGGAAAACTTTTTTATTATTAACTTTATGAAAAAATATTGTTCCTTATAAAATGCTCTGCATAGGCTAAAACCTAGGATGCAATCATTAGATGTAAAATTTTATCGATAGTATACGAGGTATTTTAAAAAAATATGAATTTCGCTCAAGAGTAAAGTACCTTTATATTTCACAATACCGGAAAGTTAAGAAAAGTTATTTGGAATTAAAAATTGTTAGGACTCACCCTAATGCACCCCAGGGACTAATTAACTTTTATCGCAAAAAGTTACCCCTTTAAAAGGTAGCACTCCGCGGTTTTTTCATATTTAGAGGTTTATTGACCATATGAAACAATAAAGCCTTGTTAACGTTGTAGTTCCTTCTAGCTCTCTTATTTTGAACATAATCATTAGCCAAATAATGTCTTATTTACATATAAACAGCAATGTATCTAAGACTAAAAACTTAGCACTATAATAATATTTTGAAAATGTATATTTTCATCATAATAGTTACAAGCCAATCATCTAATTCAATATTTGTCATTCAGCAAGGCCAGCATTTCCAAAACAATAAGCCTGAACGCAAAAGAAGCGAATGTTACAGCCCATAGAACGAAAACTACGTACCTTTGTTTTCTAAAATATCATGCGCGTTGTGGAACAGGAACAAAGAAAAAAGAGAGACACGAATTATTTACAGAAATTTAGGTCAGCTTTTTGGCTTTAAGCTCTCTTTAGTCATATAGAATTTTTTATTAAAGAAAAGCTTAATGAGCTTTTCGATGTTTTAATGTTTCAATGTTTCAAAATGACTGATGTAATATTTTCATTTCTTGGCTATTTCACCACAAGTATAACAATGTTAATGTATTTATTTATTTTAAAGATAGTATCTTGATTTTTTTTCTATTATTTTTTCGAATTAGTTTTTTGTCAGTGTGTTACATTGACGAATTTATGCAACTAAAATTTCATGACACACACTATACAATTTTATTTAAAAACATATAGACAAGGCGAACACGGCAGGTTCTGTGGAGAAAATACTCCCATGAGATTTTTTGCATAGTCACCTTCGTGAGACATTCCAGAATAAGATTCAAGAAGTCGCCCACGCGAAAAGTGGTCCAAATTTTTTTTAACAGTTTTTTTTAATCAAATTGCCAATCTCAATTTTTTTGGCTCGGACAAATTTCTTTTAGGTTTTTTGGACTATTCTGGATAAAAAAGGTCTCTTATAATTTTTCTCTAAAGTTTATAGTTTGCGAGGTAAAAGCATTTTAAAATTGAAAAAAACGAAGAATGGCGATTTTCAAGGCTTAATAACTCGGTTAAGGTTATTACCATGAAAGTCAGAAAGTGACTAAATTAAAGTTTAAAGCCCCACCTACAAGATCCTAAAGAAATTTTTGTCACGATTTGATTACTAAGCTGTTATTTTTAAGTAAAAATAATGAGCGCCATGCACGTAATAGGCGGACATCCATGATGAGTGCGAAAGAGATGCTATTCAGGCAGTCAAATGGCGCATCT
Source organism: Diabrotica virgifera virgifera (assembly GCF_917563875.1). NCBI lineage: Eukaryota > Metazoa > Arthropoda > Insecta > Coleoptera > Chrysomelidae > Diabrotica > Diabrotica virgifera. Next base: position 195,426,097 of record NC_065447.1, on the reverse strand, counting down.
CACTCGCACTCACATTTAAAGCCGCGTCAATACGATCTTACCGCTCATTATTAATAAATAAAAATAACAGCTTAGTAATAAATTAATGACACAAATTTCTTCAGGATCATGAAGGGGGGGGGGCTTTAAATTTGATTTAGTCACTTTCTAACTTTAATAATAATAATCTTTAACCGCGTTATTAAGTCTTAAAAATGGCCATTTTCGCGTTTTTCAAATTTTAAATTGCTTATAACTCGAACACGCTCATCTTTAGAGAATAATTACAAGAGACCTTTTCTGTACAGAATAGTCCGAAAAATCTAAAAAAAAAAAATTCGTCCGGCCGAAAATATTGATTTTTGCAATTTAGTTATTGTTAAAAAATTGGACCACTTTTAGCTTGGACGACTTCTTGAACCTTATTCTGGGGTGTCTCACGGATGTGATTATGCAAAAAAATCTCATGGAAATATTACTTCCAACGAACCCGCCGTCTTCGTCTTGTCTAATAGTAAAAATATTTAAACTGTATGTACCTATATTAGAAGCTAAATTATCTCAACCACTGTTTAATTTAGGTACCTATTGGGAGTAATTAACAGTACTAAAAGAACAGTTACAGTTTTTTCTAATACCGTCGTGACACTACAAGTTTTTAATCACCTCGTATATTAAATATTATTTTATATACGTGTGCGTGTTTGTGTTTATTGGCACTGGTTTTAGCAACCAACTGTCTAGTCAAGGTGTTTTGAGTTCTCTCTTTTACAAAATATATGCTTAGTATCTAAATTTAAAACTATTATTACTACTAAGTTTTTTACTCTGTTTTTTTTATTTTTTTTTTATTTTTATTATATTTTTTAACAATTTTTTTTGTTATAATTTTTTAATATATTTTTCTTATTTATTCATTTAGTTTTTTTTTGTTTTTTTTTTCTTTTGTTTTTTTATCTATTTTTTTGTATATATTTTTTCAACACCGATTCAACACCTCGGAGGTTTAGATCTTCTTAGTAACTTTTTATTTTATTTTATTATTTTATTATATTTTTTTATCAGAGCTTTAATTTTAAACAATTAACATTATTATTTTAATATTTTATATTCAAAATATTAAAATGCTATCAAAACAGACGACGCTAAAAAATTTTTGATGCAATAATAGAATTGCAAACAAAATGTGTGCAATTTTATTACTTATAATATGCACACAATTAAATCGGACATTGTTTCATAATAAAATTGATCATATCTGGTAAAACACTCGGTGTAAGGTAGCATTATATATCTTTGTAAGGTGTAAAATGGTCAAAAGGTGTTGTATAGAAATACGTTATAATATACAGGGCATTATATTTAAGATAGGAAAGTTTTAGTCAACTTCAAGCGCTAGAAACCTCTGAATATTCTAGGTGGATCTACTCTAATTATGTACTTTGGATTAAAAAAAATTAAGAAAATTGCTATATGGGAAGCCGAGAAAATACATGTTTTAATGTGTACAGATTTTGAACTTTGAGATTCTATTTCTTCAGCCTAATTTTTGATTGGAATTTTGGTATCTTTGATATTTTACCCGCGTAATACCGATCATTTTTATTATTATATTATATGTTATGTCTCTTGAAGATATGAAAATTCGTATGTAAAAAGAGGATCGAAATAAAAAGGGAATTGTTCGAAAATTACCATCCTATTGTTTATAACTTCGCCGCACATGCCGGTCAAATTTGACCGGTTTTATCTCAGGAACCACTCACCGCAATTAAACTTTTTTTTAGAAGAAGTGTCCTTTCGCGCTTTTCAAATATCGTTCGCTTAATTTAATTTAATCTAATAGTTGCCGAGACATTCTATTTGTTTATAAGCCAAAATATTGTTTATAATTGTAGTAAAGATTAAGTTATAACTTTAAATCATTCCTGAGGCCGCTTAAATAATCCAATTTCAATTCTGTAAAATACGTTAGATCGGTATAGTGCCTTTTTATACGAAAATCAGTTATTTTGATGTACCGGGTGTCCACTTATATTTTCCTCCATTTTAACTGCCTATAACTTCTAAACGGCTCAAGATAGAAATATGCGGTATTCGTTAAAATGTTTTATTTTAGTAAGAGTTTTGTCTGAATTGAGTTTTTTATATCGCTTTCAATTACGGAAAAAATGACGAATTTTTGAAAAAAAACTTTGTTGACTTTTTTAATGGGACACTCACTATATTTTTGTATACTGAGACATTGTCACTCATGTAAATTGAAAGAACGGTCATTCACCTATCAAACGATATAAAGTTTTTTAAAATCGGTTGTCAAATGACTGAGTAATTAATTTTTAAAATGAGAGTTGCAACGTGTATATCACATAACTATGTAAATAACATAACCAAGCAAATTGATATTATGTTATGTGATTTCCACATTGCATCTATCATTTTAAAAATTAATTTTTCAGTCATTTGACAAACCGATTTTAAAAAACTTTATATCGCTGGATAGGTAAATGACCGTTCTTTCAATTTTCAAAAAAATATACTGGATGTTTCAATAAAAAAAGTTAACAACGTTTTTTTTCAAAAATCCGCCGTTTTTTATTTAAAAGGGATATAAAAAATTTTATCCATTCAAACAAAACTTCTACTAAAATAAAACATTTCAGCGAAAACCGCATATTTCTATATTGAGTCGTTTATAAGTTATAGGCAGTTAAAATGGGGGAAAATATAAGTGGACATCCGGTATTATAATTATTATGGTTATTGCGATCGTAAATTGTTAATTAACAATATAATTGTTGCTAAATTATTCGTTTAATTTCCACCAGCTTCTGGAAATAAAATCCATATAAAAAAGTCTGTATGTCAGCAAGTTATTGTTTAATCATTGATAAATAATTAGGTACTTAGGTACCTAAAATTTTAGTTGAAAATAAAAGATTTTGTTGGGAAAACCCGGATTTTCTGTGGAAAATTTTCCTCAAAGCAAATCGGGAAAGAAATATCTCTATGCAGAATTAAATTACGGTGAATTTTTACTTGGATATTTTTGGTGTAAAGTTTAAATCTTCTGAGTTACACAGCAATAATTTAAAAAAACACGATTTCGCACATCTAATTTGTTTATAAAAAAATAACACACTATCTGTGGACTTTGCATACCTACATTATTAATATGTATAATAATAAGTTTCGATTCCAGCAATCAAATTGCTGGTAAATAACTTTTCCTTGTTTTTTTTTTCTAATTTGTCCATAGTAAAAAATTATTTAAATCATATTGCTTGCTATTTTGGACTCCATTTATTCAGTTACCTTTATTTTGAAATCCATTTTCCCATGTTCTCTGAGAAATCATTGTTTTTTTTTTGTTAGTGTTGTTATTACAGAATGCTCTGTGGTTTGGCTCTACGTGAACTCTTTGATTAGGTATGCTTATTACTATATATTTACATCTTCATAAAATTTAATTATGACCAATCTGTAGATGGATTTTTTATTTCTTCCTTGATTAATCTTCCAAGTTCACTGATTTTTATTTTATAGACGTTTCTTCATCTTTTGCTTACATTTCTCTCTTATTTTCCTGTTGCATGATCATTTTTGTGAGATCAACACCTCGTTTTTGTACCTCAGGTAATTACCTGACTACTTTCTGCGTTGGAAATTTTAACCTCGGTTTTTACCTGATCCTTTTTACTCCTAAGTTTTTATTTTATTTTTGTATTTGCTTTTATTGTTTTTATTGTATTTTAAAATAACTTCTGCACGAAACACAACAACTTTTCTATGCCATAAAATTGACAGGTCAGAAAGAACAAACAAATAATAAGAAACATCAAGCTTTCGATGAACGATTAAATTGACCATGTAAGGTAAACATAGGTATACATAATGGGATATTTCATTATGTCACGAGAGCAGTAGACAATCATAAAAACAACACATAAAAAAGTCATTAAAAGCGATTAGACATTATAAATGATTAGTGTGAAACGTTTGTCTTTTGTCAATTGCTGGAGAAGCTTCACTTATAAACAAAATTGGCAATCAACTGTCACAGACCTCGAAAGAATAATACAATTCTTAAAATATACAATGCTTTAGCAATAAAAGTTGTAGCACTATAAATAGTTATCTTATTTAAAAAACTAAGGTTTTTAGAGGAGAAGAATTTTATTTGTCGTGTTAAGCAAGCTCTATTTACTTGGCAGTTTGCCTTATTTAAAAGTCTAAAACGCTTGAAACAAAAATATAAAATAAATTGTCTGCACCCAGTGTCGCGACAGCTAATTTTAATCTTTGAAATAATATTCATAGCATTGAATAATATAGGATTCATATAGAATTTGATTATAATATTTAATCTAGTCGGGTTAAACAAAATAGTTCTGACCATTAATGACAACATCTCCCAAATTTTATTATTCTATTCTTTAGGGGGAGGTTAATAGGAGTGTAAATTTAAATTCTCGACTGAATTCCGCCGTTGCATTAGCCGCCATATGATTTTAACCTTCCGATGACCAACCTTTTTTTGTTACACGTGTGACCAACGGGGGTCAAAAATTACCCCAGTAAAAAATGACAATTGACAAAAAAATTAAGTTATTTTAAGAAATAAAATATTGTATTCGTAATTTTAATGTTACTATTAGGTCTGGATCCAGCGTATGAAAAAAAAGTTGATTAATAGCAAGCTGAAAATTTGTTAATAGCTTAAGGGTGTCTAGTCGGACAAACTTTGATATATGGGAACACTGGAACAGGGAAGTTTTAATTGTGGAACAGGTTAAAAATTTGGAACGGTCAGACCACGAAAACGGCACATGTATTTTGTCCGACAGAACACACTTAAACTCTCCGAACAGAGATTAAACTCTCATGCAAAAATCAGACTGCTATTTATCACCAAGTTTGCGTTTTAATGAGTGGAACATGTAGAATATGTCAAATGACAGGAATTATGACAGGTGATAAATAGCAGTCTGATTTTTACATGGAAGTTTAATCTCTGTTCGAAGAGTTTAAGTCTGTTCTGTCGGACAAAATAAATGTGCCGTTTTCGTGGTATGACCGTTCCAAATTTTTAACCTGTTCCACAATTAAAACTGCCCTTGTTCCAGTGTTCCCATATATCAAAGTTTATCCAACTAGACACCCTTAAGCTATTAACAAATTTTCAGCTTGCTATTAATCAACTTTTTTTTCATACGCGGGATCCAGACCTATATTGTATCAATAAATGATAAATAAACATTAGTAAAACATACACTCACCGGCACAAAATTCCAGCACCCAAAATTTTTTAATAAGTTTGACAATTTATAACTTTATTATTTGTCCTCCGATTTTCAAGATTCTTACAGTTTGTAGGTACATGTATATGTTATAGTCAAATCCTGAATTTCAGGCACTCCTAGGATTGACTAGGCAATTCTCAGGTCTGACTGACGGTCTTAGTCAAAGCCCGAAATAAATTATAGTTTCGGTCTTTGACTAGTCAAATCTAGGGAGACTAAGTTGGTCAGCCAAAGGTCGAAATTCAATTTTATGAAATTGGGGTTTGACTAGTCAGACCCCGATCAGCTATTAAAATGTCGTAATTTGTTATATTAGGTTTAATAAAACGTCATTTTTTTAATTTAATGTTTATTATTTTTATATGGTCGTAATTAAAATAAAAAAATTAGTAGACTAAGTTTTTCAACCTAATAAAATAAAATATTTTAATTGATCATTCTCTAATCTAAGTAAAAATTAAGACGATTTTGGCTTCGCATTGCAACTGAATAAAAATGGTATACATTTTTATAAAAAAATTAGTGTTTATTCTCACATGTTGAGGCACTATGGCATTTAGATTTGCACAGTATGTTAGACCTTTTACACAATTTTGAAGAGCATTTCTTATTGCAGTAGCATTTTATAAAGTCTTGTCCTCCAAATTTAGAATCTTTTGTACTAATTTCTCTTAGAGACAGCTTAACGTCTAGAATATTTTCGAGATTAAGTAAATTCTCTTTGCATTCTCTTATTTGATTTCTTGAAAAAAGTGTGTTTATTTTTCCTTATTTCGTACCAACTCTTTATAAACCGTCAATTGTTTTATCGTCAACTGTGAAAGAAGATATTGCAATCGGAGAAAAAAACCAAGTATCACCATAATACTAACGAAGCCCCTGGACCGTCGTCACTAGGAGAGGAAGAAAATTGTCAAACAATTCAGATTACTTCTTCAGATGTGGTTTGTTGTATTTGCCAAAAAGAGAGCTCTGACGTACATACGTGCATAATTTGTAGTCTGGTGGTACATGTTGTATACGCTGATAGCACACTTGGTGCATACTATGAAGGTTTTGAAAGAAAAGTTACTTGCATGCTTTGTGCACACACACAAAAGATTAAAATAAATAAAGCAAAGGCGATTGAAGGTCCTTATGCCCAGGCTAATGCTATGGAACAATTAAGTGAAAAAAATCCTCTAATTTCGATCGGAAAAACTGTAACAATACCGATCCCTAGCTTTGATACAGCCAAAGCAGATGCTCGAAATATTTTGGGTATCATACAAGATAAAACAATAATTGACGGTTTATATAGAGTTGGTACGAAATACGGAACAATAAACACACGTTTTTCAAGAAATTATATGAGAGAATTTTCTTAATTTCGAAGATGTTTCAGACGTTAAGCTGTCTCTAAGAGAAATTAGTACAAAAGATTCTAAATTTGGATTACAAGGCTTTATAAAATGCTACTGCAATAAGAAATGCTCCTCAAAATTATGCAAGTGTAAAGATCTAACGTATTGTGCAACTCTAAATGCCATAATGTCTCAACATGTGAGAATAAACACTAATTTTTTTATTTTGATTACGACAATGTAAAAATAATAAACACTAAAATTAAAAAATGACGTTTTATTAAACCTAATCTAATAAATTACGACATTTTAAGCTAGATCGGGGTTTGACTAGTCAAACCCCGATTTCATAAAATTAAATTTCGACCTTTGCCTGACCAACTTAGTCTCTCCTAGGTTTGACTAGTCAAAGGCCGAAACTCTAATTTATTTCGGGCTTTGACTAAGACCGTCAGTCAGACCTGATGATTGCCTAGTCAAACCTAGGAGTGCCTGAAATTCGGGCTTTGACTATAACATATGGATATCGTTTGGTATTATTACGGTAACACAATGGGTTGCGTGACATTATACAGGGGTGAATGGAAGCGTTGCATTTCCTCCTAACTTTAAAACATTCTGTGGAAAAATTGAGGAGCTAACTTTGTTTCATAGTCCTGTCATATTATCTTGGAGGCATCACTAAAATTTTGTTTTTTGAATTATTCGAATATCTCTTTTCTTGTAAGAGCTGTACCATTTTTTGTAAATAAAAACACTGATTGACTCATAAAATAGAGGTTGGATTGATAAGATTAGAATGGCCCGCATGCAGCCCAGATCTCAATCCTGTTGAGTATTTATGGGATGAATTAAAAAAAAAAAGCTATTCGCCGACATCCTAGGCCTCCAGATAATTTGGTACAGTTATGAGCCTGGTCGAGGAATATCGGCCTATTTTTCAGGCAATGATAACACATCTTTATTCGATGCCAAACAGATTGCAAGTACTGGTTGCTGCAAGAGGTGGACATACCCGCTATTGAATTCTTTTGTTTTGTTGTTAATTTTGTTTTGTTTTGTTAATTTTAGTGCTTTTAATATATTTAATTAAAAACCTTCAAAGCAGCTTTTTTATTTACAGCTCTTACAAGAAAAGAGATATTTGGATAATTCTAAAACAAAACCTTAGCAATGCCTCCAGAATAATATAAAAGGAGTATGAAACAAAATCAGCCGTCCAACTTTTCCACAGAATTCTTTAATATTAGGAGAAAATACAACGCTTCCCTTCACCCTCGTATAATGCCATCTAGGGAAAAAAAATTTGTTACCTGGATAATAAAAAACGACGTCAATACATGTACCCACAAACTGATGCAAGAATCTTGAAAATCGGAGTACAAATAGTAAAGTTATCGATTGTCAAACTGAATCAAAAATTTTTGGTGGCGGAATTTTGTGCCGGTGAGTGTATTTTAATTACAACTGAACAAATGCAGGAATCATCATTCTGAACATAGAAATAAAGAAATTTTAAAATATACTAATTTACGTCGCCACAGGTTTAACAAACAATTTTTTTTTTCAATATTGGAATGTTTCTTACATAAAATTCCACATAATAGACGGTAATTATTTAGTATAAAATTGAAACATGGAAGGCCAAAACAGTTCGTCTTTGACCCCAAATTCAGAAAAAAAATTTTTTCGTGAAATATAGGGATTTTTTTTACTACAAAATATGAGGGTATATAGAATGATATTAAAGTCAAATAAAATAATAATGAGTTTAAAATTGAAAACATTTCTGAATTTATTAAATAAAAATATGGATTGGGGTCAAAATTTACCCCTTGGTCATCCGAAGGTTAAAGAAAAACCGTTTTTGCTGCATGTATCCGCCTTTTTCAACTTTTCCACAAATATTTCGACAAAAAGAATTGAAATATTTGCAAGTGTGATTTCTTACAATATCCTTCTTACTATTTTTTTCTTGCGGTCCATATTTTCCTAGTTAAAGGGAAAATAGAGCTCAGTAGAATTATTGAATTATCTTGTTTATTATTAACTTTACGACATAAATGTACATTAAAAAACGAAGAGAATTTAATTTTAGAGAATTTTAATTTTTATATTATTTTTAAAGCATTACAGTGATAAAAAAATTCTAAAGATAATGAGTAATTCCAATAGAAAAGCGCCTTCGTGAAATGATGACCTTGCAAATCAAAGGACCGAGGTCAGACGAATTTTATTTTACCAAAAAATCAGGTCAGTTCAGTGATTATTGCAAATTTCTGACTGAATAAAATAAAAAATAAAGAGGGGAAAAAGGTATCATAAAGAAGATATCGCTAGAAGATAGAACAGCCTGTACAAATGTCACGGCTACATACAGTTCTCCTCAAAAAACAACAGGTAAATATACCCATTTTTTCAAAGTGAGACAGGTGAAAATAGTCGAAATTGTGAAGAGATCCTTAAACAACTTTTAATAATGCATACTTTTCTTAAGTAAAATTTTTAATTGCCTTGTGAAACCAGAAAATGTTTTCCAATTTAAACCGAATTTATAAAAGATCCCCTATTTATAAAAGTACTTACTCGTACCGGAAAATTGTCTTGTGGTCTTTTTCTGATTAATCACAGCTGTAGTTCATACATATTTATATTTTTATAAAGGAGATTTCTACTAATATTTTAGATACAATTGTACAAACTAGAGAACCAAATTGAGTACAGTTGTATAAATTTAAGCAGACAGAAAGTATAACATAAAAGAGAAAAAACAACTCAAAAATGACATAAACTTAAGCAACAACATAAACTGCAAAAAGCTTATTACAAATTTGCTTATATTAAATAGCATAAAATATTAAAAATGGGAGGCAAGAGATACATCAAAAATTAGTCATTCATGCAAAGAAAATATTTTTAAGAAATTATTTTTAGAAATTTTTGATATAGTTATTTTAAAATAGGTTTAATTTACAATGAGATTGTGAATAGATTCTTTTACATACAAAGTTTTATATGTGTGTGTGTATTCACAAAGAGGGGATGGCATTAGATGAACTTATTAAAGTTTTATATAAAAATAAAGAAAAATAGAAATAATAAGTAAACTTATGAAAAAGTGACAATTCCGAATGAAACATATTATTTAATAGGTTGTGAATTATATAATAGGAGAAAACCTATGGTAATCGTCAGCTACGACAATACATTTTGTCTCTCCAAAAAAAAATGGCTTCTGGAGACAATTTGCCTTACTCGACATGGATAGTGTTAAACAGGTTAAGATATGGCGTCTGACGTTGTACTAGTAACCTGAGAATATGGGGATAGCAGGTCGCTGATACCTGCGACTTTGGAGTGGTTTCAGAGTAGTCACCACCTACTAACATGCACAACCATGAGAGAGACGCAAAAAGACATAAGTTTAGCAAATATTTGGCCAATGAATAAGTCTGTGAGTCTGGCTGATCTTTAAAATAAATACCCTTATGCGGATTATTTGTCTGTTCCTCTTATCAAAACAATAATCTTGAGACAACTATGTGTAGTTTCAATTAAATCCTCTCTTTCTTCTATCATCGCTTATTTGTCCATGAAAGATTTAAAGACCTCAATTCTGAAATGACATCTTCTTAACCCGAACGGCTATTGGTGTATGTTGAAGATCTATTTGTCATCTGGACTCAAGCTTTTACTTTTCTCGATAAACGAATACACAATAACTAAGTACAAAATTTAAGATTAAGATAGAAAATAATAATGTGCTGATTTTCGATTTGTTTATCAGTATTACAAATTCTTAACGGATTGTTGGCGCAGTGGCAATAATGATAACTTCATCTTCTTGACGTGCCTATTCTTGATTAATATTGTAGATCATAATGACGAGTCTACCCCAAAATCCCGACAGCCAAAATCCCGACAGCCACAATCCCGACGGCCAAAATCCCGACACGCCAGAATCCCGGCAGGTCAAAATCCCGACAGGCCAGAACCCCGACAGATTTGATAAGTTTCTTTTTAACATGTAATTACATTTATTTCTTGTTCTTTGTTTATGGCCATCTGTTTTTTATTTTTTGTTACTAAACAAAAGTAGGTATTTACCATTTAATATGAACTAATTTTCTAAATAAAATTTCTAACATAAGTATATGAATTAAATTAGTTTTTTTTGCCAAATATAGTCCAATAATATATGTATAATCATATCCTGAATTCAAGTTTATTTTCATATAATAGATATTATCATGTCACTTTTTGTTGGTTGGTTTAAACATAAAATTTGGAAAGACACTACACATGACACACCTGGTACCAAACGAAAATTCAAAAGTCGACGTCAACGAAATAGCATTGGTCCATAAATATAAATACTTAGGGCATAAAATCCAAATTTCCAGATACAAGCAAACTGACGAATTACAGAGAAGGATCACCTTAGCATGGGCCGCATATGGAGCTCTATCAGACATCTTCAAGAGCAACTTGCCAAATTATTTGAAAAGGAAGACATTCAACCAATGTGTGCTTCCAGTCTTGACTTACGGCGCCGAAACATTATCGTTAACCCAGGCCACAGCAATAAAACTTAGAGTGGCCCAAAGAACAATGGAACGGTCACTACTTGGACTGACTCTCAGAGACAGAGTCAGAAACGAAGAAATAAGAAGAAGGACAGGCGTCACAGATGTCACAGAGCGAGTAGCATGGCTGAAGTGGAATTGGGCGGGCCATGTAGCCAGAATGAAGGACGGGAGGTGGACCCAAAAAATTACAGTGTGGAGACCAAGAGAAGACAGAAGAAGTAGAGGTAGAACACATACACGATGGACAGTCGACGTCATAAGGATTGCTGGGAATTGGTTGCAGAAAGCCCAAGATCGACAAAACTGGAAGAAATTAGGGGAGGCCTATGTTTAACTTTGAATGCAGAAGGCTGGATGATGATGAGGATGATGATCATGTCACTTACAACGTTCCATTTCAGTAAGTATAGCTTTTATATTATAAAACGAAGTGTTTAAATAATTTTTTCTTTTAAAATACATAATTAGTACCCGCAATTAGTCAGTAATAATTTTTCAATTTCAATACTCTATATGATTTTGTATTGCATTTGAAATGGAAACAATAAAGGTATTCAAAATGTAGTGGTCGGAATTTTTACTTGTGCGAGGATTGTTGCATGTCTGGATTTTGGCCTGTCGGGATTCTGGAGTGTCAGGATTATTTTGGCTGTCGGGATTTTGGGCGCCAGCGCATAAGGGTAATCCTTATCTTATCTGCAGCAGCGCAGAAAAATTGCAGGATCCTATTTCCTGGACCTCGCTTTCCAAATAGTTTCCTTGCAGGGTGGCTTATCTGGATTCACTGCGCAGTGTTCTTACTTTTATACGAAGAAATATTTTGTAACTGTTGAAGAAGGCTCCCATCCAGTTGAAGTCCCTAATCCGCTCTTATCTCTAGGTTGGTCCATTCTTTATTTATGGTGACGAGGTAGTTGGAGTGCGCCACTCGTTTTACTGGCCTTTGGTTGACGTATAGTTAGGGATACCATACGTCCGAATTTCGTCCGGACAGTCCGGATTTCAAAGACATGTCCGGATATAAGAAATGCCCGGATTTTTTCTTTACTAAAAAAAATGGAAAACACTTGGCCCAACGCACGGTGGGAAATTTCATTCTGCGCACCATCTATAGTTAAGTTGATCGCCCTGCTTGTCATGTTGAAACATAGGTGTATATTATGTATTTTAAACTGGCAGAGATTTTCGATGTTAGTTGCATGTTGTAGCGAAACAGCTGTACTTTTAATTGTGCCCTATGCAATTCGCATTTAATATGTACAATTTAGAGGTAGCAACACAGTCAAATTCACATTTTATAATTTCTACAACCCCTTGGACTACCCCTGTCCAGATTTGGCCTTAATAAATACGCCTACGGAAATAGCCTACGTATAGTTGACTTTCTTTTACTTTCTGTTATCTTTACAACTCACTGAATGGAAAAACTTAGCGGTCCTGATTTCAAATTCTAACGGATAAAATTTTTATTAAAAATCTCTTCTTTGTCGGATAGGTACTTACTCGAAATAGTGCTGTTATTTGTATATAATAAGAAATCCTTTGTAAAGACCAAAGCTGACTTCGCTTAGTGATAAGGCTATTGCTCAATATAGACACTGCAATAAGAACAACGTGCAATAAGGCACCTTGGCTGCAGTACGACAAAAAAAAACAAGCCAATACTTTCAGGCTTCATCACACCATGATCCAACGTAAGAAAATTCGGCAATTAATTTTCTCATTGATTGGGTCATTCCTTTTTCTGAACATGAACACGACAATGACGAATTCTCTCATCATAACAAGAAAAATTTGCTGCAGAAATAAAAAATCTAAGAACATTGATTTCAGCAACACTCGTCAAATAAAGACAACCTTTAAAAATAAAAAAAATTCACTCACTTTAAATAAATATAGTAACATAAATCGAACGAATAACCCTAAATATATATTTGTAATATCTAACGTGCTATGTACTAAGAGTATAAGTCATAAAAAATATTTTTCGGGATTCTTCTATATTTTGAATTATACAGGGTGTTTCATTAATAATTGTCCATATAGTAACTGGAGAAACCTTAGCACAAAATATGAAGATTTAACCTAAAACACTCAAATAGAATGTGGTTTCTTATTGAGTTACAGGGTGTTTTATCTAAAAATTTAAAAATTATTTTTGCTCAGCATTTTAAAACTATTCAACGTATCCTTTTCATACTTGGCAGGAAGTAAAGGTACTATAAAAAATACTAAATTATGTTAAACAAGCGTTTCTGGCTATTACCAGAGGCGTACAACGGGGTAAAGTGAATGGTTGACCCTTTCCAAATTCTACGGCACTGGCGAAATTGCAATTTTAGTTCAATTTTTGGATTCTCCAATACTTTCTATGAAAATAATATACTCTTCATTCGTAACGATAAAGTCATTAGTTTTCGAGATCTTTGAAGTTAAAAATGAAACGGCACGGTTATTGTGATTAGTGTATTGTGTCGCTTCATTTTTAATTTCAAATATCTCGAAAACTAATAATTTTATCGTTACGAATGAAGAGTATATAATCTACATAAAAAGTATTGCAAAATCAAAAAATTACACTAAAATAGCAATTTCGTCAGTGACGTAGAATTTGGGAAGGGTTAACCAGCCACTATCCCCTGTCGTACGCCTCTGGTAGTAGCTAGAAAAGTTTATTTATCTTAATTTAGTAGGGTGTCCAGTACCCACACTTTCTGCCAAGTATGATAAGGATACGCCAAATAGTTTTAAAGTACTGGGTACAAATAATTTTTAAATTTTAATCATATGAATCATATCATAAATTAATCAAAATAACTGTGCCGTTTTATTTTAACTTCAAATATCTCGAAAACTAATGACTTTATCGTTAGTATATTATTTACGTAGAAAGTATTGGGGATTTTAAAAATGGCACTAAAATAGTAATTCCTCCAGTGGCGTAGAATTTGAGAAGGGTCAACCATTCATCATCCCCTGTCGTACGCCTCTGGTAGTAGCTAGAAACGTTTGTTTATCATAATTTAGTAGGGTGTCTAGTAGTCGCACTTTCTGTTAAGTATGAAAAGGATACGTCGAATAGTTCTAAAATCCTGAGCAAAAATATTTTTAAATTTTTAGAAAAAACACCCTGTAACTCAGTAAGGAACCACATTTTATTTAAGTGCTTTAGGTTAAATCTTCGTATTTTGTGCTAAGGTTTCTCCAGTTACTATATGGACAATTATTAATGAAACACCCTGTATAATTAATAAGGTATTACCAAAGTAGAAAGTAAAATAGTTAATTACTAATTTATTAATCACATTTCGTCACCATTTTCATATTTAGTTGTAATAGTTATTTCATCAGTGGTAAAAAGGACTGAAAAGTCCCAATAAAAAATTTTCATTTTTGACTTATACTCTTAATACATAGAGTACACGGTGATTTCTCGGAAACAGCTTGAAAGATTTTTATAAATTTTGGTGGGTAGGGGTGTCCTAATGCTAATCCTATTATAGTGTTAATTACATTGTTGTCAAATCTTCTATTTTTCTGGAAATCTAATGAACTTTCTTATTTTAAATGGAACACCCTGTATATTTTTTGCGTTTTGCTCTTTACGAAACACTGATTATTCTTCATGTTATGTTCCCTATAACTAAATGCCACAATTTCGGAGTTATTGCTACATTTATAAATAAAAATTTGAACAATTTATAAAAATCAATTTTTTCGGCCCAAGTAGACATTATTTTAGGTTCTTTGGATTATTGGGAACAAAAAAGGTTTTTTTTTAATTTTACACAAAAGTTAATCGTTTGCGAGGTATTAACAATTTAAAACTGAAAAAAATCGAAAAATGACGATTTTCAAGATTCAAAAACACAATAAAAAATTATTTTTAAAATTACGAAGTACCTAAATTCAAGCTCAAACCAAAGAATTTTTGGCATATTTTATTCTAAAACATTGTTTTTTTTTTTAATTATTAATAAAGCTCATATGAGAGGACGGGCTATCGCGTATCATTAACAACTAGGGGTGGAAAAACTTAACAGTTATAACCTAAAACCGGTTTTTTACTACGCATTAATCGGTTTTACCGGTTTTTTTTTGTCCCGGTTATAACCCGTTTTTTCATTTTACCGTAATAACCGGTGAAAAACCGGATAACTGAAAAAAATAATGAATTCAGAAAAAAAAATGGAAAAATTTTTACTTCCACACGCACGAATGAGAAATTTTAAGCTGGCCGAAACCAATTTGACAACATTGATGACTGATTTCTATGGAGTATCGCAAACTAAGTATCGCTTTTTATGGAGTATCGCTGGAGATATTAGAATGGAGTATCGCAAACTAAAGCTCAATAGAAGTGTAACCTATTGGGTATTGGCTATTGACTAAACAACCGAAAACCGGTTTTTGGAATTACCGGTTTTTTTGACCGGTTATAACCGCCAGGTTAAACCGTAGGTGAAAAAAACCGGTATAACCGAAAACCGGTGTTTTGTCAATAACCGTCATCTCTATTAACAACTAAAAAATAATGTTTCAGAATGAAATAAGACCAAATCACTTATCGGCATCTGATAAAATAAGGTTTTAAATTGAATTTAGGCAATTCATAGTTTCAAAAATAATATTTTTTACTTATGTTTTTGAACCCAGAAAATCGTTATTTTTCGATTTTTTTTTTCAGTTTTAAATTGTTTATAGCTCGGAAAGGATTAACTTTTGAGGACAATTACAAAAGACCTTTTTTGTTCCCAATAACTCAAAGAACCTAAAATAATATCTACGCGGTTCAAAAAATAAATTTGTATATGTTAAATTTTTTTTAAATAAATTTTGCAATAACCCCGAGATTATGGCATTTAGGTATAGGGAACATAACATAAAAAATAATCAGTATTTCTTAAGGGCTTGAAAACGCAAAAAATATACAGGGCGTTCCATTTAAAATAAGAAAATTATTAGATTTCCCGATTTTAGTTATATGTGCCGTAATTCTTAGAGAAAAACAATTTTATATCTATGTAAAATTTTTGTAAAGAAAATGATTACTGAATCACTTTCTCCATGTCACCTACACTAGTGGTCACAACATTTACTCATTGTAACTTGTTTTACAGATTGTAAATAAATTGGGAGGTCAAATAAATAAAAAAATAGATTTCCAAAAAAAAAAACGGAAGATTTGACAACAATGTAATTACCAGTATAATATCGGCCGTATTATAATACCCTTGCCCACCAAAATTTATAACAATCATTCAAGCGGCTTCCGAGAAATTACCGTGTTTCCATACTTTCTTGCTTCCCTGTATATAGTTAACAAGAATAAAAAACCGCTAAACGCCGTAAAAATGAGTGGCGCAAAAAATATTCCAGCTACAAAAGATCTCATATGAATGTTACGTGGCGCGAAAATGGATTTTCATTTGATGCAAAACAAAATTCTAGTTTTATTTTAAAAGATTTTTCCATAATATTTGCTAAATTTGAAGTAAACGCGCCACAAAAGAGTAACTTTGATACAGTTTCAATTTTGAAGCTCTTTTGTCCCGCGTTTACTTCAAATTTAGCAAATATTATGGAAAAATATTTTAAAATAAAACTAAAATTTTGTTTTGCATCAAATGAAAATCCATTTTCGCGCCACGTAACATTCATAAGAGATCTTTTGTAGCTGGAATATTTTATGCGCCACTCATTTTTACGGCGTTTAGCGGTTTTTTATTCTTGTATCAGGAGTTTTTCAAAGTTATTTATAAATTAAATGTATGAAGTTGAATGCAATGTTCCTCTATTACAGGTCAAGCTTTATAAATTGTCACCTTTGTTGCATTATCTCCCGAATGATCTAGTGTCCATCGAATGTACACTAGATTTTTTTCTATTCGAAATAGATTGAAAAAAAAATATATTGAGATGGCTGGTAAATGAAGTCGGATTGCCCGTTGCCAGATCAAATTTAGCGTCGTAACCACTACAACTACATAAACCATTTGGGGAATAATTGTTAATTGGATTATACTTTTGTATCTTAATAACTTCTAAACGGCTTAACCGATTTTGATCAGTAAACATGAGTTTGAAACGTAATAACCAGTAGTATCTGATGGATCTAAGGTCAAGTATGATAACTGAAGCTATTACAGGAATTATTGAGCTTTCGAAACCGTTTTTCCCACAGGAAATAGATTTTATCATATTTATGAAGCCTATAACCTAAAAATTCGAATTTTCCCGGATCTGAGGTATACATCGTTAGATTCGTCTTGAGTCCTTCTACAACCGGAATTATTATAAACGCAAGTTATTGGCGCAATTCGTACGTTGAAATGTTGAGTAATTGTCGAAAAACCAAAATTTTCAAAGTTTAGTTTTTCAGTTTTTCGGCTATACTGAGCCGTCTATATGTCTGATCCTGACGGCTTAAACACCATTTGAAAGCTTAAGTCAACACTATTGATTTGATGTATTCGCGGTTCTCCTGCCTCTTCGTGATCCGAATATATATACCCCCAAAAAATATGCCGTTTTGTACCTACCAAGTCCTATAGCTGGCTTATGGGTGGTCAAAAGTAACAAACTACACCGGTTCTAAATCGGCCCTGACCCCTCTTTAAACACAGAGAAAAATATCAAATCGGTTTAACTTTCAAACACACATACATACATATCCACAAACATTTTCCCTCGTGATTTACTATGGAATCTCTAACGCGAGAATTTCAGTGCCACCGTTGCATTTGGTTGTCTTTTTAAAGACAGATCATATGCTATGATTTTTTGTGGCGGATATTCTTGAGTTGGGATTGATTTCATGTAATCGAATGAACTATCTTTTAGTAAAGTCGTCCCAGGAACGCAACTCATCAATATTGGCAATATCATTTTAAAGTCGTCTACTTTAAAATGTATAATACGTGTCTGAATTGCCGATATAAATGAGTCAGATTAAATAAATTATTAGAAGAATTATTTACTAAGCAACAACATTTTTGTTTATTTAGTATTATTTTGTATTTTGACAACGACACCCGACTTGGGCGTCGAAACGTTAATAAAATCATTTTTAGGTAAAATTGTGGCTTATTTCCCATTTGAATATACTTGATTATAAAAATGCCACAAGAAAATAGCTTCAGAACAACATTTTCCCTTTTTTAAATAAAAATTGAGTCATATTTCCAAGCTCTATAACTTTTGAATGGTATAACCGATTTTCAAAATTAGACATGCGTTGGAAAGATAATGATCAGTTCTATTAGAAGCGGCAAAGGTTGGACAAATTTTTAAACATTTTGGGAGTTTTGGTGACGAGAACGAAAAAGAGGCCCTAAATAGGAAGGGCCGTAAAATCTACACTCTTGGACCAAAATCGATAGTTGACATATAAATGGGTGAGTCTTTTCTGAACTTTAAGATGGGATTTGGCCCAATTTTCAATTCAGTCAGATTTAGAAAATCGAAAATTTTGTGTATATATAGTGTCACGTGTAGGGTGGTGTGAGTGTGCGCCACTGGCGAGAACTGCCGTTCTCTGGTAATGTTCAAAGTTAGACATGCGTTGGAAAGGTAATGATCAGTACTGTTAGAAGCCGCAAAAGTCGGACTTATCGAAGTTTTTGGGAGTTTTGGAGACCAGAACGAAAAACAGACCCTAAATAGGAAGGGCCGTAAAATCGACACCCTTGGACAAAAATGGATGGTTGACATATGAATGGGTGAGTCTTTTTCTTAACTTGAAGATGGGAGTTGGCAAAATTTTCAATTCAGTCAGATTTAGAAAATTGAAAATTTCGTATATATAATAGTGTCGCGTGTAGGGGGGTGTATTTCTGCGCCACTGGCGAGAACTGACATTATCTGGTAATCTTTCCGATATAAAACTAACAGCTTCGATAACTAATAAATAGAAAACTATTAATGTTATCAAAAAAATGTATAATGAACATTTTTTGCTTATAATTAATATTTTTACCAGCATTTGCGGTCAAAATATAAAAAAAAACTTCCACCCTCGAGATAAGGTGGCAACCACCCCATGAAAAAAGCGTCTTTCTGCATCATATAGATTTTGATCCTTGGACTATCCACTACTTATTGTCAAATTTTTAAGCAAATCTATCCATTCTGTAAAAATTGCGAAGTGAAAAATTTCAGTTCCTGGACTAATTATACTTTTGGAGCTCTATAACTTCTGAACGGCTTACCTGATGTTGATCACTAAACATGAATTTGAAACGTATTGACAAGTAGTATCTGATGCATCCAAGATCGAGTATGATAACTGAACGTATTACAGGAATTATTGAGCTTGAAACACCGTTTTTTCCCATAATAAATAGATTTGATCATACTTATGAAACCTATAACTTAAAAATTCGAATTTTCCCAGATATAAGGTATACACCGTTAGACGTGTCCTGAGTCCTTCTACAAACGCTCAGTTATTGGCGAAATTCTTAGGTTTAAATTTTGAGTAATTGTCGAAAAACCAAAATTTTCAAATTTTAATTTTTCAGTTTTTTGGCTATGGTGAGCAGTATGTATGTCTCAGCTTGATCGCTTAAGCACCATTTGAAAGCTTAACTCAACCCTATTGATTTGGTGTATTTACAGTTTTCCTGTCTTTCCTTGAACCCAAGATATATACGCCCAAAAAATATGCTATTTTGTATTTACCTAGTCCTCTAGCTAACTTACGGGTAGTCAGAAGTCAAAAATTAGACCGGTTCTGAATCGGCCCTCACATCCTCTTGAAACACAGAAAAAAAATTCAGATCGATTTAACTTTTCCACACACATACTGTTATATTTCTATTTGATCTAAAAATTAAATTTTGATAATTATAAGCAGACTTAAATTTAATATAAAATATTTTCAATTTTCTCAACCACGGGCATATAAATTTAGAACAACCTGTATACAACAAATTGTTATATTTAATTTTAAGAAGTGATTAAACGAAACTCGGGACAATGCGCTTAGAATAAACAAAGTGAATGGCGCGTACCATTATCGTTGTTCGCGGAAGGTTCGATCATTAGCCTATGCTAAATAAAACTCAAGTGAAATCGATAATAGGTCATTATCGTTGTTCGCGGAAGGTTCGATCATTAGCCTATGCTAAATAAGACTCAGTTGAAGTAGATAATAGGTGATTAAATTTTGTAAATAGTAGAAAGTAATTTTAGAATGGGAATTAACTATTTTTTTTGGAAATCCATTAAGCATATTTAGAAAGATTAAAAATTGGTTTTGAGGAATACTGCGAATGAGAGTTGGTGGTGGAAGGTTGATTTGTGAATCTGGAAGGGATATTTAGAAAGTAGGGGAATGAATGAAAAATAGAGAGCAGAATGTTTTGAGCTGTCGAGAAGGGAAGTCCAGTAGTAGACGGTAGTGTACGGAGAGTGAGAAAGCCGGTGTAGTTCCGTGAGTGTGGAGTATCTATCGTGGAACGAGAGGTAGGCCAGGTTGAGAGTAAAAGAACCTCCTTGAGCCAAGAGTGTCCCGGTAGCTGATTGCAGTTTCGAAGGAGGTAGAATACAGCATCACGACAGAAGCAGGAACGAGAGCTATACGAGCTAATCTTCAAAGGAGAATATTACTGAAAGCCAGTACGAGGTTTTGATCGTAGCCAAGGATAGCAGGAAACGGGTCTTGTGTAAAGACATTCTCAGTTCACCAGAAAAAGGTCAGTCTCATTTGTTTGGACATGAATGTATGGGTTTTTCGTATTAAATACCACATTATAAATTGAAGAATATAATAAATAATATCAGAAAAGCTTCATCAAACTTAAATAGAATTGTTGCTAATAAATCCTAATAGTTAAATGTTAATAAAAACTTTCAATTGGAAACCAAAAGGAAATAAGATTCCCATTTGTAAATGTTATGTTTAAGAATGGATTGGCAACACTGTAGTCAAAACGTAAACACATATTTTATTTCTCGTCTGCAATAAACTCAATTTCTGAGAGTTGTAACGGGAAATAAATTATTGGAAGTATCTAGTGAATAATATAAGACATTAAGTTAAGGACAGTGATAAGAAAAAACTTTAAAATCGGTGAAATAGCATCGGAATAATACCAAGGACCTATAAAAAGTAAGATCGCTATAATTGATAAGCTTGTCTAACATCAAAGCGTAGAAACGAAACCTTGACCGTTGAAATTGCGACGTTGCCGTTGTGAGCAGAATTTCGGGATAACCACAGAAAATAACAACGGATAATAAACAAACAAAATAAATACGGTAGACGCTGTCTTCTCTGCACTGTTGAGGTGGAAGACAGTGTTTGGCGCCGGAAAATGGAAAAATTAGAGAGTGATGACACACATCCAGAAGGAGGGTCAAAAATTGATCAATTAATAATAATGATGAGCCTCCTCACCGATGGCATTAAGGAAATAAAAAGAAATCAAAAAGAAAGTAAGGAAACAATAGAAAAGCTCATTATGGAAAACAGAGAGCTGAGAAAAGAAAATGCAGAACTGAAAGAAGAAAATAAAGAGATCAAGGAGGGACTCAGAGAAATAACAAAAAACATGGAAGTTATGGAAAAACACCGACGAATAAACAACGTAGTTATAAGCGGCCTAACAATAGACACATATGAGCAAGCACGGTTAAAAGGAAAAATCAACAATTTCATCAAACACCACTTGGGAATAGAGGTGAAAATAAGAAATGCTCACAAGCTAGGCGAAAAAACATGTCTAATTGAATTAGAAAACCAAGAGGAAAAAAGAAAACTAATGGAAAAAAAGTACAAGCTAAAAGAAATTAAAGAGCACAAGGTATATATCAACGAAGATACAACCATAAAAGAACGAGATATACAGAAAACAATTAGAAACATTGCCCAGGAAGAAAGAAATAAAGGAAATGAAGTCAAAATTGGAGTAAAAAAAATATGGGTAAATAACATCGAATGGAAGTGGAACGACAAAGAGGGCACAATGATCAAAACAGCATCAAAAAACTAACAAATAACTGTACCATAGGAATAACGTTGACGAAACAAGCACAGAAAAAGGATAGTGATAATACAAAAAAAGGAAACAAGAGGAAAAAAACAAAAACCGGACCAAAAAACAAGAAAACATGTCGAAAAGAATACTTACTTTTAGGAACATGGAATGTAAGAGGCACATATGGCGAAGATAAACTTAAACATCTTGCGAGAGAAATCGAAAAGTTCCAATTTGACATAGTAGCCTTGCAGGAGACGAAACAGCTGGGAAATGATATATTAGAAATAGAAGATACATTGTTTTTTAACAGCGGTGGAAAGAATCGAATATTATGCACGGGTTTTATGATAAGAAAAGAACTAAAAGAAGCAATAGTAGAGTTTAAACCGGTATCAGACCGCATATGTACTATCAGGATCAAAGGAAAATACCAAAAAATCACCCTCATAAATATTCAAGCTCCATCCGAAGAAAAAGATAATGATGTTAAAGAATGTTTCTACAGTGAACTAAACAGAACAATCGAAAGTATACCCAGATATGATATGAAAATTATTTTAGGCGACGCTAATGCCAAAATAGGGAAGGAAGAAGTGTTTAGACCGACAATAGGAAAGCATAGCAAACACAATGAAACTAATGAGAACGGACAATTTCTCATAGATTTCGCAAGAGAAAAAAATATGATCATAATGAGCACATATTTTGAAAGAAAAGAAATACATAAGGAAACATGGATATCGCCAGATAGAAAGACTAAAAACCAAATAGATCACGTGCTGATTGAAAAAGAAGAACAGCAATGTATAAAGAAGATAAGAACATACAGAGGACCAGATGCCGACTCGGATCATTACATGGTGGGCATCAAAATGAAACAACTGATACCAGAAAACAAAAACAAAATAAAGATAAAGAAATATATAAATAAACCAATTCGATTAGCAACAAAGAAAGAGCAAGAAACGTATGGGGAAACAATGGAAAGAGAACTAAAAAAGATACAAATAGAAGAACGAACAGAAAACAACTGGGACATCATAAAGTAAGTAATGAACAAAGCAGCAAAAGAGTGTAATAAACAGGAGAATAAAAAGAGAAAGGAGTGGTTCGACATAGAATGCCAAAACGAAATAAAACTAAGAAAATCATTAAGGATGGAAATGATAATGAAAGAAACGACAGAGACGAAGAATAAATATATAGAGCAAAGAAATAAAGTAAAGAGATTGCTGAGAGAAAAGAAGAGAAAACACGTAGAAAATAAGCTAAAAGAAATAGAAGAGAACTACAGAAATAAGAAACCTGTATCAAGGTGCCAGAAATGAGAAAAGAGGATACCAACAAAAACCAATATTCGTTAAAAACAAAGCGGGGAATAATATAAGCGGTGAAGCAGAAATAGTAGAGAGATGGAAAGAGTATTTTGACGAGTTACTAAATGGCAAGAATAAGTCAAACCAAAGAGAATACATGGAAGCAGAAGAAGGAAATGAAAACTTAGAAGACATAGAAGATAATTCACCCAGCAAAGAACAAATCGAGGAAATCATAAAAGATTTGAAGAATAACAAATGTCCTGGAAGCGATAATATAACAGCAGAGATGATGAAATATGGTGGAAAATTGCTACATGAGTGGATATACAAGATCATAAAAGAGATATGGAGAATAGAACGGATACCAAAAGATTGGAAGGAAGCAATTATTTGCCCATTACACAAAAAAGGAGACAAAACAGAATGTAGTAATTACAGAGGAGTAGCATTACTAAATACCATATATAAAATCTTATCAAAATCCATAAAAGATAAACTTGAAAAAGAAGCTGAAAATATAATAGGTGAATATCAGTGCGGATTTAGACGAGGAAGAAGCACAACGGACCAAATATTCGTAATCAGAGAATTACAAGCAGAAAGCTATGAACACAACCTACCAACGATAGCGCTATTCATCGATTTCCAGCAAGCGTACGATAGAATAAAGAGGAAGAATTTAAAGCAGGCGCTTGAGGAATTGGGAGTTAGCAGAAAGTTACGCAACATGATACATATTACGTTAGAAAATACAGAAAATAGAGTCAAAATAAACAACCAATCATCAGACACATTTATAGTAAATGAAGGAGTAAGGCAGGGCGATCCTTTGTCATCATTACTCTTTAACTTATGCCTAGAAAAAATAATGCGAGAAGCAAAAATCAATAGAGAAGCACTCCTATATCAAAAACGGCACCAAGTTTTGGCATTTGCGGATGATGTGGTGTTGCTTGCAAGAGGAACAAAAGAGCTACAGGCAATAGTACAGAGAATAGTAAAAGCAGCGAAGAAAATGGGACTCCACATAAATGAAACTAAAACAAAATGTATGGAATGGACAGATGGTCAGTTCAGGAATGGACAAAAGCTTAAAGTAGATGTAGAAGAAGGAACATCATACGAATTCGAAATGGTAGAAAGATTTACATACCTAGGAGCAATAATATCACGTAAACCGAATATTAAAGAAGAAATACAAGCTCGAATAATGGCAGGCAACAAAAGTGTACATGCGCTTAATGGAATGCTGAAAAGCAAGTTTTTATCAAGAAAGGCAAAAATACAGTTATACAAAACAACTATCCAACCAATAGTAACATACTGCAGTGAGACATGGACAATGACAAAAAATGAACAAAGTTTACTGGAGATCTGGGAACGGAAAATCCTGAGGAAGATATATGGAGGAATAATAAGGGACGGTTTATGGTTAAGAAGATCAAATAATGAGTTAAAGGAATTATACAATCAACCTAATATAATAGGAGTGATAAAGGCACAGAGACTTAGATGGCGAGGTCACATAGAAAGGATGCCGAACGCGAGGACTCCAAAAAGGGTACTAAACTACAACATAGCCTCAAAAAAGAGAAAAGGAAGACCGAAAAATAGATGGAAGCAAGAGGTCGAAAAAGATATGGAAAAAATGGGGTTAGAAGGTCAGAGAAGAAAAATGAATAACAGGAAGGAATGGAGAAAAATCACATACCAAGCCAGAGAAGATCTAGGTACCTAAAGAAAAGTAAAAATGAAGAACGAACAAACTTTTCAAGCCATGGGCCTCTAAGGCCTTTAGTGCTATTATGTATATGTTTAAGAATAATAAGATCTAGCAAATATTAAGCAGTGATTGCCATTTAAATAAAATAAACAATATTTTGATTATAATTGTAACCCATATGTGTGTATTATTTTACTCTTTTCTTTCCTATCCCGATTAGGAACCATTGAGAAATACTTAGAAGCCACGAGAGTAAGTAATTAATTTTATAATTCGCCCTGAGATTGAAAACATATTGATATGTGATCTGGTAAATTAATTAGATTATGATTAATGCATTGATTAAATTAAATGACATATAAGAATATTATCTCATATCAATAATCAAGATCACATCAACTGTCGTCCAACGTGGAAAGCATTGAAAAGTATTTCTAGTGGCAAATTTGAAGGATAGAAAGAGTAAAGCCGGTATTTGAAAATTTATATGCCTGTGGTAAAAAGTGAGATACTTACATTTGATAACATAAAATTTTAGATCTCTTTAGGTACAAATTTTACATAACTGATTTAATATTTTATTTTTACGATATTTACATTTGATATATTTATTGACAATTTATAATATTTTGGTGAGAAAAAGTCGTCTTGGTAACATACTAGTAAAATTTCATATTTGGCGGGGATAGTACTTCTTGAAAACAAATGTCTGTGACAAGAAGCCAAAGCAAGGACAACAAAAAACAAAAAGAACATTCAGATCAAGAGGAAAATTTAGACCAAGAAGATATTTTAGACACAACAATCATGGAAACAGGAATAGATAAACTATTACAACTGATGCAACTCCAGTCACAAAAACTGGATGACAATCAAAGAGAAACAAAACAAGCAATGGATGAAGCAAAAAGGACAATGGATAAAAATCAGGAGGAAACAAAACTAGCAATGGATGAAGCAAAAAGGACAATGGATAAAAATCAAGAAGAAACATCAAAGAAAATGGATAAAGTGGAGCAAAAAATGGATGACAATCAACAGGAAACAAAACAAGCGATAGAAGAGAACAATAAGAAAATAGAGGAACGCATAGAAAAGTATGAAAAGGAAATAAAAGGATGTTTGACAACAATGAAAAACAAGATAGAACAACAAGAAATGAGAATAAAGGACCACATGAAAGAACAAGAAATGAAAATTCAAAATAAAATGGAGGAGTTAACAAATTGCCAGAAAAAGGTAATAGAAAATTTGGAAAACAAGTTTGAAAACGCTATTAAAGCAGACAGAGAAGAAGTGGAAAGAAAGATTGCGGAAATCAATATTCAACAAAATGTCGGAGAAAGAAGAGAAATGGTTATACATAGCACAGATGACGTGAAGATAAGGTTTGGCGGGGATGTAAGAAGATTACACCCAGTTCCGTTCATAAATAGCCTGAAAAAGAAAATACAGCACATCGGAAATTTCGAAACAGCAAAAGAAACTATCAGAAACCATCTAAAATATGAAGCAAGCCTATGGTTCGATTGCAAAGAAGAAGAATTTGACAGTTGGCAACAATTTGAACAAAAATTTTTGAATTATTTCTGGGGAAAAGTCCAACAATTGGAAATTAACAAGGAATTGCAAAATGGGAAATACAATGATAGGATGGGTATATCAGAAAGGACATATGCATTACAAATTTACTATAACGCAAAACATTTACGATATAATTACTCATCGGAACAATTAGTTGAACTGATTGCAAGACATTCCGAGGAAACGCTGGAAGACCATATCACATTGCAAAATTACAAAGACATAGATAGTTTATGCCAATTCCTACAAATAAGAGAATCACGTCTAAGAGAAAGAAAATCAAGAAGGTCGCGAGAAGATTACAGGCCCCGAGAAACACAAGATTACAGAGATAGAAATCAAAATAGGAGGGACTATACAAGACGAGATTTTAATCCCAGAAGGGAAAACGAAAATAGAGACAACGGAAGAGGAAATTATGAACAAAGAAATAGGCAATGGAATGAGGACAGAAATCGAGAATACCAGAATAGAAACACCACACTCGCAAATCAAGAAAACAGAAATAATGGTAGACAAAATGAACAGGGATATCGAGAAAACCGAAACAGATCCGACAGACCAAGAGAAAATAGAAGAGAAGTAAATAATACCCAGACAGATGAATATGACGGAGAGAGACATTATGACGAAAATATAAACAACGATGAGCAACCGGCGTCTTTTCACGACGGCGCTCACTAAAAACCAAAAATCAGACAGGAATCTTTTGTAACCCCAAGGAGTTTATTAAATTGGCAAGAAACAACGAAAAGAAAAATGGAGTTAATTTAAAATTTGTGGATGGATTTATCAACGAGAAACCAATTAAAATTATGATAGACACTGGATCTGAAATAACATTGGTCAACAGAAAACTAATAGAAGAAGTTAACTTAACAAATTTAATTTACAAAATACCTAGGGTAAATTTAGTGGGCGCAAACAAACGGACATTGGCAACTATAAATGAAGGCATACGAGTAATGGTACGACTGGGTAAGAAGATGTATGCACTACAATGTGTAATAATGCCAAACATGTCACATGACATGATAGTAGGAGTTGACGAATTGGCAGAAAAACATGTAGTGATAGATTTTAAAAATAATACGATGAATCTAACAGAAGAAAAAGAAGAAGAACAGGACAAGGAACAGGAGAAACAAAATACGGACGAATCAGGTAAAGAACAAACAGTGGAAATGAATTTGGCCACGAAGCAAGGACAAAGAAGAAAAGGGAGAAAAAGTCAGAAAAAGACAAAAGAAAATGAAACCTGTGGCTCCTCAAAAGAAGAGTTGAGCCCAGAAGAAGAAAAATTGAGAGTATCAAAAGCAAAAGAAAACTGGGATTCCTCAAAAGAAGAGATGAGCTCAGGAGAAGAAGAAATAAAGCTAACAAATGAAAGCGAAAAAAATATGATCGAAACAGTGGCATTTGAAGAGGAGGCATATGAAAACGAGGATGCAGAATACACGGTAAAAGTATGTGAAAAATCTGAGGAAAAAGACAGAAGATTGATATGGGAAAAAGGGAAAGACAACATAATAGCCGACACTCTAACACAGGATGAGGACACTGAAAATAAGGAAACAATTACTCTACAGGTGGGACAAATTAGAGTAATACAAGAAGAAGGGGTATAAGACGTAGATTAAAGTAAGGAAATATACAGGGAGTTGGTTTTGCCTCGAGAAAATTTATTTAAAAATGCAGATAAATTTTATCGAATACAAGGCGGGGATTTGTTATATTTCTATTTGATCTAAAAATTAAATTTTGATAATTATAAGCAGAATTCAATTTAATATAAAATATTTTCAATTTTCTCAACCACGGGCATATAAATTTAGAACAACCTGTATACAACAAATTGTTATATTTGATTTTAAGAAGTGATTAAACGAAACTCGGGACAATGCGCTTAGAATAAACAAAGTGAATGGCGCGTACCATTATCGTTGTTCGCGGAAGGTTCGATCATTAGCCTATGCTAAATAAAACTCAAGTGAAATCGATAATAGGTCATTATCGTTGTTCGCGGAAGGTTCGATCATTAGCCTATGCTAAATAAGACTCAGTTGAAGTAGATAATAGGTGATTAAATTTTGTAAATAGTAGAAAGTAATTTTAGAATGGGAATTAACTATTTTTTTTTTTGGAAATCCATTAAGCATATTTAGAAAGATTAAAAATTGGTTTTGAGGAATACTGCGAATGAGAGTTGGTGGTGGAAGGTTGATTTGTGAATCTGGAAGGGATATTTAGAAAGTAGGGGAATGAATGAAAAATAGAGAGCAGAATGTTTTGAGCTGTCGAGAAGGGAAGTCCA
Source organism: Diabrotica virgifera virgifera (assembly GCF_917563875.1). Lineage (NCBI taxonomy): Eukaryota > Metazoa > Arthropoda > Insecta > Coleoptera > Chrysomelidae > Diabrotica > Diabrotica virgifera. The sequence continues at coordinate 195,396,958 of NC_065447.1, read as the reverse complement.
GTAGTAGACGGTAGTGTACGGAGAGTGAGAAAGCCGGTGTAGTTCCGTGAGTGTGGAGTATCTATCGTGGAACGAGAGGTAGGCCAGGTTGAGAGTAAAAGAACCTCCTTGAGCCAAGAGTGTCCCGGTAGCTGATTGCAGTTTCGAAAAAGGTAGAATACAGCATCACGACAGAAGCAGGAACGAGAGCTATACGAGCTAATCTTCAAAGGAGAACATTACTGAAAGCCAGGACGAGGTTTTGATCGTAGCCAAGGATAGCAGGAAACGGGTCTTGTGTAAAGACATTCTCAGTTCACCAGAAAAAGTTCAGTCTCATTTGTTTGGACATGAATGTATGGGTTTTTCGTATTAAATACCACATTATAAATTGAAGAACATAATAAATAATATCAGAAAAGCTTCATCAAACTTAAATAGAATTGTTGCTAATAAATCCTAATAGTTAAATGTTAATAAAAACTTTCAATTGGAAACCAAAAGGAAATAAGATTCCCATTTGTAAATGTTATGTTTAAGAATAATAAGATCTAGCAAATATTAAGCAGTGATTGCCATTTAAATAAAATAAACAATATTTTGATTATAATTGTAACCCATATGTGTGTATTATTTTACTCTTTTCTTTCCTATCCCGATTAGGAACCATTGAGAAATACTTAGAAGCCACGAGAGTAAGTAATTAATTTTATAATTCGCCCTGAGATTGAAAACATATTGATATGTGATCTGGTAAATTAATTAGATTATGATTAATGCATTGATTAAATTAAATGACATATAAGAATATTATCTCATATCAATAACCAAGATCACATCAATACATACAAACATACATATCCACAAACATTTTCCATTTTTTAAATAAAAATTGAGTCATATTTCTGAGCTCGATAACTTTTGATTGGTATAACCAATTTTCAAAATTAAACATGCGTTGGAAAGGCAATGATCTATGCTATCAGAAGCCGCAAAGGTCGGGCTTAAATTTTGGACATTTTTGGAAGTTTTGGGGACGATAACGAAAAACAAGCTTTAAATGGGAAGGGCCGTAAAATCCACACCCTTGGACCAAAATGGAGAAGTAACATATGGATGGACGAGTATTTTCCTAAACTTTAAGATGGGTTTTGGCCCAATTTTCAATTCAGTCAGGTTTAGAAAATCGAAAATTTCGTGTATATATTGTCGCTTGTAGGGGTGTTGTGCGCCACTGGTGAGAACTGCCGTTCTCTGTGGAATTAAACATTTGTGGAAAATTGAAGTAAAAATTTGTTCTGTAGCTATGTTTTCCACCCGTGGTAGTATTACTCTTACTGCTTACTTACTCCGTGGCGTTACAACCTTTGGCAGGTTGTAGTACCCTTTCATACTAAGACACAGGTGTCTGACACCGTTGTCCGCCACCGTGCAGCAAAGCATTGTTTTAAATGAACGACTACACGCTGCCTAATAATTACAAGGTTGGATACAAAATGAAGAAACTGAGAAAAATAACTTTGGATATTTTGACCCTTAGATTTCGTATAAAACAAAGTATATTTGCTTTTTCCTTAAACGTAATAGTTGAAAGTCAATTACAAGAGCACATTTAAAAAGGAATGAAGAAAAAATATTTAATTTTTCCCATATTTTTATTGAAAAAATAAAATAACATAGAACTTTGCAAGTCGAACCAAAAAACTAAAAATGCAAAATCACGGAACATAAGTTTTTGTAACATTACCTTCTAATCAGCAATCTCAGTTTTACTGTTTATGTTTAGACATGTTGCAAAGCATGTGAACATAAAAGTATCTGTCTACTTCTGGCATCCACCTGTACATAGATTTCAGAGCTTCCACCTTGTTTTGTGCCAAGGTGATTTAATATCATTTTTGTTTATTGACATGGGTATTTCGTCATTTTAAGCAGTATGTCTTCTCCCAGTCCGTTGTCTTAAATTGGTGATTTTGTATTCACGCTTTGAAAATGGAACTGCAGTATAATTCAGTTTTGATGAATAGGTCGAAAAATCCAGAAAATCTTGCTCTTTCGATTGTAGTGTGGTGTAAGGCTTTCTTGTGTTTACTTTCAAAAGGACTCTTACTAACGAAAGTGGAGAAGAGTATTCAGATTTTCTCAAACTGCATTCAATTGCACCGTGAACTGAATCGACCTCTTGTATGCAGGAATGTCGAATGTCCAGGTACTGAAAACTTCATTTGAATTTTATTCGTGTAAGTTCGTGTTAGTTTTTAAAATATGTACAATGTCAAAACTTATAAATTTATTGCGATTTTGCGGAACGCAACTATCGCTCCACAAAGTCAAATCCTCCAATAACGGATAGTTTTCTACAACCCTTATCAGGATTCTGTATACAGCACTGGCAATATCATTCCCAGCCCTACCATGCAATGCCTCTGACCATATCGCGCAATAAACAGTCCAGTTTATCGAAAGGTGGGCTGTCATGTTATACATACACATTTAGCTTAGTTTTATAAAAGAAATTTTTGACGTCTCGTTTTGGACATGTCAATACATTTTGTAAGTCAAAACACAGTACTGCTTTACCATTTTCATTATTCGTCTTTTTTTTCTCTTCTCTCATTAAAAGTGCAAGTATTTTTCATGTTCCTTTCTCTTTTCTCCATTAAGATAGATATACTCACATAGATATTTTGGAGGTTTATTAAATGAATAATTGAATTCTGTGCAAAATATTTTGCGATAAACATTAATTTTTACTGGAGTCAAGTCTTTATGAAATCCTCGTTATACTGAATTATACTGAGCCATGTTATACTGAGTTTGGAAATTTCACTAAAATTTTGCGAAAAACAAAGTCCTATGTTTAACATAGGACGCTCTTTACATATTTTCACAACATACATCAATGAGTTTCGATTAATTGTAGAGCATTGCATGCATATATTTTATATTTACAAAGTTCTATGGGTGCCTTATGATACATAGAACATTATTATATTAAAATTGCTGATTTTTAAATTTTGTTACATACACCCTTGTACTACTTAGGCAGCGTCTGACTGATTTTAGTGGCTCACCAATGCTTTGCTGAAATTGAAAACAGGTGGCGGACACCGGTGGCGGACACCAGTGTCTTAGTCTGAAAGGGTACTTAGCCGACTCTGCAACTTACTTTCACTCTTCTCCGTCTTGAGCAATCTCTATCTCCAAATAGCTTTGAGTTAATACGTTTAAACATAATAAAGCCTCCTTAGTGCCCACTCGATTGCACAATCAGAACTGTGTGTTATTTATGCTAGGATCTAGTTTTTATACAAACGGTTGTGTATAATTTTTAAAACTGATTTCAGTATATGGCTCACGATTTCATCTGTTCTATGACCTTTACATTTAGCTCAATCAATAAACAGAAAATACGGCGATACCGTGTAATTTTCAGGGGCAACTACGAATTGCATGAAAATTTGGATTTAGGTTCCACTAACCCTCCACTTTAAAGTTGAAATTGTGCCGTTGGTTGCTTCTACTTGTGGGGTGACATTCACCCGTTCTCGGGGGTGAAAAAATATACGTTCAAGATAAGCACGGAAATGGATAAACTGACTAATTATAAGCAACTTTCATTCTATAGAGTTTTTTACGTAAGTCAATACCTTTTAGGTTATTTGCGATTGAAAATGTTTATTTTTTGAGAGAAAAACTACGTTTCCAGATTGTTTTTAGCAAATAACTCAAAAAGTAAATATTTTATCGAAAAAGGAAATTTTAGAAAATTGTAGCTAAGAAGAAAACGAAAAGAGTTGTGTATTCATGAAGTCTATAAATCATACATTTTTAAATTCATTACAAATATATTTTTATTCGTCCAATTCCAAATCGAATATTTTATCGTGAAATGAAGCACTTTTCGGGAAAACCCAATTTAATCTTTTTTAAAGTGTTTAAAAAAATCATTATTTTAATTTTTAACAAAAGTTTCTAGCATTAAAAATAAGCGAGATACGCTCAAAATAAAGTTGGCCCCCTTTTTTTTAGTAAAAAAGTCATGAAAATCTCCCCATGTTTGGCTCACCAAATGAAATTAATCGTTACCGCTTTTCAAGCAACTTACTTTACTTATCTCTTTTTTATATTATGTGTCAGTTTTACCGGTTTAGAGTGCTTAATTTTAAAAGGGTTATAGTTGAAAAAGCTTGAACGAGTCACTAATCACGAGTGTAGCAAATTTTGAACAGCCATATCTTAACCAATTTTTGTCTTACAGAAAAACAAGATGTAACTAGAATATTTATAACTTCAAAACTTACATTTTTTTACTCTTTGAGATTTTTCGTAGCACTAATACTTTCTAAGTTATTTTGAAAAAAGGAAATTTTTCCAAAACTTTTAGAAACAATTTTTTTTCCTATAAAACCAATTTTTTTCAAAAACAAACACTTCAACTCACTTAAACTTACAGATCATATAAACAATACTCATACATTTAAAGTAAATGGTAAAGAGGTAACGATTCATTTCATTTAGGGTGCTAAAGAGAGGGAGATTTTCACGGTTTTTTTTACCAAAAAAAGGGGTCAACTTTTTTTTATCGTAACTTGTTTATTTTTGATGCTAAAAACTTTTGTAAAAAATAAAAATAAACCTTTGTTTAAACACTTTAAAAAATGTTAATAAGTTCTTCCCGAAAATTTCTTAATTTTTCGGTGATATCACGTTGAAACATTCGATTTGGAATTAAACGAATAAGAAAGTATTTTTCATGAGCTACAACATTGCTTTTATTAGGTGTATAGACTTTACTGATCGATCATCTTTTTTTAATTTTTATAAGCTACACTTTTGATAAGAATATTTTTTTCGATAAAATATTTACTTTTTGAGTTATTTGCGAAAAACCGTCTTAAAACGTAGTTTTTTGTTAAAAAATAAACATTGTCAAACGCAAATAACTCAAAAAGTATTGACTTACATAAAAAACCCTATAGAACGAAAGTTGCTTATAATCAGACAATATATCTATTTCCGGGCTTATTTTAAATACGCGTTTATTCACCCCCGAGAAGGGGCGACTGTCACCCCTCAAGTAAAAGCTACCAACGGCACAAATTCAACTTTAAAGTGGAGGGTAAGTAGAACCTAAACCAAATTTTCATGCAATTCGGAGTTGCCCCTGAAAATTACACTCCAAAAATTACACTAATTATTTAGCGTTGTTTTTTAGGGATTGCAAAGAAAGTAGAAGTCAGCCAATTATCCGATAATTATTTTCCTGTTTCACACGTATCGCTAGGTAATAGATTAATAGTAAAGAAAATGCTATTTTGGACTTCCATTGTTTATCCAGAAATCCCACTGTCATGCCACTGGAGTGGAGATTCCCTTTTGTTTTTCTTTTACGATGTAAACCGTATGGTATTTTTATTCTCCATCTATTCCCGCTGATCCCGATGGTAGCAAAACTATAAAATGACTACAAACAAATGATCGGTTTGAGGCAATACTCAATCACCCCACATCATTTATGTTTAATAGCAGTTTCGATTGGTATGCTTTGAAAACTGTTCCAGAAATGTGTTCTCGTTTGCAATTGATTGACAGTAAGTCGAACAAAATAGGCGCACGTATTAGAAGTTACATTCGAAAGTTTAATATCCTTTTTATATGTGGATTGTTATTTCCGTATTTCCGAAAGAATGAAAAATTTTTACTAGAGAATTGTACCTGGGATCTGAAAGTTTGAAAAAATATAAGAAAACTTTGTTTCTCATTATTCGTGAAAATTTTAGAATTTCTGCTACTTGGTAAAGTTTTGTCACATATACAGGGTGTTTGGTAAAGAATGGGTCATAGCTTAACCTCAGGTTCCTGAGGTTAAAATAGGCCGATTTAAGCTAACTTACCTTAGTATAAAGTTTATAATAACCGAGATACAGGGTGTCAAAGTTAAACTTTTTTTCTATTTATTATTGAATATTTCCTGACAGGTATGGGATAACAACATGAAATTTGGTATGTGGGAGTTGTTTGGGTCGAGAAAACTAAATTCTCTACCAAAAATTATGTATTGCCCAGAGGGCGCCACATACGCCTTTCAGTACTCATTTATTACGTTCAATTTTTTTTATCCCTCACTCTGTATAATTTTGACATTAAAATTTTTATTTTCCTATTAGTTTTACTTAAAAAAGGTATACTTCTCTTATCTCCCTAAACTCAACCGTTTTCGAGATAATCGCATTTTAAATCTTCGATACACCATCATTTTTAGCATAATAATATCATTGTAGTTACACCCGAAAAATAACTTAAAACTATAATAATTGTGCCAGTTCTCAAATTTATGTAATTGCATCGCAAATGCCATTTGAAGAAATTTGCGATACATTTTTGGATAATTTTATGGTTTTAAGTTATTTTTCTGGTGTAACTACAATGGATATTATGTTAAAAATTTTGTTGCACCGCAGATTTAAAATGCGTTTATCTCGAAAACGGTTGAGTTTAGGGAGATGCAAGAGGTGTACCTTTTTTAAGTAAAATTAATAGGGGAATAAAAATTTTAATGTCAAAATTATACAAAGTGAGGGATAAAAAAATTGAACGTATTAAATGAGTGCTGAAAGGCGTATGTGGCGCCCTCTGGGCAACACATAATTCTTGGTAGGGAATTTAGTTTTATCGTCCCAAAAAACCCCCACATACCAAATTTTGTGTTGTTATCTCATACTTGTCAGGAAATATTCAATAATAAATAAAAAAAAAAGTTTAATTTTGACACCATGTATCTCGGTTATTATAAACTTTGTACTAAGGTAAGTTAGCTTAAATCGGCCTATTTTAACCTCAGGAACCTGAGGTTAAGCTATGGCCCATTCTTTGCCAAACACCCTGTAATAGTAGAGAAGCAAAGTATGCTAAATGTTCAGTCACTCGAGCGCTTTGGGGACCTATTGGGTTGTAAAAAGTAGGTCCTAAAACCAAACAAAGTTAAGTAAAGTTTTCCATTTTAGTAAGTACTTTCCATTTTTAATTTAATTTACTATTTTTAACAATCGTTTTTTCTGATTATAGCGCCATCTATCCGTAATTTGAAAAAATGTTTCGAATAAAAGTTGCTTACTTTTACGTAATGAATCCAAATCTGGAGTAAAAATTTAGGGCTCCTATTTAAGATTTTAAAGTACCCCAGACCCCACCTCCGTGGGGGGTCGTGTTTGGTACCATTCGATAGATTTTTCAAAAATATTGATTAAGTGTATTTCGCAGTTTTTCGATCTAATGATTATTTTGCGAAATATCGCGGTATTTGTATTTAAAATTTTAAGTTTACCCCCACCCCTCCCCGTTGGGGGTCATGTTTGGTATCATTCGATAGATTTTTGAAAAATATTGAAAACGTACTTTTTAGTTTTTCGACCTAACGTTCATTTCGCAAATTATTCGCTTTTTTTTGTGAAACGTTTTAACTCACCCATTTCCTTACGCCCCGCTCAAATCGCCAGATTTTTGAAACATACACTGTTTTGCATGTCCTTAACTTACCATGTATTAATCTGTCAGCATTAAACTCCCCTGTGTTAAGAGCTAATATATGGTAGAGGTACATCTGCAGGGCACCAGGTTTCTCCCCATATGAGAATCTGACGCGCTCGAGTAACTGCAAAAATCCTTGCTTGGGCTTCCCTACCATAAGTGTTCAAACTACAGCGAAATATCATTGTTGGTAGTTGCTAGTAAAATCTAAGAAATAATACTAAAGGAAAAGCTGAGAGAAAATATTGAAGCCACACTGGATGACAGTCAATGCGGCTTTATATCTGAAAACCTTAAAGCATAACAGTAGATTATTGCTCTGTTTTGTGGACTTGAAAAAAGACTTTTCCAAAATTATCTAAGAGCGAACAACCGCTCATCTCTAAAATTTTACACACGCACAAGTTTAATACAAGGTGGTGTCCTAAGTCCTTTGTTATTTATTACTCTAATGAACTAAATTTGCAAAAGAATAATAGGGTTAAGGTAAAAATAACTAGGCTTGAGATGTACAAACTTCAACTAATATACGTTTCAGAGTTGAGATATGCCGATGATCTGGTAATTGTGGCCAAATCAGAAAAATACTTGCAAGTGAATAAAATCATTTGGAATGAAGCTATTAAGAAATAAGGGATGAAAATAAATAGGTACTGAAAAAACAGAAGCTTTAGTAATATCGAAAATTCAACAAAATATCAATGTAAATAATAAATATTTACATAGGTCATTAGACAAGTATAGGACTTCAAGTATATAGGATCGACAATGAATGGACAAAAAATATAGAATCCGAAATAAATAGCAGGATAATGGGTGCAACGAAATTATACTGTGCATTAAATAAGAGTTTTATTAGTAAAAAGGAAGTAAGCTCAAACAATCCAATTTGAAAAGATTTAAAACTGTCTACAAGACGGTGCTACCTTACGATAGTGATGGGGCTACAATGCAGCCAAATGGCCAGCTGATTGGTGTAATAATAATATACAAGAAATATTCACCAACTGATTCTAATAACTACCCTCCTAAAACTTTTATTTTTCACAGAAGTTTTTAATAATATATGTAATTAATCTCTTATCATAAACAATGGTAGACGAGAAGAAATACTCGCCGATTTACATTGGCCAGAGCAGCAACTGTCAAATCTAATAAAAACTGGAAAAATGCGGTCATAATCCAGAACACAAATCCGCGTTTTAAACGGGCGCTTATTTTTTTCTATCACTACATAATATGTTACAGAATTTTGGACCATCAAAAAGTCTCACTTACGACGTATAATGGCCTTTTAAATGTGGTTACATCTTAGAATAATAAATGTCCCAATATTAACAGAAGTCGACATGAACGCTAAGCTAACCACAACGATCAAGCAAAATATATTAAGGTATTTTGGACACATCCAGAGAAAGGAAAATGTGGAGAGATTAGTGATTGAAGGAAAAGTAGATGGTAAAAGAGCCGGAGGAAAACCGCCAATCCGATAGTCAGACCAAATGGTCCACCACCGGTAACTGTATCTGAGGAAAGACCCAGGAGATAGAAAGAATGGATAGTAACCATACGTCGACTAACATAATGGCACTAAAATCATTCCGAAAGATAAATTATAGAAGAGAAGGATATTTATAATAGTGTAAATTAAACAAAGCACATAAAAATTAGGAGCGATGCAAAAATAGCGCAACCTAAAGATTTAGTTATCGGAACCAACTATTTCTCACCTACTGCGCCAAAGGCAGCTGTTTGTTGAAACGATAAGAAAGAGTGTTCGTGCCTAAGAGTACACAACAGAAGACAGTTACGGGTTCCGGAGATATCCAGAAAAAACAAGATTGATCGCCTAAATTGGCAAAATGTTCTATTTTCAGAGGAAACCAGAATTTGTGTAACATCCAATGACGAAGAACTCGTGTACGTAAAGGGCAAGGAAGACAACCAAAATGGAAACTGCCAAAAAATATCTGTTCACAGATATAAATGAGGACGTTTCATATTCTGGGGAGGTATTAAGATCGCTAAATAAACTCCTTTAATTTAAATCAACTAACTTTAGCAGTTCACTAGTATGCTTATTTGGTTCTAGAACCTGTAGTTTCAGAAAATTGTCAGAATGTTTAATTGTCATTCATGATAATGCACCTTCACATACCAGAAGTGATAAGAGTGGCCTGCTTGCTCACCCAATCTTAAACCTATAGAGAATTTGTGGAATATCTTAAAATAAAAATTAGAGCTCGCCGACATAATCGACAAAATATCGTAGGGCTAGTACGACAAAATATCGTCAAGCTGCGCTTGAAGAATGGAACAACCTACCATGATAAAGTGTTGAACAGTTTATTAGGAACATTCTCACGCCAATTAATAAGAGCTTGTGGTGGTAGCCAATTGTTAAAAACATATAAATAAATAAAATAAGTTTAAATATTGTTCGTTTTAAAATCATGGGCGATTTCCATCGCACCTTGCTAAGCTGGGCATTATACAGTCCTCGGCCTGTAGTTGTGATCAGAACTCTTACGGAGATCTAAATCATATATTTTTCGGCTGCAAAAAACATTTAAAAAAATCCAATGATTTAATTCGTACACTTATTGAAATGAAATATTTTCTTCCATTAAATCTCACACACATTTTGTTAGCTGCCAATAAAAACACCTTGGAACTTTTAGTAAATTTTATTAAAGAAAATAAAATACAAATTTAAAACGGCATAACCCACATCTCTGTAGTTATACTATAAGAAAATTCCTTTTACAACTTTCTGTGGCAAATGGACTTGATTCCATGCCATTATCTTTCCACACACACACACACATTGTTCGTTTTATAATGAAATATTTTATGTTATTCACTTTAAACCAAAGTTAGAAGTAAAACATATTGATACAAACACATGGACAACTTACCTAAAAAACCTTTATCAAACAGCTAATCACAAAGAACTGGAAACACCACGATTAGAATCGGATGAGAAAACAGAAATTAAAGAGGAAGATATAAAGAACGACTTAAAAAAAATGAAAAATCGAAAAGCTCCTGGGAAAGATGGAATAGCTAATGAACTTTTAAAGTACGGAGGAGATAGACTTCACAAAGAACTGAATATCCTTATAAGTAAAATAATAAATACAGGAAGAATTCCAGAAGAATGGAGAACCACTCAAATGATAGCGTTATTTAAGAAAGGTGATAGGGCAGACCCCAGTAACTATAGAGGGATAAATTTACTGAGCACTATACTGAAACTCACAACAAAAATACTTATGGAGAAAATAATGGCGTGCATAAATATATCGAATGAACAACAAGGATTTAGAAGTGGAAGATCATGTAACGATGCAGTTTTTGTGATAAGGCAAATAGCGGAGAAATCATTAGAATATAACAAACCAGCCTTTTTCTGTTTCGTAGACCTAGAGAAAGCGTTTGATAGAATCCAATTAAAAGATGTGATACACCTTCTATATGAGAAAAATTTACCACTTGATATCATAAAACTGATAGAAAACATATATGTAAGAAATAAAATAGAGATGAAAGCCAATGGAATAGTAACAGAACCCATAGAAACAAACACAGGAATCAAGCAAGGAGATTCACTAAGCCCTCTACTGTTTAACATAATATTGGATGCAATAATAAAACAAGTGAAGAAAAAAAGAGGGTACAAAATGGGCAATAGAGAGATAAAAATACTCTGTTACGCTGATGACACCGTGTTAGTAGCAGAGTGCGAAGACGACCTACAAAGATTATTGCACGAGTTCAACATTCACGCAAAAGAAATGAATATGAAAATATCAGTCCAAAAAACAAAAAGCTTAGTAATTGCCAAAGACCAATAAGATGCAAATTGAAGTTAGACAATCAAATTATACAACAAGTAATGACTTTCAAATATCTGGGAATTAATCTATCAGCCGACAACAATATCGAAGAAGAGGTAAAAGACCAAATAATTAAAGCCAGTAGAACGGCCGGATGCCTAAACGACACAATTTGGAAAAACAAACACCTAAGATTGGAAACAAAGGCCCGAATATATAAGTCAGTTATTAGGCCAGTTATGACTTACACGGCCAAAACAAGACCAGATACAAGCAAAACACGAAGATATCTGGAAAACAACGAAATGAAGATCTTAAGAAGGATTGCTGGAAAAGGACTACAGGATAGGGTAAGAAGTGAGGAAATCAGACGCATATTATGTGGGGTAGACAATATAAATACCTGGGTAAAGAACAGAAAAGAAGTATGGAATGAGCACATAAGCAGGATGTCTGAATCAAGGATAGTAAGAATAGCCAGGGACAAGTCACCGTTAGGCAGGAGAAGTATAGGACGCCCAAGGAAAAGATGGAATGACAACTTAGAGGCAGAATGAAAGGCACCGTTGAAGAAAAACAGGCAGTACTGCCTATATAAAAGAAGAAGAAGAAGAAGACTTTAAATAAAATGGTTTCAATTACAATTCAACCATATGTTCCTAGATGTGGTATTTTGATATATTTCCTTTTTATATTGATATTTCAAATTAGGATTTGGTCCACTATGTAACCAATTTTTTAGTTTGTTCTAGAAATAATCCACGCTTGTATAATTTTAAGTAAGTCGATAATATCTAATGTATACTGATATCGTATTTGAACGTATTTTAAATATTGGTTATTCACCAGGCGCTGTCTTTGCATATTTTAATAGGTTCTACTTAAGCATGCCTTCAGACTCTTCGAACAACGTTTGGAATTTTAACGGAGTTCTTTGCCGTAGTGAACGAGTTTATGTTAATACCTAAAATCGATAAGTGCAGTTTACAATTTGGAGAAGAATAACATACTGGAGCGGCGAGATGAGCCATTACGTGAATTCTAAGTCACGCTGGTACACGTTCTGCTAACTGTTCAATATTGTTAATACCTTTCATACGATATCGTAAAACTTTCACGGTTATGCCTTTTGGCTGCAGGAACACCTATCGATAAGATTAATACCAATATACTAAACTCAAATTCATAATAAAATAGTTAGTCTAATTTTTCTTCATCTTCATGTATAGACATGACACTGTCTGTTTTTTCAATGTGCCTGTAGTTGCCGTTTCATCGTTTTCGTAGTCTTCCAACTGATCGTATTAATATTGGGAACCGTCTCTCGCTGTCCTTACTACTCTATTTGTTGTTATTCGGCTTATGCGGTTATTCCATTTTATTCTCCTGTTTCTTACAAAGTTATTAATATTGTCCACCTTGCACTTCCGTCGTATATCTGCTACTTGTAGCTCTATCCCTTAGAGTCTTACCATCGATTTTTCGAAAGATTTTCATCTCCGCTGTCTCGAGCAATCTTTTTGTTCGTTCTGTGTCTGGTCGTGTTTCTGCCGCGTATGTTATGATTGGTCTGATGACTGTTTTGTAAATTTTTGCTTTCATTTCTTTTCTGATATTTTTTTCTCTCTATATTGTGTCATTTAATCAACCTGTGGCTCTGTTTGCTCTATTCACTTGATCCTCCACTTCTGTTTCGAGCCTTCCGTAGCTAGATAGTGTGAGGTCTAGGTATTTAAACTCCATCACTTGTTCTATTATCTGACCCTCCAGCTTCAATTTAAATCTTATTGGATTTGCTGTTATAACCATGCATCTTTTTTGGGAAAATTACCATGTTAAACTTTCTGGCAGTTATGTTAAATTGGTGCAGCATACATTCTAAATCATCTTCACTTTGAGAGATTAGTATTGCATCGTGTGCATAGCAGATTATTTTAATTTATTTTTCTCCCATTTATCAAAAGAAAATGAAAGGACCCCGCACAAGCCTTATGGAAAATAGGTCCCAGTGGATTTTGTTCATACTTTGGGAAAATACTCTTTGAAGCATCCTGATAAAAAGTTCTCATGGGCACAACTCACTCGTATGAAGGATTTTCAAGATATAGAGGCCCAAACTCGGAAACTATAAGATTTACGGGGTATTCCAATTCCGTGAGTTACTGGTTATTTGGCAACATGTAGAAGTTTGGATCAACGAAAAGTACTAGTAGTCTATGATTTTTTCCTGGCTATCCAATGGCGACCTTTACTTTGACCTTGACCTTCAACGGACGTCATCTTCTAGAGTTTCGAGGGTTTTCGGCATTTAATTGATGCAAGTGAATTACTGGAGGGTTTTTTGAGGTCGCTATACACGAATATGCCACCAGAACCGACTCCCAGAGCACCTGATTTCCAAGGTCAATGAAAGGGGCTCCTTGAGTTTCGAGGGTCTTTGGTACTACATTAATGCAAACGGATTAATTATAGGTTTTTGGGGTTGCTGAACACGAATACGTGATCAGCACAGACACAGGAGCACCTGGTGCCTAAGACAGGTTATCTTCTGGAGTTTCGGAGGAATCAAATGGATTACTCTTAGGTTTTTAGGGTTGCTGAACATGTATACACTATCAGATCCGACCCACGAATCACATTGTGCCTACGGCACATGTGATCACGTATTCGTGTTCAGCAACCCCAAAAACCTATAATTAATCCGTTTGCATCAATGTAGTACCAAAGACTCTCGAAACTCCAGGAGCCCCCTTCATTGACCTTGGAAACCAGGTGCTCTGTTAGTCGGTTCTGGTGGCATATTCGTTTTTAGCAACCTCAAAAGACCCTCCAATAATTCATTTGCATCAATTAAATGCCGAAAACCATCGAAACTCTAGAATAGGACGTCCCTTGCAGTGGTACTGGCCACCACGTCATCAGGAGGGCAATTCTGATGGCATATTCGTGTTTTGCTATCCCAAAAACCCATGAGTAATCTGTTTATATCAATTTAATGCCTAAAACCCTCGAAACTCTAGAAGATGACGTCCGTTGAAGGTCAAGGTCAAAATAAAGGTCGGCATTGGATAGCCAGGTAAAAATCCTAGACTACTAGTACTTTTCCTTGATCCAAACTTCTACATGTTGCCAAATAACCAGTAACTCACGGAATTGGAATATCCCGTAAATCTTATAGTTTTCCGAGTTTGGACCTCTATATCTTGAAAATCCTTCATACGATTAAGTTGTGCCCATGAGAACTTTTTATCAGGATGCTTCAAAGAGTATTTTCCCAAAGTATGAACGAAATCCACTGGGACCTATTTTCCATAAGGTTTGTGCGGGGTCCTTTACGAAAATTTAAAAAAATATGATATTCTTAAATCATTTTTTTTTTCAAAAATATGCTTTCTAAACCGGTAAAAATTTTTGAAGGTATTACTTTTCAGTTATAAAGAAAGTCTTATAGGGCCTACTATAAATTTTAATTGTCGTGGAAATAGCGTGTGCTTTAATTTTCACTTTTTTCTAAAAAAATCGAAAAGTTTCTCTTATGTTCATCATAACTTGTTTAACTTTGACGTTATCAACTTCATTTGTAGCTGTATTTAATATGTATTCTTGAGTACTTTGACGACAAGTGTTAGTTAGTAAGTATATTTTATAAAATGCATCCTTTTGCCTTTATTTAAGCTTGCATACTTAGATTTCAGTATTTGTCGAAAAAAAAATGTACATTCAATCACTTATAACTCACTTTTAAGTAATTCTAAAAGGTTTGTAAGGAATTTATTAAATTTTTTACTATCGTACCAATTTTATTAATCATAACTATTTTGTTAAAACTTATAGTTTTTGAATTGTTTATGAAAAACCGCTTTTTTTTTCACGAAGAATTTAAATTTTTAATCTTTAATATCTCAAAAAGTGTTGATTTATTTTAATAACTCAATATAACAAATTCTGCTTAAAATTTGTCCCTCTATCGATTTGTGGGGATATTTTTATAAAATAATTTTCACCCCCGAGAAGGGGTGGCATCCACTCTCAGGGTAAAAAAGCAAGTTGGCACCATGTCACTTTTAAGCATACCTGGAGGTATGCTCTTACTACTCACCAATGTTCTTGTAAATCGATGAAGGTTCAACAAAATCGGAGGTGAAAAACTTTAGTAAATACACCAATTTTTCCCCTTCACCCCTTATTGCTACTTTCTGTATCCACTGAGGTGTCAGCCTCAAAGGGATCATAATTATCAATATCCAATGGACGCATTTGACAGGACAAACTCCATATTATTTATGACGATGATTTTTTGGCTCTAGCTCTCCGTCTATTTTGCTTTATTGTTTATTTTAATTAGGATAATACCCAAATCAAGCACGTAATTCCTCATACATTTATATTTATTCCTCTAGTCGATTAGTCTCTAGTATAATAATGTCTGATATAAGTTAAAATGGATTGATTCTTATAGACGGAGAGCTAGAGCCGAAAAATCATCGTCATAAGTAATATGGAGTTTTTCCTGTGAAATGTGTCCATTGTATATTAAAAATTATGACCCCTTTCAGGCTGACACCTCAGTGGATACAGGAAGTAGCAATAAGGGATGAAAGGGGAAAGTTACTGCAGTCATTAAAGGTTTTCACCTCCTATTTTATTAAACCTCCATCGATTTGCATGAAAATTGGTGACTAGTTAGAGCATACCTCAAGAAACAAAACTGATTTGGTGCCACTTGCACTTTTATTCTGGTGGTGAATACCACCCCTTCCCGCCAGTAAAAAACTATTTTATTAAAAATAACCCCTCAGAGCGATAGAGGGACAAATTTTAAGTAAAATTTGTTATATCATGTTATCAAAATAAATCAATACTTTTGAGTTATTAAAGATCAAAGATTTGTCTATTTAAGAGCACATGCGTGAAGTTACGGATGATAAAAATAACATATTATTATTATTATATCTTATTATTATTTTTATATTATTTCGATATTTAATTGAATTTTTCTTTCCATTATAAACTGAATATGTCCAGAAACTGGGGGTGTTCAATAATGGGTACATTTGACATATTCGAATACACTTTTGCCAAATTTATAATATCGAAATAATATAAAAATATTATTTTAGTACATACAATTAATTAATTAATATGTTCTTTTTATCATCCGTAACTTCACGCATGTTCTCTTAAACAGACAAATCTTTGATCTTTTATAACTCAAAAAGTATTGATTTATTTTAATAACATGATATAACAAATTTTACTTATAATTTGTCCCTCTCTCGATTTGTGGGGTTATTTTTAATAAAATCGTTTTCACCCTCTAGAAGGGGTGGTATCCACCCCCAGGGTAAAAGTGCAAGTTGGCACCAAATTATTTTTATTTCCTGAGGTATGTTCTAACTAGTCACCAATTTTCGTGCAAATCGATGGAGGTTTAACAAAATAGGAGGTGAAAACCTTTAAAGACTACACTAACTTTCCCCTTTCATCCCTTATTGCTACTTCCTGTATCCACTGAGGTGTCAGCCTGAAAGGGGTCATAATTATCAATATACAATAGACACAAACTCCATATTACATATGACGATAATTTTTCGGCTCTAGCTCTTAGACTATTATGTGAGCACAATTTCAAAACAATACGATGTTTGTGTATACGTGACTATAAAAATTCATGGCTCATTATGCGAACTAATCGATGATAACATATCATACAATTTCTTTTGTATACATAAAGTTCTTAAAAACTCAATGATAAAGTATGCATGACGGACGATTAGTCACTCTAAATTTTTTTCATTGATTTCAGTGAAGCTTTTGATAAGTTTGGATATAATCACCTCATAAAACTGATTAAAAATAAGAATGTTAACCAACATATTCGAATGTCTCATTAATATTTGAATTAGACAGTATTGGTTCAATTCCACGATACAATAATATAATATCGTGGTTTCAATCATAAGAGCCTCAGTTCGAATCCACATGAACTCTAGAAGTATCAGTTCGAATCCATATGAAGTCTAAGAGCAACGATAACGTAAAGTGGCATATTGGACGACGTCATCTTTGTTTCTTCGATACCAACATATTTAGTATCATTGCCCTCTCCAACAAGACGTCATTCATCGCAAGCAGACGCGCTGCTGTTCTCGAGCTATCGCGGTGCGCGTGGCGTCGATAATTCGCCTTCGCCCAAAAAGAGTTAGCGCCTCCACTCATCAACTTCGTGAGGGGATTACTGCTGATAAGCATTTTTTTTTCTTCTTAAGGTGCCTGTCCGTTTCGAACGTTGGCGATAATTGGGGCTATGATGATTTTGTTGATTGCTCTACGGAATAGTTGTGTTGAAGTCTTTCTATACCATGCTCTCAGGTTAGCAAACTAGGATATTCTTCTTTGTCCTTTTTTCCTTTTATTTTACCTTGTACAATTCCTTGGAGTAGCTTGTATCCGCCTTGATTTCTCATTATATGTCCCAAGTTCTGCATCTTACGGCCCTTCACAATGTTGACTAAATCTGCGGTTGTGTTCAACCTCCGTAGGACTTCTTCATTGGTGACTTTGTCTGTCGGTGGTATCTTCCTTCAGGATCCTCCTGTACAACCATAGCTCAAAGCCTGAAGTTTCGATAGAGTTTCTGCCTTTAATGTCCACGTTTCTACTCCGTATAAGAGCACTGAGTACACGTAACATTTAAGGAGCCTTATTTTTTTTAGGGTGAACTCTTGAACACAGAGCTCCTAGTTAAAAATGCACTTTTTGCCTTTCCGATGCGACATATACTCTCTTGAGTATTCTCCCCTGACGACACGACACGACTCGACACGATGAGCATTTTAATTTCCGAAAGCGTATGGGTACTCAGGAAACGCTTTATTTCATGCGAATATTTTATCAGAGAAGCATTTATAATTTGAAAAAATATTGACGTACATTTCATAGATTTCATAGATTTCAAAGTAGCCTTTGATGGAGGACCACATAAATTACTATTTTAAAAATCTTAACTACAATAAGACCGCGTAGACTTGTAGACTATGGTGGATCAGGGAGTTTCAGCCAAATTTCACATTAACCATGGCGTCAGGAAAAGGTGTATTATGTTACTTATGTTATTTAATGCCCACTCTTAATCAGTGTTTGAAATAGCGATACACAATCACACATAACGAGGTTTGTTCTAACCAACAGCCAAACTAATCAAACTAGTCAGAACAGTTGGCCAATGTGAGAACATAATACAGTCATCAGTGCTATCCCCTCTACTCGAGCTGGTCGACTAATCGCTGATAGTTTCTAACTGATTTGACCGCTAGTTGGAACAAACCTATTTTGTGTTCGCAAAATTGTCGGTGAAATTATTAAATACGTCAGGTATGCAGATGACATCACCATAATGTCAGATAGTCTGCAAGACCTTTCAAGTTGAACTCAGTAAACAATGAATGCAACGAAAAGGTTTTAACCATCAACTTAAAATAAACGAAATGGATTGTGGTCGAAATAATTCATAAAGACTGGGTACTATAACAAAACCCTAGAAAGGGTGAAACAAATTAGGTCTAGTAGCTTAATTAAAGGGATGAAAAAAATGAGCAAATTCAGACAAGAATAGAACTGGCACGCAAAAGCTTCATGAATTGGCTTTCGCTATTATGACATAAAATTCTTTAGTTGATTACAAAGCTAAGAGTGCTAAAGTGTTACATCTGGTCTGCTTTGTTTTATGGATGTAAAACATCACAACATACATATCTAACGAACGTGTGCTAGAATCCATGCGCAAACGGCCAGACTTGATCACCACCATCAAAATGAAAAAGGTCATATTTATAGCGAGGGAACCTAAATATCGCTTATTCCAAAGAAATGTTCTGGCTGCGTAATATTAGACAATGGACAAGTCGAAAGGTCAAGGAATTGTTTCATGAAGCTACAAAACGAGAAACACTCCAGCAGCTTGGTAACGTAACGACAACGAACGCTTGAAAATAAACAGTTAGTTTAGTATATATAGCAGGTAATCTATATATTATAAATAATGGATTTTAATTATATACTAATGTAGTTTTTTATTAAGTTAACGATTTATATTGAGTAAAATCATTTTAGTGCAGTCACTGAAGGTTTTCACCTGCAATTTCGTTGAACCTCCATCGATTTTCATGAAAATTGGTGAGCAGTTAGAGGATATCACAAGGAACAAAGGTGACATAATGCTAACATGCGATTTTACCCCGGGGGTGGATGCTACCCCTTTTCTGGGGTGAAAATTATTTTATTAAAAATAATACCATAAATTGATAGAGGAACAAATTCTAAGCAAAACTTGTTATATTAAGTTATTAACATAAATCAATACTTTTTGAGTTACTAAAGATCAAAAATTTTATTTTTTCGTAAAAAAATACATGTTTTAAATCGGTTTTTCACGTATAACCCAAAAAACACTAGCTTTTACAAAAAAGTTATTCTTGACAAAATTGAAGACAATAAAAAATTTAATACGCTGTTCACTCAAAGTACTGAACTAATATTAATGCAAAGTGAGTTATGGGTAATTGAATGTATATTTTTTTCGATGAGTACTCAAATCTAAGTATTCAAGCTTAAATAACGGGAAAACGAAGCATTTTATAAAATATACCTCTCAAACACTTATTAAAGTACTTTATAATACCTAACAAATGAGCTCCGGAGGAAGTTATTAGCATCAAAATTAAGCAAGTTATGATGAAACGAAGAGAACCCTTTCGAATTTTTTAGGAAAAAGTGAAAAATAAAACATACGCCATTTCCACAAAAATTAAAATTTATAATAATTCTTACAAAAATTTCTTTATATTAGCATAAGTAATGATTTTAACAATTTTCACCGGTTTATAATGCATATTTTTGAAAAAAAGATGTAATTTAAAAAAATCAGAATTTTTAAAATTATCGTCATTTTCATTTTCTTTTGATAATAACTATAAAAATACTCAATATACGTAAAAAATGGTAAGTAACAAAATGTTATTTTTTTCTGTATCAAATATTACACCTTTTTTATCATTTCTGTAGGTTGAAAAATAACCGAGATAGAAAGGTTTAAAACTTAAATTTTGCTGCGAGAACCATGTAACCGTGAACATTTAATCACTTATTTTTAAAAAAGTAAGGGGTTTAGAAGATTACTTTTAACGCGGTTTAATAGCCTTTGGAAATATCTTTCAAACCTTTTTTAGGTAAATCTGATATCTTAAAAGTTAACGGAGTTATTAAAAAAAAAACGATAATATATTTGGCAAATTTTTTAAAAGATAAAGTTTGAAAAATTTTTGGAGCATAAATTTTAATGCTATTAACTTGTTCTGTATTTCATTTGATAGATATTTTTAAGTACTTTCACAAATGTTTAATAAGTTTATGTTATAAAATGCATCATTTTCCCGTAATTTAAGCTTGAATACTTAGATTTGGGTACTCGCCGAAAAAAATATGCATTCAATTACCTATAACTCACTTTTAGTTAATAATTTTTTATTAGATTCAATTTTGGTAATTATAACTTTTTTGCAAAAACTTATAGTTTTTGAGTTATCTATGAAAAATCGGTTAAAAACATACATTTTTCTTAAGAAAAATTAAAATTTTTGATCTTTAATCACTCAAAAAGTTTTGATTTATTTAATAACTTTATGTAACAAATTTTGCTTAGAATGTGTCCCCCTATCTAATTATGGGGTTATTTTTAATAAAATAATTTTCACTCCAAGAAGGGGTGGCATCCACCCCCAGGTTAAAAGCGCAAGTTGGCACCATGTCACCTTTGTTCCTTGAGATATCCTCTAACCACTCACCAATTTTCAAGCAAATCGATGGGGGTTGAACGAAATCGGAGGTAATAGCTCTTATCCACCTTTAGTAACTCCACTATTTGTGTCATGTTTGTTTATTATTAGGATTCGTGTATACATTGTTAAACAGATGTACATATTAAATTAATACATAAAATCTGTTTTTTCCATATTCGAAATAACTAATATCAGAATCGTAAAAGTTTTATTTCTAATATTAATTAGAGGAAAATTTAAGACTGTCGTGACATATTTTAAATACGAATAAAGCCATTAGGTCCTTTAGGAGCTCTTTTTTTATCTGTACTTCATTAATTTTACATCAGTCATTTTGAAACACGAAGTGATTTTCAATTACTATATGGAATATAACATTTACTATTAGTTCATATTATGACCTCAGAGATTATTGTTTTAGTTGGTAACCTTTTTTTGTTTCAATTTAATTCATTATAATAATATTTTTTAAATACTTATGAATTATTTAAAAGTATAAAAATTATATTTACTTCAATTTATATAAAATAATAATTACTCAATTGTTAATAAATGATCATTATCTCAGTTTGAGTTTTACCATAAAACAATAATTACCTTGTATACTTGGTGTCTATTTATTGATTAGTTTAAAAATAAAACAAAAATGTTCATGATGAAACTAGCTTGATTATATCAGGCAAATTAACTTCAACAGTTGACAAATAATTAATTATACATATTATTTTGAGTTAATATAATGTATTTTATTTAAATTTATTCCCCCATGGCTGCGTTCCTAACTAAAAATAAAATTAAGTTAAAAATTGTAACTAGAGATTGAAAGGATTCATTTTGAGACTTCGAAGTTTATTGCTTGGTTTCTCTGTCTATATTTTTTTCGAATTCCCTAAATACTTTTATAAACCAAGTAACTACTCTCTTATCAAAAATATAAAAATACATGATAATCTCATAATATTATGTAAAAAACGTAAATAATACAAAGAAACTTGTATCATTTTTTGCTACCTGTTACTAAGGGTTTTTCTTGATTTAAAAAACAACGAAAATAGATAAAGTGACATATAAGGCATTTTTAAGATAGTGTATGTCACAAAAGTACCAAAGTAAAAAAGAAAAGCTGAAAAACACTGTAACATCATTTGTTGGTTAAGTTTTGAATGTTACACTTCTTGCTGTTGCATGGGTATAAGCAATTTTACGTAAGTCTTTAGCAATCTTATCACATTAGTGTAAGCAATACTAGCTTATACAACAGTTATCTTTGCTTAAACCTTTTTTTCTCGAAACACATGATGACAAAGATCTTCAATTAAAATAATTAATTTTAGATAAACAACCTAAAGTTTTTTAATAATATGAAAAATGGTAGTTTTTTACCTCCAAAGACAGTTCAGGATAACATTAACAGACAGAAAAACATCGAGAATAATTCATCCATTCTAACATCAAACGTAAAATAGACAGTGCAAACAATGAAAACTGGATCTAGTACTATCAAAAGCAAATTTATAAAACTTATGGGAAAGGTACCTTAGATAATAGCAAAAATATTGAACAATATAATCAAGAGGGAAAATTACAAAAGACGATACTTCACAAACATAGAATTCATTTTACGTTTATCATACCTCTAAATACCCTAACGCCAAAAGGCAATGGTAAAAATGAGACAACTGTAAACGTTTCAGCATTATTAAAAAATAAGAATAATATTTAGGCCTGGAACAGTTTAGTTTAAAAGATAGTGTGAAGATACGGAAAGCTTTGGAAATGAAAGGCTAATGATAGAGCAAACCCAAATAGAAAAAGTTAAGACATACAAATATCTGGGAACTTGGGTTGATGACAAAAATGACCAAAGCAAAGAAATTAAAGTCCGAACTGAAACACTTATAGCACACAAGCATTTATCAAAATAAAGACACTGCTTACAAACAAAGACCTTCAGTTTCCTCTCAGATTGAGGGCTCTAAGATGCTACATATTTTCTATATTGCTATACAGAATAAAAGCTTGGACATTGAAGAGACAATACATAAGAAGAATAAAAGCGTTCAAAATGTGGTGTTACAGAAGAATATTGAAAATTCAGTGGGTTTAACGGATTACCAAAGTGCTACGACGTTTAAATAAGGAGTTAGAAATTATGAAAAATATAAAACCTAAAAAACTGGAATATTTGGGTCACATTACCAGAGGAGAAAAATATGAGTTGCTGAGAATTATTATGCAAGGGAGGATCCAAGGAAGAAGAAGCATAGGAAGAAGATGCATCTCCTGGCTGAGGAACCTTAGAGAATGGTTTTACTGTAGTTCATTACAACTATTCAGAGCAGCAGCCAACAAAGTGAACATAGCCATTATTATATCCAACCTCCGATAGTAGAGGGAACTTTAAGAAGAAGAAGAAGAATGAGATACGGAAAAGCTTTCTTCAGTGTCATTACTGGCATAAAAACTTTTCAGAAATATCAAAAGAAAGCATATTTTCAAAAATATTTCAAATAAAACTAGATAGTCCATTAAAATGTTACATTTTTTAAGCGATACCTTGCATTTGTTAGAGGAGTAAATTTTATTTCTTTAATGTGTAGGGGGATCATTAGAAGCTTAAGTTCAAGTTTTTGGGGTCGCTGCCCTTGTTCCCCGGCCGCCATCTTGGAAATGGGGTGCAAAGGGGTTTTGCGCTATATCTCGTAAACTACCAACCCTACGGAAAATCTAGTCAAACATAAGATGTATCAAATTAAATTTTCTACAATTTTGTTTCTATTACTTTTTATTGTCAAGTGACCAACAAAAAATATATAAACAAAAATATGTAAAAAAATTTTAACAAGTTTCTTTTTGGAGGTTATAACTTTTTTTCAGTTCATTTTAAAATAAAATAACATTATAGCAATTTTATAGAGAGTTTTTCAGCGAATAATTTCCACTATAAAGTTGTTTAATTCTATTTATTTATATAGGTTTTACAGCTCTCCAAACTTGACCAGATTCTCGAATGCTCATAGGGATTCAATAAAAACAAAAGTTAGGCTTACTTTTCTATCTATATATATATTTTTTATTCATACAATTTATTATGACCTTTATCTATTTTTGACCTTTCTCCCCTCTATAAAACTTATAACCCTAAGCATATATAGAAAAGGCCTAAGAAGTTGTTTGAGGACAAGTTCGCCGGTTCAGAAGAAGAATGACGCTACTGCAAAATGCAAAATTCTTAAGAAGAGCAAAAAACGAATTTTTGATATCAAAATCATAAAGTATGATCACAATGAGCCATTCACCACACCGTGGTCAGGATCTCGAGATATAAGCGTTTTTTGGGGTGTGCCGCTTGTCTATGAAGTAACATAACTTTTTCCTATTTAATATTTTGACTTAAAGTTTTACAAAAACTTCTTCATGAATTATGTTTTATTTTTGTGTTGGTTAAAATCATAAACTAAAAAGTCTGTCAGTCAACTTTTTTAAGCAAACATGAAACTAACGAAATGTGATGACAAAATGTTTAAAAACTAACAACTCCTTTTTTAATGTGCTTAAATATTATTGACAAATTTAATTGTTATCTACATACTTCAAAGATAACACAGTAAAATTTTCAAAAAGAAATATTTACAGCGACCAAAGATACAGCGAGGTAAATTTGAAATATCATCAAAATTGATTTTCGACATTTTTGTATAAAATTTGATTTTTGAACATGTTCCACCAAATTTAGATAAAAATAAACTTCATATTCTGATTCAGCGACCTCGAAAACATAAAAATAGACCAAAATTGGTCATTCACCTTAAATTTGATTTTCGTGGTTGGCATAACGAATGCTGCCGCTCGAATAATATATTAGATAGAAAAGTATTTTCAATGAAAACATTTCGTTTATTTTTATTGTATTCCTATGAGAATTCGAGAATCTGGTCAAGATTGGAGCGCTGTAAAACCTAGATAACAAATAAAATTAAACAACTTTGTAGTGAAAATTGTTCATTGAAAAATCCTCTACAAAATCGTTATGCTGGTATTTTATTGTGAAATTAACGGAAAAAAAGTTATAACCTCCAAAAGGAAACTTCTTAAAAAATTTTCTCATATTTTTGTTTATAACTTTTTTGTTGGTTATTTGAAGATAAAAAGTAATAGACATCAAATTGTAGAACATTTAATTTGATACATTTTATGTGTAACTAAATTTTCTGTAGGATTGCTAGTTTAGGAGATACAGCGCGATAGCCTTTTGCACCCCTTTTTCCAATATGGCGGCCGGGGGACAAGGGTGGCGACTAGCGTTGCCAGGTGTCCCGATTTGCGCGGGACGTCCCGATTTTCAGGGGTCTGGGGACGTGTACCGATTTGTACCTGATCGGGACACCAAATGTCCCGATAAATTTCACCCATGGAAACCAATTTCAGCATTACTTTCAGTGAATTTTATATGTAACTATGTTATAAAAACCAAGGCACTCCTAAAGGCGACAATATCGAATGAAAAATATAATTTACTTAATCTACAATTGTATTTTGTAATTTCGTCTGATTATTATTATGTAGGATTAAATACGGATTATAAAAACACCTTGTAGTCCAGTAAATGAACGGGAAATACGGCGATACCGTGTAATTTTCAGGGTCAACTCCAAATTGCATAAATATTTGGACTTAGGTTCTACTCAAAGTTGAACTTCTGCCGTTGGTTGCTTTTACTCGGGAGGTGACGGTCACCCCTAGTCGGGGGTGAAAACCCGCTCGTTTAAAATAAGTATAACTTAGTTAATATTTTTCGAGTTATTTGCGATTGAAAATGTTTATTTTTTCTACAAAAATATCACGTTTTTAGGCGGTTTTTCACAAATAACTAAAACAGTAAGTATTTGATTGAAAAAAATATTCTTAGCTTAAATTTAGCATATAAAAAAATGAAAAAAAAATGTGAACTCGTAAAGTCTATAGACCCAGCAAAAGCAAAGTTGTAGCTCATGAAAAATATGTTCTTATTCGTCAAATTCTAAATCAAAGATTTCAACGTGAAATAACCAAAAAATGAAGCACTTTTCGGGAAAAACCCATTAAAACTTTGTTAAAAGTGTTTAATAAAGCTTTATTTTGTGTTTTGAAAAAGTTTTTAGCATCAAAACTAAGCGAGTTATGCTCAAAATCAAGTTTTTTTTTGGTAAAAAAAATCGTGAAAATCTCCTATTTAGCACCCCAAATGAAATTAATCGTTACCGCTTTACAAACAATTTACTTTTCTTATGTATTTTTTATATGATCTATAAGTTTCATCGGTTTCAAGGGCTTATTTTTGAAAAAATCATAGTTGAAAGGGCCTGATGTAGTCACTAATCACGAGTGTATGCAAAATATGAACAGATATCTTAACCAATTTTTGTCTTACAGAAAAACAAAATGAAACTATCATATTTATAAAAGTAAAACCTACATTTTTTGTACTCCTTGAGATTTTTCGTATCACTAATACTTTTCAAGTTATTTTGAAAAAAAAGCATTTTTTCGTATAAACAATAGGTACACATATAAAGTGAATGGTAGAGCGGTAATTTTTTTATACTGCTAAATAGGGAGAGATTTTCACGATTTTTTGGTTTTAATGCTAGAGACTTTTATATAAAAAAATAAAGATTTTTTAAACACTTTAAATAATTTCAATAAGTGCTTCCCAAAAATTGCTTCACTTTTTGGTTATTTCACGTTGAAATATTCAATTTGGAATTTGACGAATAAGAACGTATTTTTAATGAGCTACTACTTTCTGAACACACAAGTTTTTTGTTTTTTATAAGCTACATTTTTGCTAAGACAATTTTTTTCGATAAAATACTTCTTGACTTTGCGAAAAACCGTCAGAAGAAGTTGTTTTCTTTATCCAAAAATAAACATGTTCAATCGCAAATTACTCGAAAAGTATTGACTTGGTTAAAAAAGTCTATAGAAAAAAATTTGCTTAGAATTAGTTAATTTATCCATTTTGGGACTTATTTCAAACGAGCGTTTTTTCAAACCCGAGAAGGGGTAACTGTCACCCCCAAGTAAAAGTAACCGACGGTACAAGTTCAAATTTGAAGTAGACGGTAAGTAGAACCTTACGACGATAAGTAAAACACTCCAAAACAGTTATTTACCGGGCTATTGTTGTTTATTTGTCCCGATCTACAACCCTAAATCCCGATTTGGTTTACCTTATGTACCGATTTAAAAGAAATCGGACCTGGCAACACTAGTGGCGACCCCAAAAATTTGAATTTAAGCTTCTACTGAACACCCCTACACATAAAAAAATAAAATTGACTCCTCGAAGAAATGCAACCCTAAATGTAACATTTCAATGACCTAAGACGTTAAAACATAATTTAATAAGATTGACGAGATTTTAAACAGTTACCATTACACAAGCTTTTTAAATGTGATAAAACGCACCTGAAACATTAAGCGAGATCATTATTCCGGTCCATATTTTATGTAGAGAAGAAGCAGCTAAAGTGGTATGATAATACTCAACCCATGCTGGAAAGGACTGCCCAAATATGTCTTAGTGCACGCACACAGTGGAAGTGGTTTCCGTTTACGGTCAATCCGCGCGGACCCGCTTTTGTACGTTTTCGAAATGAATGCACGTTTTTAAATGTACACGTACATAGTAAAAGCAGGTTGGAGCGGTTTGCCCGCTTTAACCCGCGTTGTCGCTTTTACTCTCATGAGAACTTAGTTTATTTCCGCTTTTTATCGCGCAGGTTTAATGTTTCTACAATGAATAAGGCGGCATTGATTGCTGCCGTTTTTGAAAGTCCTCCTATTTAGGACACGAGGGAGAACGATATTTCACTTTCTGTCATTGCCTTATTTTTTCTCTTGATATAGATGATGATATTCTCCATAAATGATTCTTTCGCGTTTAAAAAAATGTATACCAACTCTTTTTCTTTTCAGTTTAGTCAAAACAGAAACAAAAGCAATCATATTGTCATCAGAAGACAAAATATTTGCTATAAGTTATAGACGCAACTGACAAATTTGAACGATTTTTCTTGCTTCTACCCGTCTTCACTTTGTTACCATTCCCGCGCGCGACAACCGGTCAGATTCGCGCGGTTTGCTCGTAAGCGGAAACTGCTTCCACTATGTTTGTCCCCTTAGAGAGGTAACCGCCAGATTTACGAAAAATAAAAGCCTCCAAAAGGAAATAGCAAAAGAAGTCTAACAAAAAAAGATTAGCAAAGTTATAAGAGAAACTTTAAACCACGCTTTAAACCAATAGATTTTACAGCGTGGAGACCACTTATGCCACAAAATTGTTTGTGCCTTTATTTTAGAAATCTAAAAAACGCTGGGGCCCGTCTACTTTTAAACTCAAATTTTACGTTTTTTAAATATAAATTTCAATGTACAGACTGACTCACGCAAGTCTAATCCATTATCTTCATTTAAAAAACACCCTGTATATTTTATAAAAGCTCCATAATAATCTAGTTTCGATGAACTATAATATATAGAGTCTATAAAGAATAATGACAATAATTAAAAGACAGCAATGGAAGTGGATCAGCCATACACAAAGAAAAGAAAAAGACGTAACAAAGGAAGTCTTTCAATATAAGCCGACAGCAAAGAGAAGAAGTGGAAGACCATCAGAACCCTGAAAGAAAAGTACAGAGAAAAAATTGGAAAATAACAATAAAACATACACAGAAATAAAAATAATTGCAAAAGATAGTAACAGATGGAAAAGAACTGTAGAAGCTCTATGTTACGAACGAAACCAAGAGTATTAAGTAAGTATTAAGTATTATAAATATCGTATTATGAATTCATAAAAGAGTACCCAATTTAAAACATACCCTTATCTAATGTGTGATAAATTATTAATTTCAAAATTTTAGGTATTTAATGTCTTGATGAAAATTATACATAATTTTAAAATGTCACCTTGCCGCTATCCATAATAAATCAGGCTATTATGGAAATTTTAAAAATATAAGAATATACAGGGTGTTTCACCACCAAAAACAAAGATTTTGGACTTTGCTAGATTTTCGTGAGTCAACCTATAGATTTTAATTTATGTTTAAAAAGTTCAAATTTAAATTTAAAAAGTTAGGGTGTTAGGTGCAAACTCCAATTCTATTTTAATGCATTAATTTTGTTCGAATCATGAGAAAACGAAAAAGTATTTTTGAAACTTTCAAACGCAGAATGTAAGATTACTTTATAACGGAGGGCGAAAGGTGCCTGAAAACTTCTATATTATTTATTTTAATAAGTTACAGGTAGGAATAAAAAAGGGAAAATTTAGTGGTAATTTTAATTTCAAATATTTCATTTAAAAAAAATATTTGTGTTTATTCTAAGGGACTTTAGACCATCGGTAATAATCTTTATTAATAATCGGTAAAATCTTTCATTCTACGTTTAATTTTTTCAAAAATATTATTTATTAGTTTTCTCAAGATTCGAAAAAAATATGAATGCACTTAAATATCATTGGACCAAGATTTTGCCCCCTTAACAGGTTTCAACGTTTTTCATAATCTTTGAAAATAAGGACACAAACAATTTTATTCCGATAATGGTTTCCACAAGGTCTATATTTAACTATTAATTCTCCTGCTGTCTTTATTTTAGTTATTTATGTTCATCAGTAAGATAAAATACATTTTTGGAGTACAATCTTTTTTTCTTCCTAATATACGAGTAGGTATGTCTATTACTAATGACTAAAACACACACATTCATCAAGTGTATCGAAACTGTAGTTTTATTTTTGATTAAAAAATATTTTTTTGAACTAGTTAAATTGATAAACATATTTTATTTCAGAAAACTTATCAACAAAAATAATTTCACTTGTCTTAGCCAAGTCGGGATAGCATTTGACCTTGCATTTGGAGCTGCCCCAAATTTTATTTTTCTAATCTTTAGGGAGGGTCAATATTAGTACAAATTTAAAATCTTGACTGAATTGCACCGTTACGTTAACCGCCATCTTGATTTTAAACGAGAACAGTTTTTGCTCAGTATCTCCGCCATTTTCAATTTTTTGACAAAAAGTGTAGAAACTTAAATTGTTGAAAATGCGATTTTCTATAGTTTAATTTATTATAATTTTTTTCGTGTGGTCGATATTTTCCGAGTTATGAGGGGGAAATAGTGACAGTTGTAGCATATTTATTGAATTATTAAATTATCTCGTTTATTATTAGTTTTACAACAAATATATATCTATACAAAATGAAGATAATTAAATTTTGTACAATTTTGATGTCGTTCATTTTTTTGATAAAATCAATATTTAAGGTAGTACGTATGTGGTAAATGTGCGAGCGTAAGACCTGATTGATTTTGTAGCAATTGTTTTTGTTCAATATCTCCGCCATTTTCAACTTTTCGACAAAAAGTGTAAGAACTGAAATTGTTGCAATTACGATTTACTACAATTTTTCGAGAGAACCAGTGGCGGGTCAACAAGGGGGGCAATGGGAAAATTCCCCCCCAACAGGGTCCAAAATTAAAAAAATGTTGAAACATCACGATATTTTAGCTGACGTAAAACTTAAAATATCTACAGACAAATTCAACCAATAAAACCCGCTAGTTAATAAAATTAAGTGAACTTAATGCATATAATGTCTTTTTATGTCTTTTATATACTTAGTTTGGTTGATGTTTCATTGTAAGTTTCAAAAATTGTATAAAATATAATTTTTTTTTCTTTTTGTTTATGTACAATTATGTCGTAAAGTTAATAATAAATGAGACAATTCAATAATTATGCTTCCCCTCCGCTTCCATTATTGTCCCCCTTAACTCGGAGAATATTGATCGTATAAAAAAATTGTGCCAAAGAAATTGTAGGAAATTGCATTTCCAACAATTTTCTTTCACACTATTTATAACGAAAAGTTGAAAATGGCGGAGATATTAAGCACAACAGTTCTCATTTAAAATCAATATGGCGGCTAATGCAACCGCGGAATTCAGTCGAGATTTTAAACTTACACTACTATTGATCTCTCCTAAAGGATAGAATTATAAAATTTGGGGCAGCTCGCAAGCAAAATTCAATTCAATAATTATGCTCCCCCCACCACATTTTACTATTTTCCCATGTAACTCGGAAAATATCAACCTCATGAAAAAAATTGTTGAAAAGAAATTGTAGGAGATTATATTTTGAACAATTTTAGTTGAAAATTGCGTAGATATTGAACAAAAACATTTGCTATAAAATCAATCCGCTCTTACGCTCGCGTCATTAACGCATACGTACTACCTTAAATATTAATTTTAGCAAAAAAATGAAAGAAATCAAAATTGTGTAGAATTTAATTAGTCCATTCTTTCACGGTTTTTGCTCGAAGTTTTAAAGAACCGCTTGGATTGACATGAAATTTGGCATACGCATAGCTTACATGTCAAAGAAAAAAAGTGATATTGTGCCGATGTGTGCTTTTGCTCTGGGGGCGACTTTCACCCCCTCTTGGTGGTGAAAAAATATATGTTCAAAATAAGTCCGGAAATGGGTAAACTGACTAATTTTAAGTAACTTTTGTTCTATAGAGCTTTTTCGCCAAGTCAACACTTTTTGAGTTATTTGCGAGTGAATATGTTCATTTTTCATCAAAATAACCACATTTTTAGACGGTTTTTCGCAAATAACTCAAAAAGTAAGTATTTTGTCGAATAAACGTTCTTAGCAAAAATATAGCTTATAAAAAAGTAAAAAAAATGGTGTACGCGTTAGGTCTCTGAATCTCGTAGAACTAGAGTTATAAAATTTCAAATAGAATATTTCGACGTGAAATATCCAAAAAATTAAGCACTTTTTGGGGAAAACCCTTTATAACTTTTTTAAAGTGTTTAAAAAAAGCTTTATTCCTGTTTTTACAAACAGCTTCTAGCATTAAATTTAAGCAAGTTACGCTCAAAATAAAGTTGGTCCCTTTTGTTTTTGCAAAAAAAATTGGGAAGACCACCCCCTAATTAGCAACTTAAAAGAAATTAATCGTTACCGCTCCACAAATTATTTTACTTATGTTGTGTTTATATGATCTGTAAGTTTCATCGATTCAAAGTGCTTATTTTTGAAAAAATTTGGTTTCAAAGTAAAATTTTAAATATGCTTTTTTTCAAAATAACTTAAAAATTGTTAGAAATACCAAAAATCTCGAAAAACAAAAAAGTCAGATTTGCTTTTCTGAATATCATGTATTTTTTTGTTTTTCTGCTAGACAAAAATTAATTAAAATTTGGTGTTTCTAAATTTGCATACATTCGTGATCAGTGACTCGTTCAACCCATTTTAACCACAGCCCTTTCAATAATAAGGACTTTGAACCGATGAAACTTACAGATCATATATACAATATATATACGAGTCAAGAAACTTGTGAAGTCGTAAAGATTAAGTTCATTTAAGATACTAATTAGTGGGTGATTTTCTCGATTTTTTACCAAAACCAAAAGGGACTAACTTTATTTTGAGCGTAACTTGTTTAATTTTGATGCTAGTATTTTTTTTATAAAACAAAAATAAAGCTTTTTTTAAACACTTTAAATAAGTTGTAATAAGTTTTCCCTGAAATGTGCTTCATTTTTGGTTATTTCACGTTAAAGTATTCCATTTGGAATTTGACGAATATGAACCTATTTTTCATTAGCTATAACTCTGCTTCTAGTAGGTGTAGAGACGTGATGTATACACCATTTTTTTAAATTTTTTACAGGCTATATTTTTGCTAAGAATGTTTTTTCGACAAAATACTTACAATTTGAGTTATTTGCGAAAAACCGTCTAAAAGCGTGGTAATTTTGTTGAAAAAATGAACATATTCACTGCCAAATAACTCGAAAATTATTGACTTAGTGGAAAAACTCGATAGAACAAAAGTTACTTAAAATTAGCCAGTTTATCCATTTCCTGACTTTCTTTGGACGAACATTTTTTCACCCCCAAGAGGGGGTGAAAACCACCCTCAGGGCAAAAGCACATATCGGCACAATATCACTTTTTTTGTCTGACTTGTTAGCTATGTATATGCCAAATTTCATGTCAATCCAAGCGGTTCTTTAAAATTTAGAGGTTTTGCAATATTTTACCGTTAAAGAACGGACTAAATTCTCTTCATTTTTGTATAGGTACATATTTGTTGTAAAACTAACAATAAACGAGGTAATTCAATAATACAATAATTATGCTCCAACTGTCACTATTTTCCCCTCATAACTCGGAAATATCGACCGCACGAAAAAAATTATAATAAATGAAATTATAGAAAATCGCATTTCCAATAATTTTAGTTTCAACACTTTTTGTCAAAAAATTGAAAATGGCGGAGATATTGACCAAAAACGTTTCTCGTCTAAAATCAAGATGGCGGCTAACGCAACGGAAGAATTCAGTCGAGATTTTAAATTTGGACTAATACCCTCCCTAAAGATTAGAAAAATAAAATTTGGGGCAGCTCCTAATGCAAGGTTAGGCATGTTATTCGTCTAACCCGACTGGACTATCTTTCAAATAAAGTATAAGTTTGAGTGACAAAAACCGAGTTGAATTACCTTAGGAACGCAGCTCACATTATGAATACCAGTTAAATAACGTGTGGATGTAAGCTAAAAGCAGAAAGATGTTTGTTGCATTTTCATCATCTTGTAGAAAGTTATATAATACGAAACCTTAGGATAAGTATATTAGCTAGACGGAACTTACAAAATTCATGAAATACCCGAACCACGTACCGAGCTAGAGAGAAAGAATTCAGGGCATTCTAGAAAAAAGATAAAATCAACAGACAATAATTCAAGGCAACTACAAACCAATCCATAAGTCTGAATGTGACCTACTAACAACAACGAAGAATATATTAAATCGATGGGTGGAATAGTTTAACTGGGTTCTTAATACAGAGGAAGGAGGAGAGAAAACTTGGAAAACGTAAGAGAAAAAGTCATACATATATTCCGCCGGTACTTACATATGGTGCAGAGACCTAGACTCGAACAAAAAGTAATAAAAAAATTTAACGGTGTTTCGAAAGGAAAAAAGTTAGGTCAATCTATGGACTAGAAAATGACAATGGTATGGAAAAGACGATATAAAATCCACGAGGAAAATAAACTTCCTGTAGCTGGCTGTATACTATAAATCACAAAAATAATAGATTTGTTGTAAAATGTATATATTAAAATACCCTAAATAAGGGTCACAATAATACAAAACGTTTTCGGATTAAGAAATCCATCATCAGTGTTCTAAAAGCCAAAAAATAGCATGCCTAAGCCATAAAGATATGTTGGATAGACGATTAAAACGATATAACTTCGAACTTTATAGAAGATGTCAGGAATCAGATACAGTAAAATACGTTAAGATAGGACGTCTTACGTAAATATAGCATGTAATGTATATAGAACAAACTGAGCTAGCTAGAAAACTCTTCTTAATAGACCTATTGATTTGAGAAGAAAAAGACCGAGAACAACGTTACTTGAAAATATCGCTGAAGACATGACAAATATAGAAATAATTCCTTGATGGAAAAGAGATGATGAATACGGATGATTGGAGAGAAATTTTTGAGGAGGCTAGGACACACACAGCGTTTTAAACTCATAATGATAATTAGTATTTAAAACCTCTTCCACTTTTCCCATTTTTCTTAACACCTCGATATTTGTGGCACTATGCACCCAGCTAATAATATTCTTCTCCTTTACGTGCCATCTCCGCGACGAAGTATGGCAATCGTCATTGCTATTCTCACTTTTGATACTACAGCCCGAAAGAATTCAGGTGAGCTGCATCCAAACCATTCTCTGAGATTTCTCAGGCAGGACATTTTTCTCCTACTTTTGCTGCGCCTTCCTTGAATCTTTCCCTGCATAATTAATTGTAGGAGTTCATATCTGTCACCACGTGTTATATGACCGAAGTATTGAAGGTTTCTTATTTTGATGGAATCCAATATCTCCCTGCTGTTATCTATTCTCCTTAGTACTTCCTCATTGGTTACTCTGTCTGTTCAGGAGATTCTCAGCATTTTTTGATACGTCCACATCTCAAATTCTTCCAATCTATTGAGGCATTGTTTATTAAGAATCCATGTCTCCACACCATATAAAAGAACAGAAAATACATAACATTTTAGTACTTGCTTATTAAGATTTAGGCTGAGGTCTCTACTACATAATATTTGTTTCATATTAGTGAATGCACTTCTAGCTTTTTCTCTTCTTATTGGGATTTCTTTGGTATAATCGTTTGTTTCACTAATGTTTGTCACTAAATTGTAATTATGAACTCGTTCTATCGTCTTATAATTTACGTGTAGATTGATGTTTCTAATATTTTTCTTTGATATAACCATGAATTTTGTTTTCTTGACGTTTAGTGACAGATCAAATTCTTCACTCGTTGCAACAACCTTATCTAAAATTCTTTGTAGATCTGTAATAGTTTCTGCTATTACTTTTGTGTCATCGGCGTATCTAATTTCACATATGGGTAGGCCATTTATTTTTATGCCTGCTACTTCATCTTCTAATGCTTTTTTGAATATTTCTTCTGAGTATGCATTAAACAGTGATGGCGACAAAATACATCCCTGTCTAACGTCTCTTTTTTGATTTTTATTTTATTGGTGTTTAAATTATTTATTCTTATGACAGCTTCTTGTTCACAATACATATTATTTATTATTCTTATGTCCCGTGTGTCGTTGTTCTTTGTTCTCAGTAGTTTTATTAACGGATTATGTTTCACCGTATCGAATGCCTATAATCTAGGAAGCAGACATTGATGTCCTAGTTTACATCTAAACATCTCTGTATTAGCACATTTACTGTAAATAATGCTTCTCTGGTTCCATGAGCATTTTTAAATCCGAACTGAGTTTGTCCAATGCCTTGTTATAACTTTTTTTATATTCTACGATGAATAATCTTTAGAAATACTTTGAGTAGGTATGTGGCACATTAGACTGATAGTATGGCGTTTCTCTTTTTCGGTATAGTCACGAATGTTGATAGAAGCCATTCTTTAGGAAATATACCTGTTCTGTATGTGATATTAAATAATTCGACAATTACATGTATGTTGCAGTCGGCTATAAGTTGCAATATTTCTGTCGGTATTTCGTCCGATCCTTCAGCTTTCCCAGTTTTCATTTCTTTAATGGTGTGTTTTACTTCACTTTCTGTTATTTCTGGTCGAGTCTCTTCAACGAAATATTCGTTATCTATTGTGTCTCGTTGGTCGTTAAACAGCTGTTCTATATAGTTTGTCCATACCATCAATTTGTTTTCTGTATCCATTACTATGTCTCTCTTTTAATCAACTAGTATAGTTTGTTTGTATTTTGGTTTTCTAGTTAATTCTTTTATTTTTCTGTGTACATTAAAGCGTCTTATTTATGTTGTAGCGTTTCTATTTTATCACATTTTTCTTTTAACCAATTTTCTTTTGCTATGCGAATTTGTCGCCGTATTTCATTTTGTGTGTGCTAGTATAACGATTTATTTTTGTCCTTATATACTCTTATTTTGTTCACTAAGTTTAGTATTTCGTCTGTCATCCAATCATTTTTCTTTTTTTTTTTGGTTTGCGTAGATACTTTTTTGAAGGTTCTATTAAGTCAGCCTTTATTTTTTCTATAGCTCCATAATTCGGGACCTCCAATCCGTCTCAAACATATTTCTTTAACTTTCAGGCGTCTACCCCATACACTTATATAGAGAACACTTATCATCTTATCACTTATATGGAGAACACTTATCACATTTTTTTAGTTTGGTGAAAGCATTTCTTGCCTGTCCTATTCTTGCTTTAATCTCTTCTGTGCACTCATTACTTTCATTAATCCAATCGCCATACTTTGGTTCAAATAGACAAATACTAACCAATGTCCCAATAATTACAACTTACTCTGTATACAATGCACAATGATAAATGAAAATGCATCAAACCTTTCTTTAATCTTACATCCCATGCGTATATTATTTATTTTAACCATACGCAATAATTGTCTTTTTTTTTCTCCTTTCTTTCTATATTTATAGTTGATTTCATTCAAAAAAATGATCAATATTTCTAAAACCCTCAAAAGGGTTGTTAACCTTCCACCAAAGCCATGACTGGGCTTGATTAATTTTTATCAACTAAATATAAAATCTCTCAATGAGAGACTGAAACAGGTTCGTAAATGAACATCGTGTAAAAATATTGTCGATATAAAATTTAATAATTCATAAGATTTATGCAGTTGGCTGAAAGTAGGTTCTATCCTTGACCTAAAAAAGTTATTGATGTATCTTTACTACTGCTGATATTGTGTGTCTAATATTAAATTTCCTTGAAATGCTACACACATAGAGAACGGTGTTGTACTAAAATGTTTATTGTTCATAAACTTAAAAATAAGGCGAAATTATAGGGCTCTTAGCGTCCCATCTTGTTCTCTTACGTGTTCTGTTAGTGTCATTTTACTGTGCTAATTTTTCTTTACGTTTATGTATAACTTGAAAGTGTAATGTTAGTCTACTTACTACAGTTTACACATTTTTCGTGACCCATTTCCATACTTTAGGAAAGTTTGAAGTATCCAGTTATCTTGGAATAAACTAAAATAATAAACAAGACACCAAAGAATTTTCGGAATTAAGATACCAATTGTAAAATTAATCCTCACTTTTTATTTATAGACCAGGACGCATATGTAAACATATTAGTACATTTGGACGTTGAGAGGTGACTCAATTTTTTTTGCAGAAATTGTTTGAAAATAACTCAAATAATAATACTTGAGTTACCCTCCCTCCCAAAAGCGTCCGGAACATTGTTTAAATAATCAAAATGTCAAAAATTTAAGGAAAAATTCGATTTTTTTCTTCGTTTTTTGATTGTAACTTTAAAAGTGTTCATTTTCGAGAAAAGTTGTATAAACATAAAAGTTGTATAATTAAATTTCCTACAATATAGAATTGTTTAAAAATTTAAAAATAGTCACCCTTGTTGTAAAATAGCAATAATTGCGGAAAAACCATACAAAAACAAGTATTCGCATTTTACATTTTTCAACCATTTATGCTACACTTAGGACCTTCATATTTCACCAAGAAAAACTTTATGATACAATAAAATAATACTGTAAGTTTCGTTAAGATCGGTTTAATAAATTTTGCAAAATAAATTGTGCAATCCAGCTTTAGCAAAAAAAAATTAATTTTTTCGAAATGTTACAGGACTGAAAATAAAGCAGATAGCAAATTGAAATTTTTTTTGTTTATAGAAGCGTACTGTACCTTTCATTTGCAATTTGCAAAACTAAAATCGATTAACTAACACGGCGTCAGGAATTTTGTAAGATAAACATTAATTATTGGTACTACGCGCAGGACAGCGGATAGTTTGCTCTGATTGGGCATTCCAATGACCTTTGATAATGATTGATACATTTTAGTTTTTATTACATTTCGATATAAATAAATAAATTTGTTTATTGCAAAATAAAAACACATACTCTATCCTTTAAAATTACACTTTTTTGGCAAAAATTTTCTTTGTTCATATATTTTAACTTAGAGAATAAAAGTTTATTATTTTTAAACATATGCAATTGTTTAAACAATATTTCACAAGCAATAATAAAATTTGTTTGATTTTTGTGGAATTAAAATATTAAAATATAACAAAATATAGAGTAAGAAAATAATATATTAGATAAAGATTGGAAGAAATTTTTTTGAAAATCAACTTGTGTGAATCAAACACCGCTGTCCTGCGCGTAGCACCAAAAATTAAGGTTTATTTAAAAAATTTCCTGACTCCGTGGTTACTAATCGATATTAATTTTGGAAATTGTAAATGAAAGGTGCAGTACACTTCAATAGGTAAAAAAAATTCAACTTGCTATCTGCATCATTTTCAGTCCGGCAACATTTAAAATAATGAATTTTTTTTGCGAAAGCTGGATTGCAAAATTTATTTTGCAAAATCTATTAAACCGATCTTAATGAAATTTACACTTTTGTTTTACTATATCATAAAGTTTTTCTTGGTAAAATATGAATGTCCTTAGTGTAGCATAAATGGTTGAAAAATGTAAAATGCGAATACTTGTTTTCGTATGGTTTTTATCGCAATTATTGCTATTTTGCAACAAGGGTGACTCTTTTTTAAATTTGTAACCAATTCTATATTGTAGTAAATTTAATTACGCAACTTTTATGTTAGTGGAAATTTTCTCAGAAATGAATAGTTTTAAAGTTATAATCAAAAAACCAATAAAAAAATCGAATTTTTCTTTCATATTTTGACATTTTGATTATTTAAACAATGTTCCGGACCATTTTAAGTGGGAAGATAACTCAAATATTATTATTTGAGTTATTTTCAAGCAATTTCTGCAAAAAAATTTGAGTCACCTCTCAACGTCCATCTCAAAACAGATGCACCCTGGACTATTAGATTTCTAAGAATTTTTATGTTATAATTTTTTGTTGACTATAATAAAGCTTTCGATTAAGTACGTCATGAACTAAACTTACGTGCATAGAAATCAGCTCACTTTAAAATTTGGTCATTTTTGATGTCTCATATTTCCTAAACCTGTTGGCCGATTTAAGTGATTTTTTGAACATGCTAAAGCCTGATTCTTTAACAATACCACTGTAATAATATTGTTGCTAAATAGGTAAATGTTCCTTGACACCAGGTTGTTAAGGGTAAAGGCGTACAATGTCGCCTGTCAAAATTTTTAATGTTTTTTTAAATGTGTTAATTTTTTTAGAATCCTGAGAAAACTAATAAGTACTTTTGAAAAATTTAAACACCGAATAAAATATTACGTTATTACCGAGAGCCGAAAGTCCTTTAGAATGAACAAAAAGCTTTTTTGAATGAAATGTTTGCAATTAAAAATCACATTAAATTTTCCATTTAATTTTCACCCCTGTAACTTATAAAAATAAACATTATCGAAGTTTTCAGGGAGTTTCGGCCCTCGGTAATATAATCTTTTATTCTGCGTTTAATTTTTTCAAAAATATTTATTAGTTTTCTCAGGATTCGAAAAAATGAATACATTTAAAACACATTGAAAATTTTGACAGGCGACATTTTGCGCCTTTCTCCTTAAGCAATTTTTAAAAACATAAAAATATACAGTGTGTTCCATTAAAAATGAAGCTTATGTATCATACTAGGCTTGAGTGAATCACCCTGTACATTTAAATTAAATTTATATTAAAAAAGCCTGTACATTTACATATAAAAGTTGATGGATCTGATTGTTTTTGGTAATTTTTTAAAACAAGGATAGAAATAATTTTATT
This sequence comes from Diabrotica virgifera virgifera, assembly GCF_917563875.1. Lineage (NCBI taxonomy): Eukaryota > Metazoa > Arthropoda > Insecta > Coleoptera > Chrysomelidae > Diabrotica > Diabrotica virgifera. Next base: position 195,356,415 of record NC_065447.1, on the reverse strand, counting down.
CCATACGTAGTTTTCACACTGTATAATTTAGATTGAAGGGTTGAGTGATTTTACATTGAAGGATTCATGTTCATGTTTTTATTCCATACGTAGTTTTCACACTGTATAATTTAGATTGAAGGGTTGAGTGATTTTACATTGAAGGATTTATGTTTATGTTACGTTATTCTTTTGTTTTCATTTCAATTTTTTTTATTTTTACTGTGAGTTTGATTACATTTCAGTTAAATGTGAGTTAATTGAAATTTTTCGGGCGAATTTTACCAATTTTCATAAAAGTTTTGACAGCTTAATGAAACATTTTTATGATTTTTTTGAATTTGCTCTTTATATATTCATACCTGTGTTAACTAATTAACAATGATAATACTCTGGACAAGTTAGCAAAATACAAGGAAAAGATAGTTACCCGCAATATTATTGATGGAATCGAGTCTTATGATTCGATATATTAATAATATAGGTAGGTATGCAAAGTCCGCAGATAGTGTGCTACTTCTTTTCTAAACAAAATGGCGCCCCCAAATCGTGTTTTTTTAATTATTGCTCCATATTTCCAAAGAATTTAACTTTACACCAAAAACACCCAAATACAAATTAACCGTAACTAAATTCTGGATGACAGGTTTTTCCTGATTTACTTCGACGAAAATTTTCCTCGGATAATCCGAGTTTTTCCAACAAAATCTTTAGTTTTCAACTAAAATTTTAGGTAAGTAATTATCTATTAATAATTAAATAACTTGGTGGTACAAAAGCCCTTTTGGTTGATTATATATACAGAAGCCAATGGAAATTAAACGAAGATTTTAGCAACAATTAAATTGTTAATTAACAAATTACGGTCGCTATAATAACCATAATAATCACGATACATAGGAATAACTATGATTTTTGTATAAATAGACACTATACCTCATATCTTATATAATTTACAGAGTTGAAATTGGACTATTTAAGCGGCCTCAGGAATATTTTAAAATTATGAACAGTTTTTTGGCTTATAAAAAAATAGAATATCTCGGCAAATATGAAATTAAATTAAATTATGGAAACGGTATTGGAAATAACTTGAAATAAAGCTTCTTTCAAAAGAAAAACCGTTTAATTGTGATGAGTGAATCCTGAGACACAACCACTCAAAGTTGACAGGCATGTACGGCGAAGGTATAAAGAATCGGATGGTAATTTTTGAACAATCACCTTTTTATTTCGATCCTCTTTCTAGACATAAATTTTCATATCTTTAAGAGACTCATAACATATATTATAATAATAAAAACTATCGCTATTACGAGTGAAAAATACCAAAAATACCCAAAATTCCAATCAAAAATTAGGTTGCAAAAAGTGGAATCTCAAAGGTCAAAATCGCTATACGTTAAAAAAATGCATTTTATCGGCTTCCCATATTTTTGTTTGTTCCCAAGTAACTCGAGTAGAGGGACCTAACTAACGTATTAATAAATGTCAAAGTTGCTTTTGTTTTGTTATAATAAATTAATTTATTTATTATAAGAAAAATGTTTAATTTGTTTAAACAAAGATTTTTTAAATAATTATACAGTTTTCAAATGAGAATATTTGTATTTTAAACGTTAAAAGGTACGCGTGTGGTAAGTTTTTCTAAAAAAGTCTACAACTGAAAGAATATCTATGTAGTTTTTTTTATAAATAAATTAATTGATTATAACAAACCAAAAGTAATTTTGACATCTAATAATGCGTTAGTTAGGTGGCTTTACTCGGGTTAATTGGGAAGAAAAAAAACTAAGAAAATTGCTACATGGAAAGCCGAGAAAATACATTTTTTTACGTAAGTATAACGATTTTGAACTTTAAGATTCCATTTTCCATAATGAAATTGCTGGTAAATAACTTTTCCCAAAAATGGCCTATTCTCCGATAATTTGCCCAGACTGGACTTTACAGCCCACAGACTGGACTGACTTTATAATGAATAAATGTGTAAACTGTAGTAAGAATGTTTAGGATAGAATTGAGAAAGTTGGAACTCTATCTTATAATCTATATTTCTATATCAATGTATCTGGCAAAATAAATGATGTGGTACTAAAATACCTAAAGTGTGTAGATTAATCAGAAATCTATGTAAAGTATAAACTATAATAACTTTTTAGAACTATTAAGGGTAGTACTATCTAATTTGATATATACAGTTTATTTATTTGGAATGTCTTAATTTTGATCACAATTTAAAAACTATTTAGAATATTAAATATTTACAAAGTAGATTTCTGAAATTAATAAAATAGAATTTGTGTATTTATAAACGATGTTAAGAAAACAAAGTGATAGGTACAAAAGTACTACGCACATGCAGGATATAGAAAGAGAGGGAACATTTATTATATCAACGTAGTTGGTGCAACTGTTTTTGATTTCAAATAAATGATATTTTTGTTTTAATTTTACACTTTTTTAAAACCACTTTTATTAACACAGAAAATAATATTACAATATTTGATACAACTTTAACACAATGACAGAACTACTCAAACATTGAATTAGGTACTACTATTTTTAAATGTCAACTCCCTGTATTTGTACTAATACATTTTCTGACGTTCCACACTTTTCGGGATATTTTGGGATTTGTCCATGACATTTCGAACATTCTTCTTCTGCCTTCACTTTTGGCGTGCGTAGAAGTGCATTTGCCAAAACATTACTTAGTACGTATTGCATTTGGCATTGTCCTTTTTATGAGCATTTTTCAGTGCGTCACAAATGATAGAAAAAAAGGTAAGTCCGTGATAATACACATTTATAACATTTATTCTAACATGACATTTTAGTAAAATCTGACAGTTGTCACATTTTATTTGCAATTTGGCATAAAAACAAATCAATTGTGTTTATTGTATTTAAAAAATGGTATTTTCTTTGATTTGTATAGTCTTATAAATTGTACAGATTATATTCGTAGATATATTATATAATTCGTAAATATTTTTTTTCGATTATAGCGCCATCTATCGACAACTAGAGTAAATGTTATAAATGTCTGTAATCACCGACGTGCCTTTGTTCTGCCTCATATAATTTAATGCGTTAGAAAAAAAATCGAAAAACTGTGACGCACCGAAAGATGCTCATGAGAAAAATAATAGTGCTCATGGCAATATGCAATACTATCCTTATAGGCCAGGGTAATAAGACAAAAATATACCCTGTTCGTGACACTTCAGCAGCCAGGGTACTGAAGCGTTTTTTCGACAAGTAATACCTATAGGAACAAATTGTAACTATTTCCTGCGTAGGATCTGGCGGCCATTTTTATTTATAAACAATTAACTGCCAAAAAATGGCATTTTTCCCTTTTTTTTTCAAATCAATGGAAAATAGTGAAACTTATGATTTTTTTAGTACAAATATTTTTGAGATTACGGAAAAAGCTTTAAAATGACATATTACAAGTTAGATATAGTCATTTATTTTTAATATAATTGCAAAAAAAGGTCGGAATTGCAAAAAAAATATTTTCGCAATAACTGTTGTAGAAATTAGTGTACAGGTTTGAAATTTTTATCAACTGAGGGTTCTTTGGTGCTTAATATGTGATAAAAATTTCAAAGCGATTCATTCAACTGTTTAAATTTTATTCGAATTGTTTATCTCAGAGAGCATTTTTTTTACAATAACATAAGTCAGAAAAAAATGACGTTAGAACCATGCCACAGGTGTCAAATGGAAGAGCATGAGCTATTTTTTCAACTTGGTTTAAAAAAGCGAATAAAAAATGCTTTTATTAATAATAAATAATTATGCAAAAGTATCGTAAATCTTTCCTTATAAACTTTTTGAATAACTTTTTTCAAAAAAATTAATTTTTTACCCTGTTTTAAGTGCACAACTACCAAGTAATGTTATTTATATCATAATTGATAAAAAATTGTAATAAATATATATAATTTCTTATATAACAAAATAAAAAGTTTATAAGGAAAGATTTACGATACTTTTGCATAATTATTTATTACTAATAAATGCAGTTTTTATTCGGTTTTTTTAAACCAAGTTGAAAATATAGCTCATGCTGTTTCATTTGACACCTGTGGAATGGTTCTAACGTCATTTTTTCTGACTTATGTTATTGCAAAAAAAATGCTCTCTGGGATAAACAATTTGAATAAAATTTAAACAATTAAATGAATCGCTTTGAAATTTTTATCACATATTAAGCACCAAAGAACCCTTACATGACAAAAATTTCAAAGCTGTAAACTAATTTTTACAATAGATATTGCGAAATTATTTTTTTTGCAATTCCGACCTTTTTTCGCAATTATATTAACAATAAATGAGTATATCAAACTTTGTAATAAGTCATTTTAAAGATTTTTCCATAATCTCAAAAATATTTGTACTAAAAAAACCATAAGTTTCACTGTTTTCCATCGATTTGAAAAAAAAAAGGGAAAAATGCCATTTTTGACACTTAATTGTTTATAAATAAAAATGGCCGCCAGATCCTACGCAGGAAATAGTTACAATTTGCTCTTATAGGTATTACCTGTCGAAAAAACGCTTCAGTACCCTGGCTGCTCGAGTGTCATGGAAAAAACCTTATTACCCTGGACTATTAAGGTATTAATGAATTGGATATATTCGTGTTGGGGACAATGTTAGTAAAAAACGGATGGCAAAACAAATGCGGTTAAACTTTTCTATCTGTGGGTTAACGGCGAATGATTAAGCAGCCTAAGAAGTTAGCTAGGGTTATAAAAAACCCGATGAGGTATAGCATTGGGACGCTTTGAGTTAGACAATAAACATTATGTTAATAAATATAAACATATTTTATCCATATAACATACAGGAAACTCCACGCTGGTAGACACACGGGTAAATAACTGCTACGCTTAGACTAATCCGGCCCGTTCTCACCTATGACTTTCATATCTGCCATGTTATGTGACTGTCATGAAACTATTCAAAATCATTGTTTTTCGATACAAAAAATACATTCATTAACAGTATTGTTACTCTGCTTTAAGAGGCAACAGTAGCTATCAACAGGTAGAAACAAACGCGGTCCAAGATTGCGGCTGTAATTTTGAATATTTTGTTGAGATATTTGTCACACATATTCGTAATATAATAAAGAATGGAGATATCGAGCCCAATTTGCGAAATATTTTAGTATGTGGAAATTATTCTGTAATTAAATACAATATTAAAAAGACGAGCCTGTACCGCCATTAAGAAGAACAAAAAAATACACTTTCTTCAAATAAACTTTTTTATCTCATGCCTAGATTTTGTAATTTTTTATTTCTAACAAAAAATCGAACATATTATAACTAATAACTAATTAGGCAACATAGAGAAATTGTCACTGTCAATTTGACAAACCTGCGTCAGATTTTTTCTTATCTGTTCTGTTATCTTTATCGATCTCTGTCAAAGCCATTAATAAAAAAAAAATCTTTATTGATATCTGTTCAGTGCAGTAGTGTGTTATTTTAAGAATTCGTTATTGTTGTTTCATAGGAAAGTAGAGTTAATTTATAGTTAAATTAATAAATTTTTTGTGTAATTGAAATAAGTTGTTGGCCTGTCTAAAAAAATAGATTATTGTTAATTGTGAGTTTTAGTTATATGTAGGTAGGTAAGTATATTTTACGTAAAATTATTTCGAATTCTAATGCGAGTGTAATATAAAGCTTTAGGAGGATTTTTTATTCTAAAAATATTATCAATAGTTTAGCAAAATGGGAAAAGTTAATCAAACGAAGCTTATGAGTATAATTGTCAAAATATTGATCTTAGATCATTCAAAGATTATCACTGTTGCCAAAGTTTCGCAGACCTTACGAAAAAAGGTATGATACTATCTCCCGAAGTTATATTGATGACGCGCTACTCTATTCTCTTAAAAAAACTTTATTCAAATATCAACAATATTACAATACTTTATAACTATTACAATTTTAACACAATGACAACTAGAAACTTCAAATACAAATGTTCTATAAACTGTCAACTTTCTATGTATATGTCTATATTGGTTTCTATACATTTTTTATGCTCTAGCTAGACGTCACTAGACATAAAAGTAAACAGTGCAACAAGTGAAGGGTCCAGGATTGTATTAGATCAATGTACCCGTGTGTCAAGTAGCGTGACGGTTACTGTGTACATACCGACTTTATATCATATTTATTTGTTGATTTTATTGGTCCTTAAAAATTTGTTCTTCTTCTTCAAAATTTATATTTCTATTTGATTAATATTTTGTAATTCAATGTTGATGCTAAAAGTGCCAGATATCCTGCAACTTGTAGTGCATTATGTATATCCCATGAATTGCTTTTATTAATTGAACAATCAAGAAAAATGGGATCTAGATCTTCATCCTGTCCACACTCGCAGTATCTTCTTCTTTAAGTTCCATCTTCTATCGAAGGTTGGAAATCATCATAGCAATGCGGACTCTGTCGACTGCCGCTCTAAACAGCTCAGCACTACTGCATTCGAACCAGTCCCGTAAGTTCTTAAGACAGGATGTTCTTCGTCTTCCCACATTTCGCTTTCCTCGGATTTTGTTTTGCATAATAAGCTGTAATTGGCACGAATTGCCACCCTGAAATGCAACTAGGCCGCACACATCGCTCGAATCAGTGATGGTAGGTGGACGAAGAGATTACTTGATTGGAGGCCGAGATTATACAAAAGAAGTAGAGGAAGACTCCTACTCGTTGGACTGACGATTTTAAGAAAATGTCAAGAAGTTGGATGCAAAGTGCTCAGAATAGAGCACAATGAACAAAAATGAGGGAGGCATATGTCCAGGAGTGCGCGCAAAGGGTTGGATGATGAATAGGTTGTAATAATGTGTATTTTTGCCCTCTCATCACATGTCCCAAGTACTTAAGTTTTCCAAACTGGAACATGAAGTAAAACCACTCCTATGTAAAAGGTACATTTACTAAAATTTTTAAAAGTCCCAATGGATTGAATAAAATGTGTTCATCAGAACGTTTTAGAACCTATCGGTCCATCATCAGTGAATTTGAATACTAACAAAATAGCCGCAGAACCAAACAATGGTTGTGATTATAAATCAATCTGCATAGTGTTAAATTAATATTGTAAAGGCTAAACGCCGATGTTCATGGATATAACCTCTGGGAACATGGTGATACTCTACCCGAGGACACAATCAACCATCTTAGGTCAACGATGACTACCAAGTGAACCAACGCCATCGTAATTTTTTTTTCTGGCGTTTCTCTGAATTTCTTTGTATCTATTCGGGTATTTTGCTTTTAGTCCAGAAAGCCACTGCGCATCCGCTAGGGAAAATATTCTTATTCGTATTTTTTGCACAATCTTACTCAAAAAGGACTCCTTTTAACTAATTTGCATGTTGCCAGGACCAAAAGGGGGTCAAAAAGTTTTTAAACGTTTTTTTTTTTGTTTTTTTCCTAAAATTATTTTTTTGCATGGAAAAAAGTTTTTTTGGATTTTTTGGATCATTCCAAACCGAAAAGGTCTTTAATGACTTTTATCTAAAAATGATAGTTTTTGACATATAAGCGCATAAAAATTGAAAAATTGCGAAATCGGCCATTTTTAGTCCTCAAAAACTATGTGAAAACCTGAAAATTTGAATGTTGCCAAGGTAGGTAGATATTTTTTAAACGTCGATTGATGAAATCCCTAAGAGTTTTTGCAATACAATATTCAAAACTTCTTTGTTTTTTAATTGCTAATCAAGCGTGCGCGACACTATTTTCCACCGACAGTATGGTGCAAATGAAAGGAATAAATTCGTTATTTCGTAAACCGGCGACTTTAAGGAAAAATCCCGAAACAGGTCGATTTTTATTTTTAAGTTATGATATTGGGCATATATGATATACTAGTGACGTCATCCATCTGGACGTGATGACGTAATCGATAATTTTTTTAAATGAGAATAGGGATCGTGTGCTAGCTCATTTGAAAGGTTCTTCAATTCTCTATTCAGTAATATAAACATTTACATAATTATTTATACAGGGTGTCCAAAAAAATTTTATTAAATTAAATTATTTGACAAAAAAAGAAGCAGAAGGACACCCTGTATAAATAATTATGTAAATGTTTACATTACTGAATAGAGAATTGAAGAACCTTTCAAATGAGCTACCACACGATCCCTATTCTCATTTAAAAAAATCATCGATTACGTCATCACGCCCAGACGGATGACGTCACTAGTACACCATATATGCCACAATATCATAACTTAAAAATAAAAATCGACCTATTTCGGGATTTTTCCTTAAAGTCGCCGGTTTACGAAATAACGAATTTATTCCTTTCATTTGCACCATACTGTCGGTCGGTGGAAAATAGTGTCGAGCACGCTTGCTTAGAAATTAAAAAAAATAGGAGTTTTGAATATTGTATTGCAAAAAGCTCTTCGGGATTTCATCAACCGATGTTTAAAGAATATCTAGCTACCTTGGCAACATTCAAATTTTCAGTTTTTCACATAGTTTTTGAGGGTTAAAAATGGCCGATTTCGCAATTTTTCAATTTTTAATCGCTTATATGTCAAAAACTATCATTTTTAGAGAAAAGTTACTAAAGACCTTTTCTGTTTGGAATGATCCAAAAAATCTAAAAAAACTTTTTTCCATGCAAAAAAAATAATTTTAGAAAAAAAAAACAAAAAAAAAACGTTTAAAAAATTTTTGACCACCTTTTGGTCCTGGCAACATGCAAATTTGTTAAAAGGAGTCCTTTTTGAGTAAGATTGTGCAAAAAATCTGAATTAGAATATTTATCCTAGCGGATGCGCAGTGGCTTTCTGGACTATTTATATTTACTTCGTTCTTTCATAAGTTCAAGAATTTCTACGGTCATCCAAAGTTTTATTTTTTCTCCAAGTGGTTTGAGGGTTTCTTTTCCAACTGACCCTAGGGCATGTTGAATTTTTTTCCCATTTTTGTTCAACAGCCAGAGTTTCTGCTCTGTCTTCTTTGACTTTCCTTAAATTCTCGTTAATTTTAAATTTCGTTTCCGCGTAATATGTGTTGTCTTGTTTGAGCTGCTTTGTTTCCATGATTTTATTGGAGCTAGGGCTCTTTTCCTTCTTTAGTTTCACTCTCATAGACAAAACAACAGGGTTGTGATTGGAGGATATGTCCGCTCCTGGATAAGTTTTAGATGATATTATAGAATTTCTATATCTTCTGTTGACGATAATATAATCTATTCGATTTCTGACTATTTTGTTATTATTGTCAGCTGGTGACTTCCATGTATATAGTCTACGTTTAGGAAGTTTGAACAAAATATTTGCAATTATGAGTTCCTCATTGGTACAGAAATCAACAAGCCGATCGCCACGTTCACTCCGTTACCCGAGTCCATATCGCCCCACGCAATTCTCCACTTCTCCTTGGCCGACTTTAGTGTTCAAATCGCCCATTAATATTTATATCATGTCTTTTAGTTAGCCTTAAGACATTGCCAATTTGTTCATAGAATGGTGTCTTCATCCTTGTCTGCAGTGGGTGCATATACTTGGATTGTATTTATTTTACGATTTAAATGAGAGTTGAGAGACAGCATTAATACTCGATCAGGGTAGGGAACAAAGTCACAAATAGCTTTCCGAGAATTTTTATCAACTATAATTCCAACTCCCTGTTTGTGATTGGAGTCGTTGTTTTAAGTTCTCGCAGTACTCGCAGTATAGATGTGTTTTAATATTGATTCGATGTAAATGAGTTCCAAATATACCATGCTCCCTCGCATTCTTATTATATTCGGTAAGTATCTTCGATCAATCTATGGAAAATTAATTTTTTTTTAAACCATGGTGTATACAAGAATGAGTGTTTCATTTTTCCAAGCCATTTTCCTTTCAATTTATTAGAGTTCTTCCAAAAATTTTTGTGATTTTCCTTGATTGTGGCTTTCAATAATTTTGTCATTATGATATTATAATCTACCTTTATATTAGCAGGGACTTTGAGACTACTTCCACAATTTTTGCTAGTTTATCTACATATTCATTTTGTTTAATACCACTTTGTCCTAGGATCCATGTTAGTTTTAATGTATTGCCATTATTGTTGGCTTAAACCGATTTTTGTGGTTGATGATATAAAACGATATGTTTTAGCAAATTAATCTATTCTAGTGTATATGGTCTATCAGTCTAATAATTTTTTCTCAGCACACACTAATCGTTTTATTTATTGCACTAATTTCTGCATTACATATACGTACATATACAGGGTGTTTCATTAATAATTGTCCACATAGTAACTGGAGACATCTTAGCACAAAATATGAAGATTTAACCTAAAACACTTAAATAAAATATGGTTCCTTACTGAGTTACAGGGTGTTTTATCTTAAAATTTAAAAACTATTTTTGCTCAGTATTTTAAATCTATTCACTGTATCCTTTTCATACTTGGCAGGAAGTATAGGTACTGTACAAACTACTAAATTATGTTAAACAAACGTTTCTGGCTATTACCAGAGGCGTACGACGGGGGAAAGTGAATGGTTGACCCTTTCCAAATTCTACGCCACTGGAAGAATTGTTATTTTAGTTCAATTTTTGGATTCTCCAATACTTTCTATCAAAATAATATATTCTTTATTCGTAACGATAAAGTCATTAGTTTTCGAGATCTTTGAAGTTAAAAATGAAACGACACGGTCATTGTGATTAATGTATTGTGTAGCTTCATTTTTAATTTCAAATATCTCGAAAACTAATCATTTTATCGTTACGAATGAAGAGTATTTTATTTACATAAAAAATATTGGAAAATCAAAAAATTACACTAAAATAGCAATTTTGCCAGTGGCGTAGAATTTGGGAAGGGTCAACCTGCCACTATACCCTGTCGTACGCCTCTGGTAGTAGCTAGAAACGTTTATTTATCTTAATTTAGTAGAGTCTACAGTACCTACACTTTCTGCCAAGAATGATTAGGATACGTCAAACAGTTTTAAAGTATTGGGTCCAAATAATTTTTAAATTTCAATCATGTATATCATAAATTAATCAAAATAACTGTGCCCTTTCATATTTAACTTAATATCTCGAAAACTATGACTTTATCGTTACCAATGAAGAGTATATTATTTACGTAGAAAGTATTGGAGAATCTAAAAATGGCACTAAAATAGTAATTCCTCCAGTGGCGTAGAATTTGAGAAGGGTCAACCATCCAACCAGCCACCCTGTCGTACGGCAATGGTAGCAGCTAGAAACGTTTCTTTATCATAGTTTAGTAGGGTATATCGTAGTCGCACTTTTTGCCAAGTATCAAAAGGATACGTCGAATAGTTTTAAAATGCTGAGCAAAAATAATTTTTAAATTTTTAGATAAAACACCCTGTAATTCAGTAAGGAAACATATTTTATTAAAGTGTTTTAGGTTAAATCTTCGTATTTTGTGCTAAGGTTTCTCCAGTTACTATATGGACAATTATTAATGAAACACCCTGTATACCCAGTGACATTAGAAGTGTTACTCCCAGAAGGAATCATTTCTTGAACTTAATCGTTTGGCAACACAATGACTATATTTAAAGCATGCTATGAAAACAATATCAATGTTTTATCTTTTATAGTTTTTGTAAAAACAAAGTTGTATCTTTCAATTTTTTGTGAAAAGACCAATTTATGAAGACCGGTTGGTACAGAAATTTTTAGTTATTATTCCTCAGTCTAATTGTATTTAGTGCAGGAATATGCCTTGAGTTCAAAGACACCAAAATTACCACCATTTTAACGATTTTGACAGTGGTAGAATTATTTCCAATAGAGATATGGGTTTGTCGTATCGCGAAATTGGCCGTCCTGGTAATTGTACGGCAATGACAGATATGCGAGTGTGTCGTGCGTAGACAAACGAAGGTAGAGCAACCTGAAGAAGACCAACTAGTCAACCGAGGCGTACCACAGTGCGTCAAGATAGGCGCTTTAGACTCCTGGTCCTGCGAGACCGTTTTGCTACTACGAGATAAATTGCTGGCCAATGGTTTGGAGTAGAAGGTAGACTTGTTAATATACGTACCCTATATATCGTCGCATTCGAGCCTTTGGACCTGTTTCATTCCGCCCAAGATGAGTGCTTCCTTTGACTGCGGACCACTGTCTTCAACGTTTGAATTGATGCAGAGAACGGCAGCATTGATTGGCAGAATGGCATAATGCAGCATTCAGCGATAAATCACGATTTGTTTAGGTATGCATGATGGTCGTAAGATGATAAGACGCCGCCGCACTGTGGTTCAAAATGCCGAAAACATGTTCATCAACGTTTAAAACCGTACATTTTTATACACTTCGGTTGATTACGAATCTGACATTATTTTTTCTGAAAAACAAAATGGCGGATCCAACATGGTGGAAAGCAATTGAAAATATGTCAAAAAGAACAGTTTTTGTCAAATTTGATATTTTAAGGTCGCTGATTACAAATCTAATATTACTTTTCTTTTAAACAAAATGGCGGATCCAATATGGACGAAAGAAATTCGAGAATTTTATTTTAAACGCATATTTTACTTAGAATTTTATATTATAAGGGATTTTTTAAACTGCTAATTACCAATACATTTTCTTTATGAAGTACAATATTCAGAACCTATTACTTATGTACAACCGATCATACATACTCAACAATCGCCAGAATCATGTAACATGCGCCATTTCAAACTTTTATATTCAAACAACTGTCAGCATTGCCTAGGCACTTTCAGGCAGCTAAACAAAAGCAATTCTGTATCTTCTTAGAACATATTTTAAGATAAATAATCATTAGTCGCAGAATTATGTAAAATTTTGTACTTTTTGAACGTATCTTTACAAAATTTTGAATATTTCAAATATTTTTTCACTATTTATGCATTAACAAATTTAAGGCATTTATTGTCACCAACTCTTAAGTTATCTTACACCTTAGATTACTACAAACTTAAAATAGAAGAATCTGCTTTACAGCGATAAAATTGATAAACAACAAAGCGTTTTACTGCGTTTTCAATATACGCGTTCTTTTTCACTTTGTCTGCCGGCCAAAATAACCCCGGACATGGCTCACTTGTTCCTGATATATGAACCAGAATACATTCAGTCTGATCCTGCGTATTAGGACTCTACGATAGTATGAGAAAACAACTGTAAACATGAAAATCCCTAAATAGGGACTTTTTTTCGCCGCATGACCACGTTTTCAGCATTTGGAACCACTGTGCGCCGTGGAGATCGACGAGATATCGGATTTGTTGTTGAAATGCATCTACACAGGACAGTTGGGGTAATGGTTTGGGGGTTATTGACTATGGTAGCCGATCACCACTTTTGTTAAATCGAGGCTGTATGACAGATGCGCGTTATGTTGATGACATCTTACAAACCACTTTACTGCCTTATTTAGACGGCCGTCGACACGCCGTTTTTCAGGAAGACAACGCGCGTCGCCATATTGTACGTCAAACTATGGATATTGTTCAAGAAGCTGGCGTTAATTTTTTGCCTTGGCTACACCGTTCACTTGGTTTAAATCCTATCAAACATGTGTGGGATATGATGGGGAAGAGACTGTCCACTTTGCACCATCCTCCACAGACTTTGGCACAGTTAATCCGTGAAATTCAAGTTGCTTGGATCAAGGTGCCACAAGTAGCCATCGATCATATCATCTCATTTTGTCAATGCCTAGATGTGTACAGGAGTGTATTCAGCTACGGGGTCGCCAAACACATTATTAATTTTTTTGATTACATGTTAATAAAAAAGTCTTGCCGATGTTATCATTTCATTCTTGATAAAAATGTACCATTTTGCAAAAAAATTAAGTTCAAGAAATTATTCTTTCTGGGTGTAAAATTTCTAATGTCACTGAGTATATTTAGCTCAGATAGTAGTTTTGGAAAATAGAAGTAGTTTGAATTTGTTTCTGCTTTGAAAATCATGTTATTATTTAATGCTTCTTATCTTTAATCAAGAGACTTTTTCTGTATGAAATAAAACTTATGGAACTCTCATATTCGCTTCTTCCTTTATAGCTATTCGCCTTGAATAGCTGGTCTATCAGGGACTGAGTGAAGGCAACAGGTTGGATGAATTCCATGGTACGGAGCTATTGAAAGGTATAAACTAACTTAGATTTACGTCTGGCTGAACACTGGATGAGGTAGATTAGGTCGTTTATTTTCCTCGGGACGGTATATAGCTCTCCCAAGAGAAGTTTCGGACAAAGTTTTTTCTTACGTTTGGGATTGTATAACCACAGTCACCTTGGTGATTTCAAGCAAGACACCTTATTGGTTTTATTGCGATAATTTTCATTTGTCCCCCTTTTTTCTATTTAATTGATACAGAATCCAGTATTCCGTTGGTTATTGGATAAACATATTAAGTGTGTCTTTCATCTTCGTGTGAAACAATATTTCATCTTTCTTTTTGTCTTTATTAATTGTTGTTAATTTGATAATTAATCACATATCTACATAAAAATATGATTTTCTATTCCTTTCTATATAAAATATTTAGCCCATAGGCCTATGTATATACTTTATATGGCCTATATACTTTTTTTTAACTGGAGTTCAAGAGTCCAGTGTTATGCAAAATTTGTTAAATTTTTTATTAGTATTGCATGCTTTCACAGCCATAAAATGGAAAAGGATCTAGTATTTATGACATTAAAACCTCATAAACTTGACGAAGCACCGAGTAAAAGAATGCAGTATGATATAAATAGAAAATAGAGCTGCACAGATTTAATTTATGAAACGGCGAACAAAAACGGAAGCTCTAAATATTATAGCAAGAGGAAGATAGCAATAATATTGAATACATAACTTTACTGTATATTTACAGTCGTATAAACTCAATGATAATAATTGGTATATCTAAAAAGTGTATTTTATTACACAGTATGAAAAGTATGGAATAATTTCATTATTTCAGAAACAAACGACTTTAAAAAAACCTTAAAACACGTTAATTTTATTTTTTGTATGTGTAGTTTTTTGTATTAAAGCAGGTTAATGTGTGTTGAACATTATGTCATCATCATCATCATCACGTAGCACTACACAACCATGGGTGGGTCCTGGCTGACTGTACAACTTTCTTCCAATTTGTTCGGTCTTCCATCAACCTACGGTCAAATGGGATGTTCATTTTTCGGAGATCTGCTTGGATGTTATCTCTCCATCGCATTCTGGGACGTCCGAGTGGTCTTTTGCCTGTAGGAATCTCCTCCCATACCAGTCTTACAAGTCTCTCGTTATGAAGTCTGTGCACGTGGCCTGCCTATCTTAGTCGCTGTGATTTAATTTCTTGGACAATATCGGTGTCATTGTAGAGTTCTTTTAATTCGAAGTTGGTTCTGATTCTATACTGGTTTGTGTTAATGTCGTGGCGAGGTCCGAAAATTATTCTAAGTATTTTTCGTTCAAAACGTCTGAGCTTTTCTTCGTTTGATTTGGTCATGTTCCACGTTTCGCAACCATATGTTAGTAAAGGTCTGAAGATGGATTTATAGATTTTGATCTTGGAACTTCTTGTAAGATTTTTTGATTTTATAAGCTTATCCAGTGCGAATAGACAGCGATTTGCTGATTGGATTCTGTCTTTTATTTCTTCAGTAACATCTTTGTTATGTGATCACTGTTAATACACTGGAGGTCACTGGGCATCTCATTTTAATGGTCTCCCAATCGCCTTTGCAACGATGTATTCTTCGAATATTTATTTCTACAGGTTTAACCAAAATTATGTACTGAATTAATTAAAATGGAACTATAATAAATACTCATTCATCATCATCACCAATGGTGCTACAGGCCTATAAAAGAGCCTCGACCTTGGCAAGTCTATTACACCGGTCAGCTATATACATTTTCAAGTGTTGCCAGCTTGCTGCGCCTATTTTTCTAACATTCTGATCTACACCATCCTTCCATCTGAGTTTTGGCCTATCCCTATTTTTACTTCCCACAGGTTGTGACAAGAATTCTTCTAGGAGGGTTGTTCTGCTGTGATCTTGCTAGATGTCCTGCCCTTCTTAGTCTTCCCTTTTTATAAAAGATACTACGTCTTTACCACCAAATATATGTTTATACCTGTGGTACATCTCGTAGTTGTGTAAAATATGTGTAAAATAATGCATATCAACGACTACAACAACATAGAACAAGACAGGCAGAGGAGGAATATAGAATGCTAAGGAGGGAAAAGAAGAAAATACACCGCAGAAAGGAAAGAGAACATATAGAAAAAGAACTACAAGAAATTAAAGAATTAAATAAACCAACAGACACCAGAAAGTTCTACCAAAAACTTAACAAAAGCAGAAAAGAATTTAAACCAAGAACAGTGATGTGCAGAGACAAAGAACGAGATATAGTAACTCAACAGAGTGAAATACTGCAAAGATGGACTGAATTCTTCAAAGAGAAGTTTGAGCAAAATGGAGATCCACTATACGATGAAATTATACTGGATCAAACGGATACAAGAGAAACAATCCCCCCTTCAGAAGCTGAAATGCAAGAAGCAGTTACCAGACTTAAAAACAACAAGTCACCTGGATTGGACAACATTAACGCAGAATTAATAAAAGAAGGCGGAGACTCCCTATTGAATGCGATACACGAACTTATAGTGAACATATGGAATAATAAACAACTGCCACAAGACTGGAATAGCGGAGTAATCATTTCACTACATAAAAAGGGAGATCAGCTTCAATCTAACAACTACCGGGCAATAACGCTACTGACTGTGGCATATAAAATACTGTCAAATATTGTGTCTGAGCGATTGAGACCATATGCGGAACAAATAGTTGGGGGATATCAATGTGGTTTCTGCAGGCAGAAGTTCACAATAGATCAGATCTTCGTTTTGAGACAAATCTTGGAAAAGACTAGTGAATTTAATATAGAAACGCATCATCTCTTCATTGACTTTGAGAGTGCCTATAATAGTATCCATCGAGAATTTCTGATCAACGCCCTGAAAGAGTTTAATATTCCAACTCATCTCATTGAAATAGTAAAAGAAACACTTAAAGTACAAAGCATGGTTCGAATTCAAAACGCACTAACAGATACAATCCATGTTAGAACGGGCCTACGACAGGGAGATGCCCCATCCTGTATTCTATTCAACATCACATTAGAGAAAATAATTAGAGAGTCAAAAGTCAACACCAGAGGAACAATAATAACAAAAAGTGTACAAATATTGGCATTTTCAGATGAGATTGATATCATAGCTAGAAGCAAAAGAGAAATGATAGAAGCATTTAATGCTATAGAAAGAGCGGCACAAAACAGTGGCCTAAATATTAATGAAATGGAAACCAAATACATGAAGGCCAGCAAATTGACAGGCCAAAGAAACCTGCAGAATCTGACAATAGGAGACTATAACATCGAAAGCGTAAACATTTTTACATATCTAGGTTCACTAGTTACCGCAGATAACAATGTCAGCGAAGAAGTTAAAAGAAGAATACATATTGCTAATAAAACATATAATGGACTCATTAAACATCTAAGATCTAACAACATCACGAGAAAAACCAAATGCAAAATATACAAAACCCTGATAAAGCCGGTCCTTATATATGGATCAGAGACATGGACACTGACGAAAAGCGATGAGAACTTATTAGGTACGTTTGAACGAAAAATCCTTAGACACATATATAAGGGGGTGAAAGAAAATGACGTATGGCGCAGAAGATATAATTTTGAACTATATGCAGCATACAACGAACCCGACGTCATAACATCCATAAAGATCGGACGTCTGCGCTGGATGGGCCATGTTGAACGAATGTTGGAGACCGAAACACCAAAACACATAATGAAGCAAACACCAGTAGGGAGAAGGTCAAAGGGAAGACCCAAACTTAGATACATGGAACAAGTGGAACAAGATCTGAAAACACTTGAGATTACCCACTGGAAGAACAAAGCAAGGAACAGAACAGAGTGGCGGAAAATCCTAGAACATGCCAGGACCCAAAAAGGGTTGTCGAGGTACTGATGATGATGACATCTCGTAGTTGTACCTCCTCCTCCAAACACCATTTCAACAGATCTTCTTCTTCATGTATCATGTCCTTTCAGAACGTTGGTTACCATCATAGCCATCTTAATTTTATTCACTGCTACCCTAAATAGCATGCTTTTAACAACACCATACCAATCTCGCAAGTTCTTCAACCATGAGGTTCTTCTTCGTCCTGGACTGCGTTTGCCTGCTATTTTTCCTTGCATGATATTTTGTAGCAACCTATATGTGGGACCTCTCATTCCATGTCCGAAATACTCCAGCTTCCTCTGCTTGATGATTTTTATAATCTCAGTAGTCTTGCTGAGACGTTCTAGTATTGTGGAGTTTCGAATCTTCCCCACCCAGGAAACTTTTAAAATTCTTCTATAGCACCATATTTCAAAAGCCTCAAGGCGATTTAGATCGATTTTATTCACAGTCCAGAGCTCGACACCATAAAGTAAGACCGAGAACACGTAGCAGTGAAGTAGGTGGATCCTCAATGCCAATTTTAGGTCTCTGTTACATAACACCTTGGACATCCTTTTAAAAGCGGCTCTTGCCTGCCCTATCCTAGATCTAATTTCTCCGTGACTTTCTGCGTTACAATTTAGTTGCTGTCCAAGGTAAACGATTTTATCATTTTGCACAAGTTTGGTATTATTTACATATACAGTGCTAGTCAAAAGTCCGTACCCCCCCTCTTATCTTTTGAACGGTTATACCTATAATAGTGAAATTTGGAGGGAGGAAATTTTCAATACCTTTCAAACGATGTATCACTTGTCATAAGGTCCCATTTAAAATTATCTGTCACAGTGGCGCTGTAAAGTCATCTGTCACTATTACGTCACCTGTCGTGACTAGTTAAGAAGCTTACGTCCGTTTATTTCCTCCCTCCAAATTTCACTATTATAGGTATAACCGTTTAAAAGATACGAGGGGGGGTACGGACTTTTGACTAGCACTGTATATACGGTTCTATATGCTGTTGTTTACTTATTACGAGTATTTTGGTTTTTCGTGTGTTCAGATCCAAACCTTCCTCCCTAAAACTCTCAACGACACTATCAAGTAGTGTTTGCAGATCTTCTTGACTAGAAGCTAGGAAGTACTGTATCGTCCGCATATCGCATTTCAACAGATGCCACCAGATATTCCTCTCAAGATCCTTCGTTCATAGAAGCAGAAGGTTTTCATCTGCCTTGGAGATGCTCCATGTTTCTGATCCATATGTCAACACTGGTTGTATAAGAGTTTTGTATATGGTTATTTTTGTTTTTTGGTTTAAGTTTCTGCTTCTCATATGTCTTCTCATTTCAAAATAGCATTTGTTTGCTAGGACTATCCTTCTCTTGATTTCTTCCGTCATAACGTTCTCCTTGGTGATCAGGGAGCCTAAGTATGTGAATTTGTCTACCACTTCAAAGGTAGAGTTATCAACCGTGTATTGGTGACCGATGTTTCTGGCTCTATTGTTGGGTACTGTTGCCATCATCTTAGTTTTCTCCTCATTTACCTATAGGCCCTTATTTTTTGAGGCATTTGAGAAGGTAGTATATGGCAAATTTGGGATGATTTAATAAAAATATTTCCTCTGTTGTCTATTCTGGGCATCTCTGACAGCTTTTTCCAGAGCTATGTTGAAAAGGAGACACGGCAGCGTATTTCAATGTCGCAGCCCAACATGCGTTTCAAACGCCCTGTAACAAGACTTTGGTTGACTTTGCAAATAACTTTACGCATTGTAGCCTTAACCAATCTTATAAGTTTATCTGGGATGTGGAATTCATCTATGGCTTCATACAATTTGTTTCTTAGGATATAAAATACTTACTCATCAAAGTAAATTACGTTTGGAAAGAATTTACTGCCCGGTTTACTTATTGCATCATATCTAAAGGTCGTCAATTTAAAGATTTTTTATTAGTTAATAACTATCTTAGTATCTAAGTTAATTGCCATAATAAACCAACAGCTTTGGTTAACCTTGTATAAATAAATATTCAAATAAACATTGCAAAATACATCATTGCAAATACGACTAGAAGACCTTTTATTAGGTATCCCGTGACCTCGGTTTTTATTTAAAAATCGTAGATTACGTATCTTATACAAATCTCTGATGACGTAATGTTAAACACATATACCTATATAGGAATTGATGGCCGTTTAAGAGTAAACAGTAGCGATCAACAGGTAGCAACAAAATATAACTTCGGGAGATAATATCATAAACTTTGGCAACAGTGGTAATCTTTGACATTGTCTAAGATTAATATTTTGACAATATCATAGTCGCGCTAAATGGAAGTAATAGAAAACGATTTTATTATAAATAAATAGATATTTATAAAAATAAACCAAAATGGGTGAAAATTTTATGTTAAGGTAGATATTTAGAAAGGTATTTGCATGAAATATCTAATAGTAAAACAATAATAAATAATCATTTTTTAAAACATTAAAAGGGTAAACCCTTTACTTCATTCTACGTAATCATTTTTTGTTGTGAAGCGAAACAAATTTCGATTTTCGTATAATTTTGGTGCGGTTTTTAATGGACTTTTTCTTGGAAGGTTTCACTTTATTTTTCGTTTGATTAACTTTTTCCATTTTGATAAACTATTGATAATATTTTTAGAATAAAAAATCCTCCTAAAACTTTATATACTCGCATTAGAATTCGAAATATTTTTACGTAAAATATACTTACCTACCTACATAACTAAAACATCTCACAATTAACAACAATATATTCTTTCAAAGAGGCCAACAACTTATACAACAACAAATATACAGGGTGTCCCAAAAGTAGTGGAACGGTCGAATATTTCGCGAACTAAACATCGGATCGAAAAACTGAAAAATACGTGTTCAATCATTTTCAAAAATCTATCCAATGATACCAAACACCAACCCCCCACTACACCCCCTGGAGGTGGGGTGGAGGGTAACTTTAAAATCTCAAATGGAAACCCCTAGTTTTTCTTACAGATTTAGATTCGTTACGTAAAAGTAAGCAACTTTTATTCAAGACTTTTTTCTAACTGTGGATAGATGGCTCTATAATTGAGAAAAACGATTTATCCTCGTCGCCTTAGTACTATAACTTGATAACTCCAAAATTGACGTTTTTGAGATAACTAGTTCACACGATGTATTTTATTTGCCTCCATATTGTGTAAAAACTTGATAGCTCACTTCAAACGGGTTAGGTATTTATTTATGATTGACGAAAGTTGATAAAACTGAAATGCCACTAATATTCAGTGCTAAAACTTGACAAGATAAGTTATCAAGCTATTGTTTAATCGAAATAATCGTGAATACGACATACACTGAATGCTATAACTGGATAACTCGAGTTATCTAGTTTTAGCACGGGTTTCTCTGAAACCATTGAACTTACCACATAAT
Organism: Diabrotica virgifera virgifera; assembly: GCF_917563875.1. NCBI lineage: Eukaryota > Metazoa > Arthropoda > Insecta > Coleoptera > Chrysomelidae > Diabrotica > Diabrotica virgifera. Next base: position 195,334,919 of record NC_065447.1, on the reverse strand, counting down.
TGCTATGTGTTTATTCGGTTCATTTTAATGCAAAAATTCGAGAATTGTTAGCAGATCTGGCAACCTCCATGGCAGAGGGCTAATTTTCAACAAAATAATGTTTAAAATATTAGTTGTGTTAAAAAGTTCACTTATATGCGACTTACCACAACATGCGACATTACCAAATGTTAACATTATGGTAGTGCTAAAAGTTGATAACTTTAATTTTTCATGTTTTTTTCCATATTGGAAAACAAATTTACACCATATTTCTAAATAGATCAGTTGCCAAAAAGTTAAGGAACAGTATTTTAGAGCCGCAGAGTGAATTCCGTATTTACCAACATCATGGTAGCAGCACAAATATCCTTAAAATCTTTAAACTCGTTTATCTCAAAACTACTAATTTCGAGTTATCAAGTTATAGTATTAAGGCGACGTCCTGATACCATAGGTAAATTATAGAAACGGTCTAATATCTCGAGAAATACACTTCCAAATAAGAAACCAAAAAAAAAGGTTTTTAATACTTTTCGAAAACCTATCGGATAACACTAAACATGACCCTCCAACCCACCCCCTTTCTGGGGGTAACTTTAAAATCTTAAATGGCAACCCCCACTTTTTATTACAGATTCGGATTCTTCATGAAAAATTAAGCAACATTTATTCGAAACATTTTTTAGAATTGTCGATAGATGGCGCTTTAATTGGAAAAATACGATTTATTAGCGCCATCTATCAGCAATTTTAAAAAATGTTTCGAATAAATGTTGCTTAATTTTTCATGACGAATTCGAATCTGCAATAAAAAGTGGGGGTTGCTATTTAAGATTTTAAATTTACCCCCCACCCCGTCTCCAGCGGGTGGGTTGGAGGGTAATTTTTGGTGTTTATCGATAGGTTTTCGAAAAATATTAAAAACCTGTTTTTTGGTTTCTCATTCGGAAGTGTATTTCTCGAGATATTAGACCGTTTCTATAATTTACCTATGGTATCAGAATAAATTGTTTTTCCCAATTATAGCGCCATCTATCCACATTTCTAAAAAATATCTTGAATAAAAGTTGCTTACTTTTACGTAACGAATCCAAATCTGCAAGAAAAACTAGGGGTTTCCATTTGAGATTTTAAAGTTACCCCCCAACCCCACCTCCAGGGGGTGTAGTGGGGGTTGGTGTTCGGTGCCATTGCATAGATTTTTGAAAATGATTGAACACATATTTTTCAGTTTTTCGATACGATGTTTAGTTCGCGAAATATTCGACCGTTCCACTACTTTTGGGACACCCTACATAATAAATTAACTATCAATAAACACTACTTTCCTATGAAATAACAATAACGATTTCATAAATTAACACACTACTGCACTGAACAGATATCGATAAAGATGACAGAACAGATTATAGAAAATCTGACGCAGGTTTGTCAAAATGACAGTGATAATTTCTCTATGTTGCCTAATTATTTATTTAGTTATAATATGTTCGATTTCTTGTTAGAAATAAAAAATTTTGGTAGTTCCAAGATTACACAAAATCTAGGCATGGGATAAAACAAGTTTATTTGAGGAAAGTTTATTTTTGTTTTCTTCTTAATGGCGGTACAGGCTCCTTTTTTCAGTATTTTATTTAGTTATAGAGTAATTTCCACGTACTAAGATATTTCTGAAATTGGGCTCTGTACCGCCATTCTTTATTATATTACGAATATGTGTACCAAATATCTCGGCAAAATATTCAAAATTAGAGCCGCAATCTTGGAACGCGTTTGTTGCTACCTGTTGATTGCTACTGTAGCCTCTTAAACATTAAAATGGACGTGTTTTAATTTTTTTTAAGATTCGTATCTTTCTGAAACAATGTATATAATCCATACTTTTGCATTATAATGAATTTTTATAATAAAGCAAGTATGTACTTGCTTTTAGAAAGATTACGATGTAATATGATAATGTCAACCTAAACAATTTTTTTTTATATTCTATTCTTGCAAAGTCTAACTTACACACCCAGATCCATTTAATTTCAGGATTAGGCTGAGCTTTGTGAATAGGAATTTAATATTAATTAATCCAGACTTTATTAAATAACTCGCTGACACAACATACAAAGAGAATTCTAGCGCAATTAAATGTTATGAATTATAAATGGAAATTTATAAAATAATGGGGAAAACCATGCGTTAGTTAGTGTATACAATAATGTTATGTTAACATTATCTCTAAATAATAGGTCAAATTTCAACTAAATATCTCTTTGAGAATAATCTGCTAATTATAAAATAAATTACACATTGTAATTTGTTTCAAAACACAAACTTTTATTGACATAACCATTTCATCCTAAAACGAGTGTGGCTATCCTAACTGCTTTATAAGTTTGTGTCTTTGGGTTTCTCTCTCTCTCTCTTGCTGTTTCCCCATTACTGAGTGTCATGATTTCCTTTAATAAAATACAATTTTCTTCCACTAGTTTCTATCTTTATTTGCTTCAAGAGTTTTGCAGAACGAGTGGCCCGAAAGACTCATTTAGAAACATACTAATGTTGTGTATAATATTCCCCATGCTGAGTGCCACCCCTGCTACATTGGCCATACTAGCCCCTGTCTTCAAGGTCGTCTAATTTCTCACAAAAGGGACATTAGTATGTCCAAACCCTCTTGTTCCCTTGAACATCATGCCATTTTCACTAAACATTAGATCAACTTCACGAAAGTCAAAACACCGGACAAGCAACAAAATTCTCAAAAAGATCGAAATTCCACCTTCTTTGAAATGTGCCGTATTCTTAAACATCCATGTACCCTAAATAAAAGAACTGACATCGATAATTTGTGCCAGGTTTACCACTCTCTCATCTTACATAATAAATAAGTCAACACTATAACCCATATTCTGAGATGAAAAGCTTCAAATTTTTCTGTCATATATTTCCTACCGTCGACAAAAATTGTTCAACTAACCCTGTATAAGTCAATAATCAAACGCTTAGATGCCAGGGCTGTAAATGATTCACACATATGTTCCAGCCAATTGGCATGGCATAGTAAAGAAATCTTAGTTCCTATTATTTCGTCTTACTGTGAATAGGGACAAATGAAGCCTTCAGTGAGATTTACATACATCAGATAATCAAGTAATTAATGAATATTATTAAACGGTTTATTTTTTAATGTTTTTCGTTAAGTAGTTTTTTGTGTTGCGTAGCTCTACAATTTTTTAACAAACAACAAATTGTTGATAAGTATTATACCACACTTTTGGTGATGTAATACTCATAGACTTTATCTTATCTTGTAGTGAACTGATAAAGCTTTCAAAATTGTAAAGCGAAACTTATATATCAATAAATCAATATATCAATAAAATAGCTGACTTCTTTATTTTTTGGCAACAAATATAAACCGGTCTTTTGATTTCAATAAAAAGTATCATGGCTTGAAATCAAAAACATTGCACCGTGGAAAACACATAATACAGAAAACATAAAAATATGTAGTAGAAGAACATCAAATACTTACTATTTTTCTTATACAAAAGAATTTCGAACTGATCGTACAGTTGGTGCTCTAAAACATGATCCACCCTACTGATTGTCTCCTTATCTGTTAGTTCCCCAAACATGAAGGCACATCTGCAAGACTTCTGCATCACTTCCGCCCTATTGTAGCCGGAGATCTTGCAGAAGGATTCGTTGCAATACACTATAGGGTAGTCCACTATTTGTGCGTTCGCCAATAAAAAACTGCTGTCAGCTGAAACAAAATAAGCATTATTGAGATTTGTATAATTACAAACTATTAGACGGAGAGCTAGAGCCGAAAAATCATCGTCATAAGTAATATGGAGTTTTTCCTGTGAAATGTGTTCATTGTATATCGACAATTATGACCCCCTCAGGCTGACACCTCAATGGATACAGGAAGTAGCAATAAGGGATGAAAGGGGAAAGTTAGTGCAGTCATTAGAGGTTTTCACCTCCTATTTTGTTAAACCTCTATCGATTTGCATGAAAATTGGTGACTAGTTAGAGCATACCTCAAGAAATAAAACTGATTTGGTGTCAACTTGCACTTTTACCCTGGTGGTGAATACCACCCCTTCCCGCGGGTGAAAACAATTTTATAAAAATAACCCCACTAATCGATAGAGGGACAAATTTTAAGTAAAATTTGGTATATCATGTTATTAAAATAAATCAATACTTTTGAGTAATTAAATATCAAAGATTTGTCTATTTAAGAGCATATGCGTGAAGTAACGGATGGTAAAAAAAACATATTAATTATTTGTATGTTAGTAAAATATTATTTTTATATTATTTCGATGTTTAATTGAATTTTTTCTATCAATACAAACTGAATATATCCAGGAACTGGGGGTGTCCAATAATGGGTACATTTGACATATTCGAATACACTTTTGCTAAATTTATAATATCGAAATAATATAAAAATAATATTTTAGTAACATACAAGTAATTAATATGTTCTTTTTATCATCCGTAACTTCACGCATGTGCTCTTAAACAGACAAATCTTTGATCTTTAATAACTCAAAAAGTATTGATTGATTTTAATAACATGATATAACAAATTTTACTTATAATTTGTCCCTCTATCAATTTGTGAGGTAATTTGTAATAAAATAGTTTTCACCCCCGAGAAGGGCTGGTATCCACCCCCAGGGTAAAAGTGCAAGTTGGCACCAAATAATTTTTATTTCTTGGGGTATGCTCTAACTATTCACCAATTTTCATGCAAATCAATGGAGGTTTAACAAAATGGGAGGTGAAAACCTTTAAAAACTACACTATCTTTCCCCTTTCATCCCTTATTGCTACTTCTTGTATCCACTGAGGTGTCATAAATACCAATATACAAGAGACACATTTCACATGAAAAACTCAATATTACTTATGACGATGATTTTTGGGCTCTAGTCTTAGAGTATTAGACCAGTAAGGATCTGCGAAAAAACGTCTATTTTTGGATGTGAGAGGTGGTATTCGGATTTTTGCAGATAAAGTTAGGTGACACCTTCAGTAATAATAATTGACTTATGCTCCTTCTCAAATATGCCCGGAACATTAATAAAAAAATTAAAATATTTAAAAATTTCGAAAAACATCGATTTTTTTCTGTTTTCTTTGCTTATAACTTTAAAACGATTCGTTTTGGAACAAAGTCGTACAGGAATAAAATAAAGATAATTAAATTTTGTATGATATACGATTGGTAAAAAATGTCTTAAGGTATTACCTTTTCTGCAATATGGCAATAAATACAAAATAAGGGGGCAAAATAAGTCTGTTGTTACTCAATATTTTTTAACCACTTTGGTGGCAATCAAAACCTTAGTAATTCACTTATAAAATTCTTTGTAACATACTTAAATCGTGTACCAAATTTCATTAAAATCGACCTAATAAATTTTGCATAATAAATTTGCAATCTAAATGTTTTTAAAAAAGTTCAAATGTTTTAAAATCTTTCTGAACAAAAAGTAAACCATTTAGAAGTTGGCTAATTTTTCTACATATAAAGAGGTGCTCTACCTATCTAATACACTTTACAGAATTAAAATCGGATTATTTAAGGGGCCCCAGCAATGTTTTGAATTTATAAACAATTTTTTGGCTTATAAACAAATAGCTTTGTTTAATAATAAAAAAAATTAATTTTTAGCAATGCAAATAATTAAAACCGGTATAATTTGACTTAAACTTTCAAATGCTGTCAGCAGAATTGCTATTTTATTTTTTAATCAAACGTTATTCGCGTTCAAAAATTGCAATTTTTCGATTTTTTGAAAGTTTCATCGCGTTTATCTCGAAAACTATGCATCCTACGAAAAAACTTGTAAGAACATTTTTTGCTTAGAATTACCAAGAAATACAAAAAATGTTTTATTTTGCGAAAAATCGATTTTATGTAATTCCTCAAGTTCTTTGTTTATAACAATCTTATCGACATCCGGATCAACTGTTACCCAAAAAATTCGTGTTCTACTGGTCGAAATACATAAAAAAAACTTGGGTAAGTCCATCTAAATAAAGGAGCCCGTAGCACCCCTCCTGGCCACAGCACTAATTTGTGTATAAGCCAAAAAATTGTTTATAACTTTAAAACATTGCTGAGGCTGCGGAAATAATCCGATTTCAATTCTGTAAAGTGCATTAGATAGGTGGAGTACTCCTTTATATGTAAAACAATTAAAAAATCTTTGTATGTTCTTGTTTTTGTTGTGTAATATTTTAAATAATTTTAATTTTTTAAAAAAGTTTAGATTGCAAAATTATTATGCAGAATCTAGTTAGTCAATTTTAATGAAATTTGGTGAAAGGTTTTAGCACATTACAAAAATTTTCTAAGCTAATTAAGAAGGTTCCAAGTGTAACCTAAGTGATGGAAAATCATTGAATAAAGACAGGCTTGTTTTGCCCCCTTATTTTATATTTATTGCTATTTTGAAGCAAGGGTGATAAATTAAGACATTTTTAACCAATAGCATCTGATAGAAAATTTAATTATCTTTGTTTTATTCCTATAAGACTTTGTTCTAAAATGAACAGTTTTTAAGTTATAATCAAAAAAAGTAGAAAAAAAAATAAATTCTTGGAAATTTTTAAATATTTTATTTTTTTTTATTAATGTTTCGGGCATATTTGAGAAGGATCATAAATCAATTATTATTAACGAAGTTATCACCTAACTTTATCCGCAAAAATCTGAATGCCACCTCTCACATCCACCACATATCACATATATGATTATGAGTATCAAACCGAAACCATTTCTTGGTGGCTTCCCTTTTTTACATATATTTTTGGTAATAAATTATAAAATGTAAAATTTGCCGTTTTTTGAATTTGAAAAAAAAAATATACTGTTGGCCAAAAAAATGCAACAACTAGAAGAAGAAATATTTTTAAAAAATAAAAAATATTTATTATTTATAAAACAAATATTTAAATATTTATTATTTATGGAAGTATACATTACAATATTCTTATTATTTGATAACATTATAAACTAATCTGCAACGTCATTTTCGTCAAAAAATTAATTATGAATAGCTCCTTCTTAGTCTTCTATACCAGGATTTCCCAAACTTTTCTGTCTCGTAGACCCTTTATCATGTTTTTAAATTTTAGATCGACCCCCTGCTATTCACTTTGAAAGATTAAAATTTCTAACAGTAGTGAAGTACTTATAGTGTGAAGAGGTAAAATACCAACATATTTTTACACATATATTAATTAAATTTAAATCAAAATACAGGGTGTCCCGAAAAGATTGGTCATAAACTATACCACAGAATCTGGGATCAAAAATATATTGATTGAACCTCACTTACCTATATACAATAGTGCACCCAAAAAAAGTTACAGCGCTTTGAAATTACAAAATGAAAATCGATTTTTTTTCATATATCTAAATTTTTCGGAGATTTCTTATTGAAAATGTACATCTGGCATTTTTATGGCAGCAACATCTTAAAAAAAAATTAAAGTGGAATTTGTGCACCCCATAAAAATTTTATGGGGTTTTGTTCCATTAAACCCCCCAAACTTTTGTGTACGTTACAATTTGATTATTATTGGGCACCATTAGTTAAACATAATGTTTCTAAATCTTTTTTGCCTCTTAGTACTTTTTCGATAAGTCACTGTTTATCGAGATATTTTGAATATTTGTCGAATCGACCACATATTTTTATATGGTTAAGTGCGGATATTGAGACCTGTTAATAATCTGAAAATTTATTTATAATTTACATTTTTAGGTATATTTTGAAAAAGAAGCTACATCTCGATAAAAGGTGACTTATAAAAAAAAGACTAAGAGACAAAAGTCTTAAAAGCACTCTGTTTAACTAATGGTACCACAATAATAGTTTAATTGGAACGTACACAAACATTTGGGGGGTTTAAAGGAACAAACCCCCATAAAATTTTTACGTAAATATATTGAAAAAGAAGCCGCATCTCGATAAAAACTGGCTAATCGAAAAAATACTTGGAGGCAAAAAAGTTTTAAAAACGTTGTGTTTAACTAATGGTACTACAATAATGAATTAATTGGAACGTACACAAAAGTTTGGGGGGGTTTAAGGGAACAAAATCCCCATAAATTTTTTATGGGGTGGATAGATTTCACTATAATTTTATTTTAAGATGTTCCTGCTATAAGAATGATACATGTCCATTTTCAATAAAATATCTCTAATAGTTTTCGTTATATTGAAAACAATCGATTTTCATTTTATAACTTCAAAGGGCTGTAACTTTTTTTATGAGCACATTTGAACTAAGGTAAGTTAGGTTCAATCGAACTATTTTTAACTCCAGAATGTGTGGTATAATTTATGACCAATCTTTTCGGGACACCCTGTATAGTCACTGTTACGAAAAAACTAAGAAAAAAATGAATTAAATTACTGGGGGGGATGAACTTTATGGTATAATAATAGATTATCAATATTTGTCATTAAATTAGTTAGACATAATCTGAAATATTCTCGGTTAATAATGTCCAGTTTGTTTCTTGTTTTCTGTTATGAGATTGCATTGAAATCCCTTCCTAATATGAGGATGAAAAAGCAAATAATAACTTTCTCGCGGTATTCCATAATACAGGATAAGCAACAGGTATGTCTTTTTGAAGCCAGAATTGTTGACATCCCCCTTTGAACTTTACGTTAAGTCCTTTGTTGATGCTTAGTTATATCAATTCCTCTTGCAATGTAACATTCGTTTCTTCAAAAAAGTGAGGAAGACGAAAAGTCTCAGATACAAAGTTTATTGTAATAAAACAATTAAAAATAATAAACAGTATTTTAAATCTAAGACTTTTCGTCAAAATAAACTTCTTTCTGGTTGTATCCTGAATCTCCGGCTTTAACAATTTATAAGCACGGAGACGACGAATATAGAAGAAAGCAGAAAGGACAACAGTTCGCGTATCTACTCTATTTTCGTCTAGGAAAAAAAGAGCCGACAGACAGTTTCGAGTACTCAAAAATCTTAGTAAAGATGAACAAGAGGGAAAGGCAGTTTTTTGTGGTATTATTGCATCGCAGTAATTTCCCTTAAAGGCAGGCTTGTTGATGTTTGATTCAGAGTTGTGACTGCGTAGGTCCACCGATGACGCCTGATAAACAGAAATAGCTATCTGGAGATGGTGGTTCAACTCTGAATCAAATAAAAACAAAACTGCCTTTCCCCCTTCGTTTCTTTAATTTAACCAAATGGATTGGTAATCCATGGCGGTTCTTGCCTTGACTCCCATTTTCATTTTGTAGACTGTTCTGTTTTTGTAGACTGTTCTATACACTTAGTTACTCTATGTGTTACGTTCCAAATTTGAAGTAGGAAGTCCCACCTCTATTTTCAATAATTTAAACAATTCTTGACATGTTAAATCGGTTGCCTATTTTAATTATAATTGACATTATGGTCAAGGTGGTGAAAATGAAACCTTAGTAATTTTTACATAGGGGTAATGCCTATCAAATTTTTCTGAAGTTAAGGGAAAATGTCCACTTTTGCTAAGAAACTAATTTAGATCGTTCTTCCTAGAGATATCTTGGAATATTTAGGATCACAAAATTTAAATGTTTGAATTTCGGTATTATTCGGTGACCTCCGTGTGTCAAGTTTGTCAAACGTTCCGGAACACAACGGAGAAAACGTGATTTTGGGTTGGACCGTGGTACCGAAAAGTTAGTGCTAGTTTAAAAAAACGGCATTTTGTTTTTTGCTGCTGTTCCATGTGGGATCTGGTCTAGTACAAACTGTGTGGATGTGCAAGGGGAATTTGCCGCCTTCGTGGAAGGATTTTTGGAAATATCCACAACTTCGTTAAAAGCGGAGTTAGTGTGCACGTGCCTATCCCAAAGTCGCATTTAAATCAAGAAATTAGCCTTTAACCACGAGTCCAATTTGGAATATTTTAAACCCCTAATCTGGCTAAAAAGGGTGAGTGTTAGAACATTTCGTTTTTTTAATTAATGAAAAAGTTGTAGTTATTTTTATCCCATCTGTAGAAGAAAGCTATTCATATTTTCATAAGTTGCCCTACATTCAAAGTTGTTGCAAAGTTTTTTTACTTTTACAAGTTTTTCTAAATTATTGCCAAAAGGCAGATAAACAAATTGTTAAAATCAGTATCTTTATTTCCAAATAATTATTTTAATCATGTATGGTAATTAGTGTTTTCTTGCTTCAGGGTTCTTTTTTTGCTCCTGTCAGGCTGTAATTTCCAACTTGTTCAGCATTTTAATACAAGTCTATGTACACCGGTACATCGTGTTTTGGGAGTCACTATCTACTTAAGTCGCAGTGGATTTACGAATGGTACTTTCAGATTGGAGGCACCCTGTCCTATAGCTAGGAAGTCACGCGGTGAAGTATATCTATTTGAATGAAAATTTGAGGTATGGATCGATATTTATTTTTGACGGAAGATTGAGAGCCGTCTATTTTTGTTATGGGATACCTATATAGTTTTTATTACATTATTTGCGGATTTTTTTGTCATTTTAAAATTTATACATAATTTACAAAGTACTTAAAGATTAATTGTGGTTTATTATGTTTAATAGTTACATATACTAGTTTAATATTTACACTTACTATATTTTTGTAAACTGCGTCTAAGGGGGGTTAAACGTTTGAAATAGATTCACTTTCTTTGTTTATATTATTTTCTGCGCACGCACTAGAGCTCTCGTGGTGTCCTATTTGGGTTAATTATTTTTTTTTTTGTTGGTATTGAACCACACACCCCTTAGCGTCCGGTACTTTTTTACACACCTTTTTAGGGGAGTGCATTTAGATTTTCACTTCGGAAAAAATCAAACAAGATAAAACTTTTTATAATTTCATTAAGAAATGTTTAATAAACAACATATCAAAAAGTTCTACTCGAGAAGTGGGTGCTTCATTTTTTATTAAACAAATGAACAGCGAAGTTAGATGTTTTTTTAAATAACTATAAAAATATAATTTTTAGAAAAAAACTGACTTGACCATTGAAAAATTCAGAAAATTTTACAAGAAAAACCTTATATAAAGATTTTTCTAAAATTAAATCTCTAGCTTCTGTAATTTCTTATTTATAACGCTAAAGTCACCCTTCTCACACACATAGGCGCACTGTAAACTAGCGTTGGAAGAATTGCACGGTTGAGTTTTTTTAATGAAATTTTTTAACTAATGGATCAAAAGAAATTTTACAAATTGGACATGAAAGAATATGAAATAAGCTATCTTATTGTTGTAATATAAAGAAATAAAATCTATGGACATAAGTACGGTGTGGGCGAAAAGTGAGCCTTACATGAATTTTGTTTAAAAATGATTTTAAAATGTGTAACTAATACAATTTTACTTATAAAACTCTCAAATTTGCACACCTTACCTCTCAATCATCTTACTAAACGATATTTTATTCAAAAAAAATCTCAAAAATTTAATTCAAATAATACGATGTCTCAAAAAATGTAATTTTTGAAAACTTCGTAGTTTTACAGAATTCCCACCATTTTAAGACGGTATTACTCAAGTTTGAATAAATCTAATAAAATTTTTTTGCTATTTTTTTAAAGCTTGGGATGTAATCTTTAAAAATCACTGAATTATTTTAGTTTAAAAATGAAATAAATAATTTTCTTTGAGAAAACTAAGAAAGATAACAAAAATGTAATACAAAAACCGAAAATTACCAGCTGAAAAAATGTATATACAGAGTGATCAAAACTTTTTTCTGTAAAACTTACCCAAAATACATTTAATAATAAGCTTCAACAATAATAAATGTTCAACAAAAAAATTTTTTTTTAGCTCTTATACAGTATGTCTGCGTAACTTGGAACCTATTGATAACTTTTTTAATATCAGTTTTACGTTATTCTTTATAAAATACTCTGCATCGTATATAACATAACATGCAACCGTCAAATATCAAATTTTGTTAATTTTGTACGAGGTATGTCAAAAAATATGAATTTCACTCAAGAGTAAAGTACCTTTATATTTCACAATATCGAAAATTTTTATAAAGAAAAGTTGTTTGGAATTAAAAACTATGTTCCAATATGTAATTATATCCTTCTAATCGAAAATTTGTTTTTTTTTAATATTCTTTCTAATACATTTTAATGTTTAATATTATTGTGAAAATGATTTGTTTATCTTTTTTTTAAGAATGAAATTCCATATTTGTTTGATTGGATTCTACTTGTTTTTCATTTAAATATCCGCCATTTTGAAATTTAAATTTTTAATCTTTAATTCAGATTCAACAACCTGTTAAAAATAAAGACAATAAATGTTTTAGAAAAATGCTCTTTTTATGTTCTTTTTAGAAAATCCGCATTTTGGATCCGCCATTTTATAGTTTATAATGTTAACATTTAAGTTAGGTTTATCAAAGCTCTCAAAAATAAATATATGTAGAAATAAATACATTTTGTAAAGAAATTATGATTTTACAACTATTTTTTAAGTTACCCGCCATTTTGGATCTGTCATTTTATAACTTAAATTATCAAAATTTGATTCAGGTTCAGCAGCCTCTTAAAAATATCCACATATATGTAAACAAACACGTTTTATAAAAAAATTCGGATTTTACAACTACTTTTTAAGGATTTTTAGGAAAAAATCCGCCATTTTGAATCCGCCATTTTGAATTTGCAAATTATAATGTCAGATTCGGGTTCAGCATAATCAAAACTAAAATAAAAACATTTTTTAGCAAAATAAAATGTTGAATTCACCCATATTCTTAGCATTATTTATACAAAACAATTGTTATTGTTTAAACAATTAATAAACAATTAGCGGCGAAATTTGTGAGTAGAACTTTTTACTTTAACATATTTATAAACTAACAAAAAAAGTTTTAGAAAAATATAACCTTGTTTGATTTTTTCCGAAACATTGTATCTTTTCGTTCTAATTGCACTCCCCTATTTACCGTGCAATTAAATAGAAATAACATATGCATTTTTTTTGTTAGGCAAGTAGAAGCCGCATTTTAATACCTTATTTCAGCCGATGGTAAAGTTAAATAAAATAAAATATTGTAATATGTAATTGTTATCAAATATCTTGGGAACATATTTATTAAAATTGAATAATTGCTAATCCCAGACAATTTCATTTATTTTTTTATTTATTCAGGTTGTATACTATACTTAGTAATTTGGTAGTAAACCTATTGGTAAGTTGGTGGTTTATTAAATAGTAACGTAGGGAAGGCTGTGGGCCAATTTACCTGGCGCCCCTTATATAACTTCATATTTTGTGGACCGCACGACCATCTCCACTGTTTTGTCTAGCCGCGAGCCATTCCCAGACTGTCACCGTATAGTAATTTTCTCTCGGGGTGTACGTCTGATTTATATGTGGTACATTTTGTAATTTTTTTTATATAGATTCGGTTCTGTACGCCACATATGGAGCACTGATCGAATTAAGTCGTCTTTATCTTATTTCGGACTACTCATCCAAATTCTTTTTATATAAAATTGGAAAGAAATCCTTTGTAAAAGGTATAAAATTTTTTTATTAAAAATCCCTTAGAAGGGCTACATCACAACAAAACGTTTTCGATTTTTATAAAAAATCATCATCAGTGTTCGATCTAAAAATAAGTATAACCCATTTAATGAATATAAAGTTATTATTTAAATTTTGACAAAGGTTAGAGCAAGTTGGTTATACTTACAAACTGGATGCTAGCTGAGCCACAAAAGAAAAATATCTGGGTAAAAACCCTTTACATAAAACATAGATGCCTTAAAAGTGCATACTTCAATAAAAAGGCCTGTCTTGGTCACATGGCAAACAGGATAATGCCCTAAGGTAAAGTATACAGGTTTCCCAACACGTGGGATCGAAATTGAGTTGATCACATTTCAATGACTTAATGGCAACTGAATGCGAAATGAGTGATGTTTCTGAAAGGTGTCAAAAGACAGATGGACAACGTGACGTGGAATTTACCCTGTATTACGACAGCCAACTAATTGTTAGTAAAATATTTAATGAAAATTTACATAGTAATAACAAACATCAACAAAGTTGTGGCTATAATTACATTTAAGTAAGTACCTTGAATATATGTAAGATGAACGTGGAGTATGAAATGATTTTTATAATGAGAATTAGCCAGAATCTATGCAGCCATCTATACATAATTCAAAGGTTGATGAATTCGGTTCCTATTCAAATTGAAGTAGGTCCAACTGTGCTGTTGAAAATCTAATTTACTATGAATTAAAAGGAGTGTTTGGTTTAATTGTACCAATGGCAGAGTAAATTAGAGAGTCTGTAGTAAAGGAAAGTCTGATATTACAGTAGTGTTGAAATTAAGATAAGTTGTATGAGTCACAGGAGGAAACTGATATGATATAATGATATGTGAATTAATTGGTTAAGGTACCTGAGTGTTGATATTGGACGTGAAGAAGAATATCAATTGAACTAATAACCTGGCAAAAGTATGAGGTCCTTTTATGTAACATAGGCATCTAGGACTAAACATGTTTATGAAATAGGGATTTTTTCTCTTTTTTATTTTTAATACCAAGTTATCGAGTTGAATTGAAAAGGTTTAAAACTGGATGGATGTATGAAGGTGTATTGGAAAACAAGCAATATGTGTAAAATTAGAAGGTAGTGAATAATTTGTGATTTGATATCAGAATTGTTTACTGTAATGAGGTGTGATGAAAGGCTGGGCGCCCCAGAAACCAGACCCCACATCCTATGGAAAAGAGAGTGGAAGAATTAGTATAAAAACCTTTTATAAATATTTTTCTGAAGTTTAGTTGGACCTATAACGAAAACCTGATCAAATGGCAATAAGTTATGAAATTGGGTGGAAGAGATCAAATAGTGTTAGAGTTGTGACTGGTTTATTAAATCGACATTATTTTCAGTCTGGTAGGATGTAGAATAACATTTTTGGATGTTTTGTTTATGTGCTATTAGATTGAAAACTAATTCCATGTGGTGAGACCGCTCCCGTCTGAAAAAGTTTCTGATTCAGATGAATGTAGTATACTTTTTTAAGTAAAAATGTTAAGAGAGTAAAAGTTTTAATTCAAAAAGTATATAAGTAGAATGAGTAATAAAAATATTGAACATATTAAATGAGCGCTGAAAGGCATATGTGGCGCCTTTTGGGTAATACATTATTTTGGTGGAAAATTTGGATTTCTCGTCCCAAAAAACCCCCGTTTACCACATTTCGTGTTATTAGCCCATGCCTGTTGAGAAATATTCAAGAATAAATAAAATAAAAGTTTAAATTTGTCACCCAGTATTTCAGTTATTATCAACTTTCGTACTAAGGTAAGTTAGCTTAAATCGACCTATTTTAAGCTCAGAAATATAAGCTTAAGCTGTGGCCCATTCTTTACCAAACACCCTGTGTATGTTACGACAGAGTCAACAGCTCCTCCTCTAATCCTAAATTGTGTTTTATCTGTTCTACTTACCATAATGAATTAAAACGAAAATTTCTTTTCTAGCCCATTTGTCGGTACATTTTCTTCTACATACCCGAAGGATTTAAATTTTTTATCCCGACGTCATTCTTGATTAAAACCTTAGTTATAAGTTTATAAGTGTATAAGTAAATATAGTGACTTCCCAGATCTAAACCCACTTTTTTCTTAACTCATTTTGTGTTGTTGCCACTTCAAGTCTGTGTTTTATTGTGTTGTAAAAAAGTATACTAAGAGTATTGTTAACTGACAATAATCTGTAGTTCGCAGCTTATCCTCTTTTCCTTTTATTGTATAAAAGTTTGTATATGATGTGGCGCTGTGCTTCCATTACACTCGCCCAAGTGGGGTTTGGATTAGTATTTCCCAAAAAAGAAAGAGATATGGTTGTTTTTTACTTTATTAAGAAGTTCGACGTGCTTAGGAAAATTTCTAATTTTTATTTTTTTGTTATTTACGTTTACGATCCTTACAGGTAACATACCGTAAAGCTGTTAATCCTACTCTAAGAACTCCTTCGCAAATTTCTTGTGGCATCATGACGTACCCTCCCGTCTCTGCTTCTATTTTAAAAATATATCGTTTCGCATCTTGTCGGTAAAATTCAGAAGTATTCTCCTACGGTTTCTATATGTACGTATCTTTTTGTTCCTTTTACTTGTGATTATAAGTATAAAGTTCCGTTATAGCTAAATAATTTGCCAGAACATCTTACCCGCTTATTCAGAAAGGACTTTACTTTACATTAGCATAGGATGCAAAGTATCGCTGAAACAGTGAAAATTTTGATGAGGGTATTTACATTTCTTTCACAACCATTGTGAACTAAAACTAAGCTCGTAACATTTAAATAAATATAAAAAAAGGGTTCTAGGCAGGTTATAAATAGGACAGGAAATAAATATTTATTTAAATAAAAGTTTGCTAGTTTAAGCCAATATCATAAAACCAATATTTCTGGTAATTTAGGTTAGAAATCATTAGGTATAATTTAAAGATAAAGGTGGCGCAATTTTAATTCCAATATCGTGAGCACAAATTAACTATTGTTAGGCTGTGGTCTCCAATAAATGACGTAGGTTGCGTTCAGAGTAACGCCATACATTGCGTCGGTATGCTTAATCGTCGGCCCCCGAACGTGGGGCCGTCAATAATAATGTGTAACCTCGGAAACCTTTTTGGATGGTGCTACCAATGGAGACACTGCTAACGGCAGCCAGATGGTTGGTGGAGAGCGAGTCGTGGGTTCGAAACTATCTTTTGGAGCCAATAGAAGAAATAGATAAAAATAAGATAAGAGAAGGTAGATTCGAGAATAGAGAGAAACAGATAAAAATATAGATAGGTAAAATTACCAAAGATAAGAGAAGATAGAAGGAGGGCGTCACTTAACTTTTTGGGGTTACACGGGGAAAATTAAGAAACCTTAGAAAGAAAATAGGTAAGGAAAGATAATTAGGTTCTGAGACCAAATATCAGAAATTATATGAACTGTTAATTAGTAAAAAAATAAATGTAGTCAACACACTACATAAAGAAATAATAAATATATTCTGTAACTTACCTACCAAACTTATTCTGCGTGATCTTTCTCCTGGTAGAAGATAATATAGTGATAGGTTATGTTACTTAGCAAATATTTAGAGGTAATCTCTTATCAGGAAACTTATTAGGAGTAGATAAATAAAAATCGTGAAATAAACACAAAAAAATATATTGAACAAATGGTTCACCAGAAGGGTGAATCCCAAAAAACAAGTAATAAACAGGAAACTATATACACAAATCAAAACTGCAGTCACAATTAATGTGTGGTTGAATACATGTATAGTCTAAGAGCTAGTGAACCCTCCGACTAACGGTCGTCCTGTAAGGCTAGAAATTTTTCTAGTGATAATTCATAGCACACCAAGGCTAAAAACCATGACCTGGGTCATCAGCGGTGCACGTGTATCTACCAAGTGAATCGAAAAGTGCAAATTTAGGGGGTAAAATAAACTTTCTCCTGTAAGATTTAAATTTAAGTATGTGTTTGAGTAAGTTATTTAGAAGAAATGTGTACAATGACAGGCGATTCTGAAGAGCATAACACCTTGCCAGGCGAGGGGAAAAGTTAGGGGTTGTTCCTAAAATTATTCTTTTTGCATCGAACAAATTTTTTTTTATATTTTTTGAATCATTCCAAACAGAAAAGATCTTTAGTAATTTTTCTCTAAAGTTAATAGTTTTTGTTATATAAGCGATTGAAAATTTTGAATATTGCGAAATCGGCCATTTTTAACCCTAAATAGGACATTTATCTAAAAATTTCAATGTTGACAAGGTACGTAGATATTCTTTAAACATTGATTGATGAAATCCCAAAGAGTTTTTTGCAATAAAATATCGAAAACCCCTTTGTTTTTTTAATTGCTAATCAAACGGGCGCGACACTGCAGTATAAGTGAGGACGTTTGAGTTTCCATAAATTCATTATCTCGAGAATGGGCAAATTTCAAGAGAAATCCTCAGACAGGTCGATGTTTATTGTTGAATTAGGACTTTTTGGCATATATATAATACTAGTGACGTCATCCATCTGTGCGTGATGACGTAATCGATGATTTTTTTAAATAAGAGTAGGGGTTGTGTGATAGCTCATTTGAAAGGTTATTTAATTCTCTATTCAGTAATATAAACATTAACATAATTATTTATACAGGGTGTACAAAAAAATGTTTCATCTATTTGTCAAATTTAATCAAAGTAAATTTAATAAAAAAAAATTTTTTGTACACCCTGTATAAAAAATTATGTTAATGTTTATATTATTGAATAGAGAATTAAAT
This sequence comes from Diabrotica virgifera virgifera, assembly GCF_917563875.1. Taxonomy (NCBI): domain Eukaryota; kingdom Metazoa; phylum Arthropoda; class Insecta; order Coleoptera; family Chrysomelidae; genus Diabrotica; species Diabrotica virgifera. The sequence goes on along the minus strand of NC_065447.1, from coordinate 195,316,579 downwards.
AACCTTTCAAATGAGCTATCACACAACCCCTACTCTCATTGAAAAAAATCATCGATTACGTCATCACGCTCAGATGGATGACGTCACTAGTATTATATATATGACAAAAAGTCCTAATTTAAAAATAAAAATCGACCTGTCTGAGTATTTCTCTTGAAATTTGCCCATTCTTGAGATAATGAATTTATGCCAACTCAAACGTCCTCACTTATACTACAGTGTCGCGGCCGCTTGATTAGCAATTAAAAAACAAAGGCGTTTCCGATATTATATTGCAAGAAACTCTTTGGGATTTCATCAACCAATTTTTAAAGAATATCTACCTACCTTGGTAACTTTGAAATTTTTAGATAAATGTCCGATTTAGGGTTAAAAATGGCCGATTTCGCAATTTTCAAAATTTTCAATCGCTTATATAACAAAAACTATTAACTTAAGAGAAAAATCACTAAAGACCTTTTCTGTTTGGAATGATTCAAAAAACCTAAAAAAAAATTGTTCGATGCAAAAAGAATAATTTTAGGAAAAACCCCTAATCTTTTCCCTCGCCTGGCAAGGTCTTATGCTCTTCAGAATCGCCTGTCATTTTACACATTTCTTCTAAATGACTTACTCAAACACATATTTAAATTTAAACCTTACAGGAGAAAGTTTATTTTACCCCCTAAATTTGCACTTTTCGATTCACCTGGTAGATACACGTGCACCGCTGATGCCTGCCAGGTCATGGTTTTTAGCCTTGGTGTGCTATGAATTATCACTAGAAAAATTTCTAGCCTTACAGGACGACCGTTAGTCGGAGGGTTCACTAGCTCTTAGACTAGTAGAAATAAACAATAAATATAATAAAAGAAATGCATATATCATAATATGGTAAAATCATGCACAATTAAACGCACAGTAAAGAGAGCCTGGTCATTAAAAAAATTCAGTTAAGCATCTATCATAAAAAATGCTCTCTTTGCTGTCTAGGGCTTATCTCGAGGTAACTGATATAGTAAATTTGATGATGATTTTGATTTGATTTGATTATAGAAAATATAAAGAACAAATATAATAGGATTAAATTCAAAACATACAAATTGGTTATCAAAAGGTTATGGTTCAAAATTCAAAAACCACTCGCACTCGGTTTTATAAATAAGCCAATCGCACAGCTTTTAATTAAATTGTAAATGTTTCTAATTTATGTTTGATAATGAAAAGTTCTTATTTAATAATTAAAAAGTTCTATTAATGAAATCGCTGTCCTTTAGTGAACTAGATTACATCGGTGGTTAGCTCTAACCACAGATGAAGATAGGTTTGAGGAAGATAACCCGTAGATTGCTCTACTTTTGGAGCTAATTGGAGGTATTGTTAATTAAGACACTTACAGTAACTCTGATGATGTTGCCTCTTAAATTGCACTGAATCTAACTTTACTTTAAGTAGTATTCAAGCACTGAAGTTACGTACTCGTATATTGTAATTTGGATCTAATCGTATGTTAGATTTAAATACAGGAAGATAAGAGTGAATACACACTCAGATAAGATAATAGTGTGACTTCTCACTCACAAGATATATTGCAGATAAGATAATAGATACGAGAGACAGACAGATAGACGTCTACACTCCAAGACGCTCAGCCACCCAGTCCTTTCCTATTCGTAATATTTTCGACGCTTTTTCTCTAAAAAAGTGGGGATATATACTCGCTCAAAAAAATGGCAACTTCTTAAAAAGAACCGACCTATTTTCGTTTTTAGATAGAGTAACGGTACATCATACAGATACCGAAAAAGGAAGTCAGGGGACCTAACGGTTGTTTTGAGAAGGGAAAGTTATTCAGTCAAAAGGTTTCCTTTGAAATATAACTTAAACGGAAGGTAGCAATAAAACATTGCAATACGCATCCCCGTTTTGGATAGAGTGAAGTATCTAACGGGATTTTATTAGTAAACGTGTTGGGAGGTTTTTTAACAGTTATTTCGGTACCTGTTATACTACATAGATTACAATAACAAGAGCTATATGAAATAAGAGACTTTCGGATTTTCAAAACATTGTATTTCGGCAAAGCTGCAATAAAAAAATGGTACCGTTTATAATAATAAACTCAGTTATTTGCAGATACGGCCATAGGCGTACCCGTAATGAGTGCTAGTCATCATCATCATCATTTGGCTCTACAACTCTATGTGAGTCTTGGCCGCGTTTACTATTTCCCTCCATTGTTGTCGGTCCTGAGCAGCTATTTCCCATTGCTGTACTCCCATTTTGCGTAGATCGCTGGCTACTGCGTCCTTCCATCTCTTTCTTGGGCGACCAACTGACCTTTTTCCATCGGGCCTTTCCCAGAATGTGGCGTTTAGAAGTCTTTCGTCACTTGATCTTAGTACGTGACCCGCCCATCGTATTCTGTTTGATTTAATGTAGCGTACTATGCTTTCATCTCCGTATATTGTCTGGAGTTCATCATTGTGTCCTCTTCTCCATTCTCCTGTTGTCTCTTCTCTGCCAGGCCCATAGATAGTCCGCAGTATCTTTCTTTCAAGTACCAGTAATTTTGTTGTTTCCCGCTGATTCAGAGTCCAGGTTTCGCTTCCATACGTTATTGTGGGACGAATTATTGTCTTATATACTCTTATTTTTGCTGGTCTTGAGAGTATTTTTGATTTAAGTAGGGTCCTTAACGAGTAATATGCCCTGTTTCCTGCAATAATCCTGGCTGCCACGTCCTTTTCATAGTTATTTTCAGATGTTATGATCGCTCCCAAGTACTTAAATTCTTTGACGACTTCAAAATTGTATTCATTAATTGTTACGTTTTGTCTAACCCTTGGTCTTGGGTTGTTCGTAACCACCATGTACTTGGTCTTGTCCTCGTTGATCTTAAGACCAACTTCCTTGGCTCCGTTCTCGAATAGGGTGAAACCTTCTTTTGCATCTCTGGTGGATTGTGCAATTGTGTCCACGTCATCCGCAAAGGCTAATAGTATTTTTGATCCTTGGGCGGCAAATCCGTTTGTCAGTTGTGGCTGAGCTTTCCTTACTGCATGTTCCAGTGCGAAGTTAAACAGCAGGGGGGCGAGAGGATCTCCTTGTCTAAGTCCAGTGTCAATGAGGAATTCCTCCGACGTGTTGCTGCCAACTCTGATTCCTGCGGAAGCGTTCTCCGTGCTCACCTTTGCTAATCGTACCAGTTTTCCAGGTACTCCCATTTCTACCATAGTCTCCCACAATGCTTCTCTGCTAACAGAATCGTAAGCTTGTTTGAAGTCAACGAAGATTTGGTGTACATCGCGGTTGAATTCCCAGTTTTTTTACAACACCTGGCGTAGGACGAAGATCTGGTCTATAGTCGAACTTCCCGGTCTGAATCCGCTTTGGTAGTCGCCTATTATTTCCTCTGCGTATGGAGTTAATCTTCTAAACAGTATTATGTCATATTTGTTTGTCTCCCTTCTTGTGAATAGGTATTATATGGCTTTCATGCCAGTTTTTCGGTATTTCTTCTCTTTCCCAGACTTCTCTTATAAGATGATATATCTCAAGATGTAGTTTGTCTCCCCCTTTTTTTAGTAGTTCCGCCTGTATGCCGTCTGGGCCTGGGGCTTTATGGTTTTTTAGGGACGAAATTGCGGACTTTACTTCAGCTAGTGTGGGCCCTGGTATTTCAGGTTCGGCTAACTGGTACTGTCTTTGTTGCCCTGTCGTTGTGGGGTTTTTTGTATTTAAGAGTTGCTCAAAATACTTTCTCCATTGGCGGCTTATCTTTTCGTCGTCAGTGAGCAATTGTCCTGCATCGTCTTTTATAAATCTTGGGCTGTTGATCGTGTTGCCCGTCATTGTTTTTATGTCCCTATAAAACTGTCTAGACTGACCGGTTCTGTGTTCCTCCTCGAGTTGCTGTATTCGTGCTTCTAGGTACTGTTTCTTTTTTCTTCTCAAAAGTCTTCTCGTTTGAGTCCTTACTCTGTTGTAGTCTTCCCTGTTCTCTTTTGTAGGTCGCGTTAGTAGCTCCAGCCTCTTGATTGCTTTCTGCTGTAAGCTTTGTTCGCACTCCTGGTCAAACCACTGATTTTTCTTCTTGTTATTCTTTTGTTTCCCTATCGTTTCCGCTGCGGTGCTTAAAATTTGTGCTAGTGGGCTTAAAATTTAATCCAAAAGGTATATTAATTACTTACTAGTTAATCTTATTATATAAAAAAATGTTACAACTTCAAATACTAGAAACAGCGTCTTTAGTTATTTTCGAGCATTTCAACGTACGGCTGATACAGGTTTTAAGCGGGTAGGCGCAAAATATTGGTCCAACGCTATTTAAATGCAAACTGCTATAATGTTTATTTTAATAAGTTACAGTGGTGAAAAAAAGAGAAAATTTAGTGTGGTTGTTAATTTCAAATATTTCATTCAGAAGAAACTTTTTGGTTATTCTAAGGAACTTTTGGTCATCGGTGAGCCAAATGTAATCTTTCATTCTGCTTTTAAAATTTTCAAAAATATTTATTAGCTTTCTTAGGATTAAAAAAAATAATGTATTTAAATAGCATTGGACCAAGATTTTGAGTTGCTTATTAACTCGGAATATCGCACTTGACTGATAACGAAAACGATTGGAATGTTGTTGCTGGCGATACGGCAATCGACAAACGCTGTACCCAACCTATGGTATTTATTGGTGACCACAGCTGACTCTAGACGCCACCTACGATGTTTATTGATAATTATGGCCTATATTTTGTATTGACTACGTGAAGTTACCGGTGACCCAGCAAGGCTGTAAGCATCTGCCAGACAAACGTTTGACTTGACGCTGTACGGAACCAACGGCATTTATTGGAAACCACAGGTCTAAAGGAGCAAATTACTGTTTTCTGCATATATACCATATTTCAAAAAATTTATGGAAAACTGGTGCTTCTTTAGAATAATTGTAAGAAGTGGAAATTTACAATTACCTTCAGTTACTACCCTTTAAGACTAAGACATTGGTGTCTGACATCGGTGTCCGCCACCGCGAGCAAAGCATTGTTTTAAATGAATGACTATGGACGAGCCACTTTCGAGTGTCTGGCTGATTTTAGTGGCTCAACAATACTTTGCTGTGTGATTGAACACTGGTGTCAGACACCAGTGTCTTAGTGTGAAAGGGTACTTAGACGTTTCAGGCGTTTGTAAATAAACGTTTGTTAAACAACTATAATTTTTTTACTAAGGAAAATATACTTACGTTCATAGAAATCGGACCACTTAAAAATTTGGTCATTTTTGATGTCTCGTATTTATTAAACCTGGTGGCCCATTTAAGTGATTTTTTTAATATGTTATAGCCTGATTCTTTAGCAATATCGGTGTAACAATATTGTTGCTAAACAGGTAAATATTTATTGTATACCGGGTGTACGAACCCAACTGTGTCTTTTTCTCAAAGTTCGCATCACCCTGTGGAATATTCTAGCATTTATAAAAAACTGAAATTAAAACCCAACTACAGCTTCAGATTTTCTTAATATTCTGTTTTTTTTATTCATTCGTTAATGTTGGATAATAAAAAAGTTATGTCCTTTAACAACTATACATGTTCTTCATCAATACACGGTGTTTCTAAATAAGTGCGACAAACTTTAAGGGGTAATTCTGCATGAAAAAATAATGACAGTTTGCTTTATAAACGTATGTTTGCAAATATTTCGTTTCCGATATACTTACTTACTTTCCGTGCCCGGAACACCAACAACTTTATATTCTGTATTTCCAATGGTTGGCCACATAGATGGCCCTGTCATTTGCTATAATTAAGTCTTGTTCTGTGCAGGTCTCTCTCATCTCTGTGCATGATAGTAGATGCCGGCTGGTCTGAACCGCGCCACAGTCGCAGGTATCGTCCTCCTGGTATCCCCATTTTTTCAGGTTACTAGCACAACGTGAAACGCCGGTTCTTAGCCTGTTTAGCGCTTTCCAAGTCGGATACGGTAAATCGTGTCCAGCAGCCATTTCCTCCGAAGGAGGAAAATGTGTCGCGGTAGTTGACGCTTGCCATAGGTGTATTCGGCGCGTCTCTGGCGCTTCGGGGATGGATCTTGATGTTTTCAGGAAGCTTTTCCGAGATCTTAGTCTGCTTGGCCGAGTTTGGTGGTCATATAAGGGGTGTCTTCGGTCCGTCTCCTGCTTTTTCCGTTCTACCTCTGACGTGACCTTCCTCCTGATTGGTGGTGGAGCAATTCCAGCAATGGGGTATACCTCTTCGATAGGTGTCGGTTTCAGGCAACCCGATATTATACGGACCGTTTCATTTAGAGCCACGTCGACGTTCTTTGCGTGAGCAGAGTTTGCCCATACTGGTGCTCCAAACTCCGCGGCCGAAAAACATAATGCCAAGGCAGAAGTGCGGAGAGTGTGTGGTTGTGCTCCCCATTTTGTATAAGTTAGCTTGCGGATGATATTATTTCTGGCACTTACTTTCTTCTTGACATCTTGACAGTGGTATCGGTAAGACAGAGTTCTATCCAGACGGACGCCAAGGTATTTTGGCGTCTTGTTGTGTTCCAGCATCTGACCACACCATTCCACCTCCAGCGACCTTCGGGCATGCTTGTTTCTCAGGTGGAAAGCACATACCTGGGTTTTTGTGGGATTGGGTTTCAGATGGTTTTTATCATAGTATAGAGCTAAGTCTCCCAGGGCATCTGTCAGTTTCACTTCGACTTCATTGAAGGTTCTTCCCTGAGCTGCCACCGCTGTATCATCAGCGTAAATAAATTTCCTTGTTTGTTGGTGTATGGGTTGGTCGTTGGTGTATATGTTGTATAGAAACGGCGCGAGGACACTTCCCTGTGGTAGCCCATTTTTTTGGTCCCTCCACCGACTGTTCTTGGACTGGAGCGTTACGTAGAAGCGTCTATTCTGGAGGAGACATTTCACTAACCTTGTTAGTCGGAAATCCTTTGTAGTTTCGTAGAGTTTTGCGAGTAGCCGTTGATGGTTAACTGTATCATAGGCGGCAGTTAGGTCTATGAACGCTACTCCTGTTATTTCCTTCCGTTCAAAACCATCTTGAATATGTTGGGTGAGATTAAGAATTTGACTGCAGCAGCACTTTCCGGGCCTGAATCCTGCTTGTTCTGGAATAATTTTAGTCTCCACATATTCTGCGATCCGGTTCAGTATCATTCTTTCAAAGGCCTTGAAAAGGTGGCACAAGAGAGATACAGGTCTAAAACTCTTTGTATCCGCCGGATCCTTCCCTGGTTTTAAGAGGGCTACCACTCTAGCTTTTCTCCAGATTTTGGGGATTTGTAATGTACGGATGCAGCAATTCATCATTTTTACGAGCCACTCTACGGTTTTTAGTCCAAAGTTCTTTATTTGCTCTGTTCGTATGTCGTCCAGGCCAGCCGCTTTATTATCTTTCATTTGATGGATCGCGCCTCTCATCTCCTCTAGACAAAAAGAGGTATCCGATATACGGGATGTTGAATTTTTTCTGACAAACTGACAATTTATTTACTGCTCTAAAACCAGTTGAGATATGCAAATTAAATTTGGTAGGTTTTAAGAGATAGTTATTGCCGATTTTTTGACATAAAATTAAGAATTTTATGTTCACCATTAGCGTGCACACGGGTAATATGATCGGTCATATTACCCGTTTGCACGCTAATGGTGAATATTAAATTCTTAATTGTATGTCGAAAAATGTGCAATAACTACTTCTTAAAACCCACCAAATTTCATTTGCATATCTCAACCGGTTTTAAAACAATAAATAAATCGTCAGTTTGTAACGAAAATTTCAACATCCCGTATCTCGGAAACGAAACATTTGCAAACATACGTTTATAAAGCAAACTGTCATTATGTTTTCATGCAGAATTACCTGTTAAAGTATGTCGCACTTATTTAAAAACAATGTGTATTGATGAAGAACATGTCTAGTTGTTAAAGTATCTAACGTTTTTATTATATAACACAAAGTAATGAATCAAAAAACAGAATATTAAGAAAACCTGAAGCTGTAGTTGGGTTTTAATTTCAGTTCTTTATAAATGCTAGAATATTCGACAGGGTGATGCGAACTTTGAAAAAAAACACAGTCTGATTCGTACAACCGGTATACAATAAAAATTTACCTGTTTAGTAACAATATTATTACAGCGATATTGCTAATGAATTAGGCTATAACGTAGTAAAAAAATAACTTAAATCGGCCAACAGGTTTAGGAAATACGAGACGTCAAAAATGACCAAATTTTTAAGTGGGCCGATTTAGTCATGTCCCCAGGATAGGTATAAGGGCCTCCTTTATTCAGATGGACTTACCTAAGGTTTTTTCATGTATTTTGACTCGTAGAACACGAATTTTTTGGGTAACAGTTGATCCGGATGTCGATAAGATTGTTATAAACAAAGAACTTGAGGAATTAGATAACAGCAATTTCTCGCAAAACAAAACACTTTTTTGTATTTTTTAGGCCATTCTTAGCAAAAAATGTTCCTACAAGTTTTTCGTAGGATGCATAGTTATCGAGATAAACGCGGTTGAACTTTTGAAAAAATCGAAAAATTGCAATTTTTGAACCCGAATAACTTTTGACTAAAAAATAAAATAGCAATTCTGCTTACCGCATTTCAAAGTTGAAGTCAAATTATATCGATTTTGATTATTTGCATTGCTAAAAATATATTTTTTATCGTTAAACAAAACTATAAACACATAGTGTTTCCCGTGTCTAATACATGCATGCTACGTAGAAATAGTCTCGTTAGCACTTGCACTTACTCTACCTACTCGTTCGATTTTAAATGATAGATCATTGAGAACATCACTCAAGCACCAGGTGTTTATAGCTTTGTTTAACAATAAAAAAATAAATTTTTAGCAATGCAAATAATCAAAACAGATATAATTTGACTTGGAATTTCAAATGCGGTAAGCAGAATTGCTATTTTATTTTTTAATCAAAAGTTATTCGGGTTCAAAAATTGCAATTTTTCGGTTTTTTGAAAGATCAACCGCATTTATCTCAAAAACTATGCAGGCTACGAAAAAACGTGTTAAAACATTTTTTGCTTAAAATGACCCAAAAAATACAAAAAAATATTCTGTTTTGCGAGAAATCGCTGTTATGTAATTTCTCAACTTCTTTGTTTATAACAATCTTATCGACATCCGGATCAACTGTTACCCAAAAAATTCGTATTCTACGGCTCAAAATACATAAAAAGACTTGGGTAAGTCCATCTGAATGAAGGAGGCCGTCGTACCCCCCTGGCGACAGGGCTAATTTCTATGCGTGTAAGTTTAAGTCCAACGAGGCAAACATTTAAATTATTTATAAAGGCAGTAAATAAAAAGATGTAAGTAAACATTTTTATTCGATGATGATTAGGAATGCTCGTTGCACCAGTAGGAGTGAAAGAAATTATGTCAAATAGTAATTTGACTAAATTGTAAAAAATTACCATTAGGTCTAATATAAAAAGAAGATGTTGGTCTCTTTCTGTTTACGTAACGTAGATCTTTCTTTTAAAATTAATGTGTTTTTAAATGGATCCATGATTTCCCATGAAACAAATAACTAACGTATAACAAACAGCTCTCGAACAATTTCTTTTATTGTACTTGATAATGTATTTCAATTAGTTAGACATTTCTCCCATTTACAGTGAGTTTGGTATCGATTCCCTACTTTTCAATTTTCTTGTCTTTCTGGGCTACCGTTCGCTATCGATTTAGGAAAATTAATATTTCGTTATTTTTGTCACATGCCCCGGGGTAATATAGAGGGGATTGAAATGGCTAGGCTGTGCGGTGGTATTGCGATGGTTAAACTAAAAATGTATTATTGAAACGCGAATTACATTGAATTTTTGCATTCGCGGTTAATTGTTGGTATAAACGCTCAAATAGATTTTTGGATCAATCAGCGTCAACCACACTATTCAACATATAGCCGTCGAAGGAACAGTCAAGACCAGCGGAATTAACCTTTAACTACCCGCGCATCAATTTATAACATAAGTACATGCGTGACGTATTTTATACACCACTTAAAAAAAAATAGCGGTTTTGTTTATTTTTTTTTAAATACACTTAGTTGTTTGTTATAATCCTTATTCAGCATCAGAGGATGCTTGGAGTTTCTTCACAGTAAGTCAATTGGGGTTTATATCTGGAATCTGATCGCTTGAAAAATAAAATTACAAATTTAAAAAAAATTGAAATGTGATTTTTTACATGAGAAAAAGTGTTCTTTATAAATAAAAATATATATTGTACCATAATGACTAAAAAACAATTGAAAGATGTACTTACATTACTACAATCATGGCGTATTTTCTACACCGCCGGAAACAACAAAGAATGAACTGGTAATTACGATACTCTCAGAATCACTAGCGAAGCGTCCATGTAACCACTGTTACGATTGGTAACAGTTAAAAATCTTGCAAATAAATATTTTATGACTACTACGAAATAATTCCACTTATATTTTTTACTAATAGAAATATTTATTAATAGTACCTAATTCAGTAAATAGCCAACTAGACACGAAAATATTGGCGAGATTATGTGAATCCGTTGCACGTTATTATAATGCTGTTACCACATTTGGGTATGGTAACGTAGGAGAATACTCGCTGTCGCTCGGGACTAGCTCGTTTCTGAAAATTTTGAAGGAGCAACGGCTATAGAGACGGCTCTTTGGCACGCTGTGTATATCAGCATTGTAACCATATTTTGGTCTGGTAACGTTGCCAACGTTGGTTTAGTACCTATTACAGATTACGGTGTGCGTGCATTTAAACATGGAAGAGTGTTGCTTCGTATTGCGTAATCGATCAACTACTTGAAAAGTCATTCTCCTTGTATATTTTTTTATATATAATTTTGAAGAAAAAAATGGGATTATTGAAAATGGAAGACTTAAAAAAATAATCTGTTTAGTTTGTTTTTTATTTATTGTTATACCTATTACATATTATACATAATTACATACATATAATTTGGGAATAGTGATTTGTTTGATTTTATCCCACATGATTAAAAACAAAAACTTATATTTGGGAGGTCCAAAATAAATTTTTTAAATAAGATTTTTTTACATCTGGTTTTGGTAACACTTTCAAAAAAGTCACGCTTCGCCACTGACTCAGAATCTCGATCATAACGAAACTAAAATTGTAAAGCACATTCGAGTGATAGATAAGATAGATAAACAAGGTCGAAAATAAAAATTTTAAATATATTTGCAGTAAACTTATTATATCTGGCATACAAAAAACGCCAGCGCGTGTAGTTCAAGGTTAAAGGAACTACAGCCCACTCCTCAACACAAATGGTAGCATATTCAGATGACTTAGATTTTATGGGAAAAGACAAGGAAAGATTTAAGGAAGCAGTATCAACCCTGGCAAATGAAGCATGGAAAAGAGGTCTAGAAATTAACAAAGTAAAAAAAAATATCTACCTTATTCTATAAGAGAAGATAAGAAGACAGGAAAAATAAAGATAGAAAACTACACTTTAAAAGAGTTTAACAATTTAAATATTTGGGAGTAATTGAAGACCTTGGGACCAGAAGGGGGCATGCCACCAAACAATATTTTGGAGAAAACATAATTTTAAATTTATTTTCAAATCCTGAAATCCAATTTTTAAAATTTTCTTGGTAGTAAGACCCATAATCATTTAAAAATATGTTATTAAATACACAATAAAAGTAACACAAATGTTTATTTAACGGTTTTTGAGTTTTTGAACATTTTTTGAAAAAATATGAGGCTTATCCCCTTTTGCATAAAAAATTATATTCTAAAATATGAACATAAAATGCAACAATAAAGTAATTCAGTTGTCAAAATTTTCAATATCTGAAAAGTCGTCCAAATGTTCAATGTCTTCCAGTGGTTCATTATTCTCAATATCTGGTAGAATCTGTTGGAAACCACCAATTTCTGCCTACACTATTTTTTGCAACCGCAAGGTGCACCTAATTTTTTTGGTTCTATTTTCTTCCCTTTTGTATTTATATACATATTCGTAAACTAGATTTTTTTAGGCTTCCGCTTAATTTTTTATGTCGTTGGGTATCCTTGTGTCTCCATCTAGAAGGCGCCTTCTTTTCTGGAGTTGGCAAGAGAACTCAAGAAGTCTGTGTGGGTATAAACCTATTGATTTTCCTACAATAAACTAGGTATTTTTCCAAAAAGGGATAAGCCACAAAAAACCTTTAGAACAATCCTAATATTTTTAGGTTCGAAAAATATAACATAAGGGGACAAGCCACACATCTAATAAACTTACTGTTCCTAAGTTTATATTTTCCCAATCGCTGCTACTTCTGGATACTGTATAGTCTTTGTCATCTTCGCTTTTATTTAAAAACGGATCTTAGTCACTGTGTTCAGAATCAAATTCAGAAAAGTCTATTTTCCGTTTACATGCACGGAAATGTTCAGCCTCCATGTTGATTACTACTGTGGCTTGTCTCCTTCTGTTGCAATATAACGTAATGGTGACACAACGGGACTTAACTACAGCGACGCCATCTATGAGAAAACTGCTGAAATTTTCTGTTTGGGACATTAATATGGTCTTAAAGTATGCGACTTCTACTTTAACTCATTTTTGACGAAATTGTGGCTTGTCCCCTTCTGGTCCCAAGGTCTTCAATTGTGCGTGGCAAAAATAAGAGAAGTGAAGAAGTAACGGAGCGAATCCTAGCAGGCATACTAGAAATATCATAGGCTAATAAAGGACAACAACTTATCCCGAAATACAAAACTGAAAATATATAGAGCTGCAGTCAGACCAGTAGTTACATACGTAGCTGAGACAATGTGCCTCAGATAAATATGTAGAAAAATTAGGAATATTCGAAAGAAAAATACTTAGAAGATACTTATGGGCCCTATAAGAATGAAAAAGAATGTGTGTGTGTGTACTTTGTACTCACGTAAGAAGTTATGCTTCTATTATAATATAATCTAACTTCATATTATGATTTCAACGAAATCAATATACCTATCTACTTTAAACATTTTTTTGTATTGTATTTAAATATTAAATTAATTTTACAAAGAACAAAAAGAATACCAAAAATTTATAAAAAAAAAAGATATGACTTTGTCCGGATTTGAGCAGGCGACCTCTCGATCCCTAGGCGAATGCTCTACCGATCAGCTACCACGGTTTTTGTATTCAGTCGATCATTTCTCGGACATAATTACAATCACGGTGACAGATACATTAATTGAAAATAACCATTTTCAATAATACTTATTAGGAGGAAGACAAATTCACAGACATAAAAATTATAATAAATATATTTACTAAAAACACTAATAATATATTCTTTTCACGCACACTTTATTTGCGCTACATAACTTAAAATATGTAGCTTAGATTAATACCATACTAATACCATACTGTCGGTGTGCGCGTGCGCCAGGGAATGTAAAAATTCACCCTCGTGCCTAAAGAAGTATAAATTCAAAAATAAAGAAGTGGGAAGAAGAATGAACCATGAAATAACAGACATAATGAAAGGAGAATATACAGGGTGTTATTAAACTTTAAGGGATAATTATACATGAAAAAATAATGGCAGTTGGCTCTATAAACGTATTTCCGCAAATGCTTTGTTTCCGAGATACAGGGTAATGAAATTTTTATTTCAAACTGCCAATTTTTTTATTGCTCTAAGACCGGTTGAGATATGAAAATTACATTTGGTGAGTTTCAAGACGTAGTTATTGCGCATTTTTTCGCAAACAAATAACAATTTTATATTAATCATTGGCGCGCCTACGGGTAATGGTCTAAATTATTTTAAAGAAAAAAAAGGGTACACCACTGAGATATTTCAAATTAAAAATTATTTTTGTATTTCACGTTTAATTTATGAAAAGTAACCTTTCCTGTATTTTTTTCCTATGGTGCACCGTTTTTATGCGAAAAAATAAAACATCTTCGAGCGTATTTTTCATTTCTTAATACATTATCAAGAACTCTCCAATATAATAATACCAAAGTAGAACAATAACAGAAAATATTACTAAAAAGATTTTAACTAGGTGCAAAGCTACAACAAATGTTTAAAATTACCTCCTTTAAAGGTGACAGAATAATTTTATATTCACCATTGGCGCCCGTACAGGAAATGGTCTGAATTTTTTAAATAAAAAAACAGTACGCCACTGAGAAACGTCAAATTAAAAATCATTTTTTAATTCCTCGTTTAATTTACGACAAAAAATCATTATCTTCTTTTTTTCATATGCGGCGCCGTTTTTATACAAAAAAATAAAACATCTTAACGTTTACAAATTATTCGATGTAGATTCCATATGCATAGAAACTTATTTCAAATACTTTGTAAACGTTTAGATATTTTATTTGTTTGCATAAAAACGGCGCCTCATATGAAAAAAACACAAAAACGATTTTTTGTCGTTAATTGAACGAGGAATTCAAAAATGATTTTTAATTTGACACATCTTAGTGGCGTACTATTTTCTTTAAAAAATTCCGGCCATTACCCGTACGCGCGCCAATGGTGAATATAAAATTACTCTGTCACCTTTAAAGGAGGTAATTTTGAATATTTGTTGTAGCCTTGCACATAGTTAAAATCTTTTTAGAAATATTTTCGGTTATTGTTCTAGTTTGGCATTATTATATTGGAGAGTTATTGATCACTAGTTTACAACCAATTTGCGACTGGAATGCAAAATGCTGTTTTTTGTTAATTTTTGCTCTCTGAATAGGAACATGATAATAAAAAGTTCCTAACACGTAAGATTTTTGAGTTATGATTTTTTCAAACAAAATGAGTTACGATTTTTGAGTTATGAGTATTTTACTAAAAATTTCTTAAAACAGTCATTTGTAATATATCGGTGAGTGATGTTATCAAATTAACATTTTTCCTAAAAATTGTGCATAATTTGACAACACTGGGATATCTAATATCTACGAATAACACATTAACAATTGAATAAAGAATAAACCAAAGGTTTATTAATCAGTAAACCTACCCATTTAAACTTATTAGTTCTAAACCGTTTTAACGATTGTTACTTCTGCATGACAAAAGTGTTTGGGTTTCCAAGGAAAAGCAAGAATAAAATTGAATATTCAGATATTATCTCGGCAATAAAACCGGTTTTCCATGGAGAAGATTTACCAGTTCCAGGACCCCCGGCAAATTGGGAAGAAGATTTGGAAATGTATGGCGATAAAAGTAAACCCGATAATGTATCAGAAAAAAATGATTCTTATTTTCCCGAAAGCGACGAAAAAGCAGCTTAATGCATCCAACAAGCCGAATTACATGATTTAGTTCGAGACCTTCACTTGCCCAAAAGATATGCTTAACTCTGGGTTCTACATTACAATAATGGATTTTTTTTAATGGAATTTACTGGCCAGTAAAACTTATAATATTTAGGAACCGTAACCAGGAGCTATCCTAGTTTTTTACTATGCAGGATAAAATGTGTGTTTGTATTAATCCATATAGTGTTATGGGAAAATTGGGATAGGCAGAAAATTGTGTACAAAAGACTTACTATGGTTTTTGTTTCTAGTTCTGAACTTATGTGTATATAGTATAAAAATTTTTTATAATAAACAGCAATATTTGAAGCATTCTATAACTCAACATCTAACATTTCACCTGACAAGACAATGTATGCGTGTACCCCTACGCAGAAATGCATGGCACAAGAAGTAGGTAACTCAAAATCTTTACGTGGTGGAAAATTTTAGTGTTTGAATTCGCATTCAGGACGCTTTAAACTCCCCGTAACAGCCATTTTAACATCAGTCACATTTTTTTTTGTTTTTTTGTTGACTAGTCTAATGTATTACGAAATGAAAAATACGCGCGAATAGGTTTTATTTTTTTTGCATAAAAACGGTGCACCATATAAAAAAAAGACACGAAAAGTTCTTTATCATAAATTTAACGTGGAATATAAAATACTTTTTAATTTAAAATATCTCAGTGGCGTACTATTTTTTTCTTTAAAAAAATTGAGACCATTACCCGTAGGCGCGCCAATGATGAATATAAAATTGTTATTTGTTTGCCAGAAAATGCGCAATAACTATCTCTTGAAACCCACCAAATTTAATTTTCATAACTTAAAAGGTCCTAGAGCAATAAAAAAATTTGGAGTTTGAAAATAAAATTGAACACCCCGTATTTTGGAAACGAAGCATTTGCGGACATACGTTTATAGAGCAAACTGTCATTATTTTTTTATATAGAATTACTCCTTAAAGTTTTTCATACTTATTTAGTAACACCCTGTATAGTTAGATATAGTTCGTCCGCTATAACTTTTCCATGCGTCATGATTCATTTTCAAATAAATTAAGTCAAAACATAAAGTGAAACCTACGCCGATGTGTGTAGTATATATAGTCTAATAAAATAAAAAAAAGTCAAAATGTAAATTCGTACAGGTTAAAACAAATTTTATATCAAAGTTTAGGTGGGTACAAAAGATATTTTCAAGAAAGTATCCAAATCATACAAGGGGATCATTGTTTAAATAATTAAAAAGAGGTCATTTTTGCAAAAAAAATACTTTTTTAACTGCTGAGGTAATCAACTTATTGATGAAGGTCTATGGGATTTTTTCTGCAAAAATGAAGAGAAAATCTTTCACATAAGACTTACTAGATTAAATTTGACCCCTTATTTATTTAAATAATTGTATATAAAACTTTAAAAACAAATTTGCAAAAAAATATTTTTAGCGTTTTAAATAAGCACTATAAAATATCTTTTTTTACAGACTAAGTTGCACTATGTTACCAGTATTAAGCAAAAAAAAGTTGGTCAAAAAATATTTAATATTTTTTGAGATATTGAATTTGTTTATTAAATGTTACTATATTTTCAATTGAAAAAACGCGGTTGTTGTCAAAGAAATATTCACCTGTTTAAGATCTCATTATTTTTATTTTTATGTATATTTTCGATAAATGTATTGATAAATTCAAATTTCAATTAAACTCCCCCCTAAAATGGCATTTGAAAATTATTCAAATTTGTTTATAATTTGTTTTTTTAATAACTTCGCGGGGATTAAGTATTTTGAAATGTCGTTTCGATAATTGGGTTCCTGGGAATTTTTTACTAATTAACAAAATATTTTTGTCGTTTTTTCTTCTTCTTTTTTTCTTGGAGTTATATTACTACGGGCCCTTTTAGGGATAAATTTTATTAAGAATGTCGAATCTCTGAGTTGTAGATTCTAGACCTAAAAATATTAAGATTTAACTAAAATCTCTTAAATAAAATGTGACTACTTACTGAGTTACAGGGCGTTTTATTTAAAAATTATTTTTACCATGTACTTTAAAACTATTTGACGTATCCTTATCATACTTGGCAGAAAGTGTAGCTATTATACACCCTACTAAATTGTGATTAATAAACGTTTCTAGCTAGTGCCAGAGGCGTACGACAGGGGATAGTGAATGATTGACCCTTCCCAAATTTTACGCCACTGAGTGAATTACTATTTTAGCGAAATTTTTCGATTCTCCAATACTTTGTATGTAAATAACTTTATTGGTATCGATAAAGTCATCAGTTTGAGAGATATTGGAAGTTTAAAATGGATGAATGAATGAATCAAAATAACTATGCCGTTTCATTTTTAACGTCCAATATCTCGAAAACTAATGACTTAATCGGTACCAGTAAAGAGTATATTATTTACATAGAAAGTATTAGAGTCGAAAAATTTCGCTAAAATAGTAATTCCCTCAGTGGCGTAGAATTTGGGAAGGGTCAACCATTAACTATCCCCTGTCGTACGCCTCTGGTAGTAGCTAGAAACTTTTGTTTATCACAATTTAGTAGACTGTATAGTACCCACACTTTCTGCCAGGTATGATAAGGATACGTCAAATAGTTTGAAAGTACTTGGTAAAAATAATTTTTAAATTTTTAAATAAAACACCCTGTAACTCAGTAAGTAGCCACATTTTATTTAAGTGATTTTAGACCAATCTTAATATTTTTAGGTCTAGAATCTACAACTTAGAGATTCGACATTCTTAATGAAACTTAACCCTAAAAGGGCCCGTAGTAATATAACTCCAAGAAAAAAAAAAGAAGAGGAAAAAAAGACAAAAAAACTTGTTAATTAGTGAAAAATTCCCAGGAATCCAATTATCGAAACGGTATTTCAAAATGTTTAATCCCCGCGACGTTATTAAAAAACAAATTATAAACAAATTTGAATAATTTTCAAATGCCATTTTAGGGGGAAGTTTAATTGAAATTTGAATTGATCGATACATTTATCGAAAATATACAAGAAAATAAAAATAATAACATTTAATACAGGTGAATACTTCTTTGGCAACAACCGCGTTTTTGCAATTGAAAATAGAGTAACATTTAAAATCAAGTTCAATATCTCAAAAAATATTAAATATTTTTGGACCAATTTTTTTTTGGTTAATACTGATAACATAGCGCAACTTTTCCTGTAAAATAAGATATTTTATAGTGCTTATTTAAAACGCTAAAAATAATTTTTTGCAAATTTGTTTTAAAATTTTATGTATAATTATTTAAATGAATAGGGGGTCAAATTTAATTTTGTAAGTCTGATGTGAAAAATTTACACTTCAACTTTGCAGAAAACAGTCCTATACACCTTCATTAGTAATTGAATGACCTCAGCAGTTAAAAAAGTAAGTTTTTTTTGCAAAAATGACCCCTTTTTAATTATTTAAATAATGATCCCCTTGTATGATTTAGATACATTCTTGAAAATATATTTTGTACCCACCTAAACTTTGATATAAAATTTGTTTCAACCTGTACGAATTTACATTTTGCTTTACATGTAGCGTAATTTTATTTTATTAGACTAATAGTATACAGTATACAAAATGTATATACACATTGACGTTCGTTTCACTTGATGTTTTGACTTAATTTGTTTGAAAATGAATCGTGACGAATGGGAAAAGTTATAGCGGACGAATAATATATTAAAAAGCAGAGACTGAGATGGCTAGTACACACAGAGAGAAGAAAAAAAGACCTACTGATCAGGAGGGTCACCAGATGGAAGCCAGAAACTAAAATATCTACATTTTATTGAATTCTTGTCTAGTAACTAGTGTCAATATAACTGGAATAAACGCTTTCAGAATTTTATATATTCTTCGGAAATTTTTGCTATTTCTATTCATTATTCGAAAGTGAATTTTAACTTATGCTGCCTGAACAGTTAAGCAGATGCACATCCAGATCTCAAATTTAGCTGACATTTATTTTGCCATACTATAATTCAGTTTTTTTGAATTTTATTTAAAATTATATGATGCTATAGGTTGGATTTAATGTTATTTTACAGCAAAAAAAAATTTATAGACCAAAAGTTTATTCAGAATTGTTCATTCTATCGACTTCCATAATTTTTTTGATTGAAAAAATTTTCATCACCCAGGTGGGGTTGTTTTTACCCCAGGGCAAAAACGCGCTTCGGCGTGGGGTAGATTTTGATAAAGGTTATAATTACTACCGTAATCCCAATTTTCGGGTATAATTCACAAGAGAGTGAGAATAAATTGACAATAATGCGACAGTTTTTCGAAAATTTGTTGTCTGGCAATAGACACGAGACCTCGCAGGGCTCGAGTGGCTATTGCTCAATGACAACAAATTTGAGAAAAAACGAAGCATTATTTTCTTATTTATTCTTACTCTCGTGTGATATTCGTAAGATTATTTTTTAATACTTACATATAAAATTCAAGTCTTTTTATAAAAACAGTCAGTGACATGGTTCCCAATTAATCTGACACACATTTTTCAACTTGTAAAAGTGAAAAGCACAGTTTAGCAAATATTTAGATGAAGATTTTAATAAAATATTAGTTAATTTATTTTTCTACAACCGTGTTAAAAATGCAATTTTTAGCACTCCATAGGAGCGTTAAAAATGCTAATTTAAAGCACTAGTGCTTTAAAAATTTTAAGGCACTGCAGTTAACAAGTGAATTGTCAAATTGTGAAACGTCAAAATATTTATATTTCATTTATTGCTATTAATAATACGACTTGCGCAATTTGAAAAAGGTGGTTTAAAAGGTTTTTTAAAATTTAATTTAAACTGTATTATTGCATTTTTAACAAGTTTGTAGAAAAAAACTATTAAAATTTGTTAGAATATACAACAATAAAAGTAGATATTATTCTATAGTTGTTATGATTTACGTATTTGACAGTATAGGCAGTTTTGGTGTAATGTCAAAAAAAAAATATAAAAATGGAATGTCAGTCAAGTTCAAGTTCAAGTTTTTGTAGATATTGTCCTGTATTTGATAATGAATAAATTATAATTAAAAAAATAAGAAAATCTACGGTTTCGTTTTGATTAAAATCTGTCTTCCTCCATCCCCCGATAGCACTATTTCTAGGTCTACCTGTTGTCAAGGAGGCTCTAAGGAAGACAGATTTTTATCATTCCGACCGTAGATTGTCGATATAAATTAAAATAATTTATATCGCAGTATGGATAGAACGCCCTCTAACGGGGAATAAGCGAAATGAATTTCGACTCAATTCAAGCTTTCTGCTTAACCCAGGTATAACATACCAAAAGGCATCGCCAGGAAAACATTCCACTTTGCGGTTCAGAGAGCCCATATGAAACGAGTCTTTGTACTCTATGCAGAGTATGGTATTAACAAAATAAGAAAATCTACGGTTTCGTTTTGATTAGAATCCGTCTTCCTCCATCCCCCGATAGCACTATTTCTAGGTCTACCTGTTGTCAATATTTTTCTGTTTCTTATTTTGTTAATGCCATACTCTGTATAGAGTACAAAGACTCGTTTCATATGGGCTCTCTGAACCGCAAAGTGGAATGTTTTCCTGGCGGTGCCTATTGGTATGTTATACCTGGGTTAAGCAGAAAGCTTGAATTGAGTCGAAATTCATTTCGTAAATTATAATTGTTGATATATAAGACGTTTGTAGAAAAAATATTGTATGATATACGTGTTAAAAAGCTCATTTTTAAGGCACTCATGTGAATTGCAGAATTCGCTTTACTCATTCTGCAAACTTTCACATGCGTGCCTTAAAATTGTACTTTTAACACTTATATCATAAATAACTATTATATATAAATACAGTTTTATCCATGAAATAATCTTACCGAAGCAAATAAAGCGCTTAAATCTGCCTATTTGTGTTCTCCTCGTGACAATTTGACATTAGATGCAGAACTAAAAGTATATTATGGATATTTTCTCAAATGTGACAGTTGTCAAAACTAGGAAACTGGTTGCAATTAAACAAAAACAATTTACTTAAAAAAATTCTATCGGTAGTTTTCTACAGCAGATTATTCTCAGTATAACTTTAATCTGATTGGACAGAATTAAACACGAGATCAAAAATCTTACTATACCATTGGAAGTTAAAATCATTAAAAATAATCAAGTAAATCGAACTTGATTCTCAAAATTCCACGGAAATGGCTGTTGATTGGACTAAATATGTTGGATTTAATATTATTTTACATAGAAAGTTCAAAGTTTGTGTTTTAATGCTGTCAATAATTTTGTTTTTATTTGTACTACTCCCCATTATTATTATTGATTTAATATAATATGAAACATAACGATATCAATAATATTAGCCTGTATTACCGCATGGCCGCATGCCAAAAGCCTGCAGGTGTTTATAAGCTAGAAGCGATTATGCTTGCACTATTATTCCCTAGAGAAGGATTAAATATAAAGCATCATTTAGAATGAAAATTTATACTTAGTTTCTGCAGAAGTTTTCTGGGGTGGATAGCAGTTCTCGTTTAAAGAATTTACTGCATCGCATTTTAATACTCATTTAATTCCGATAGTGTTGTAAGAATGTAACATTGTAACAATCACACCGGTTTATTAAAAACGTTTTTTTTTTTAGATTCCGAAGAATTTACGGAGTGACTCGTGGGCATTCTTTGACAGTTAGTTAACGTAAATCATCAAAAGATACGAGTGATGTTATTGTAGATTTTACTTTTTAGATGTCCCTACAAAAAATCCAGGAAACAAATCTGTTAACCGAAGAGGCCATTCAATATAATAAAAACCTTAATCTTTACATTTTGTATCTATAGATCACCTGACTCTCCTGTGGAACTATTTTTTCAGAACCTGCTTAATTTGTTAGATGAATTGCCTCATAAAAGCAGAAAAATTCTATGCGGGGACTTCAACATTAATTTATGATGCTGCTTGTGCTACCCAAATGCCCTTGGTCAACATATTTCAATCGTATCGTCTCTCAATACACGTTAATTCTATTATAAGGATTACAAAAACTTCATCTACCATAATTTACTATATTGTCTCAGATTTCTCACCCCTTGACGTCTGCTCTACAATTATTAATGCGGGATTATCAGATCATGAAGCAGTATTTACGAAGTTTAACATATTAAGCAAACCCTTCTCGAAAACCCGACGTTTATGTAGGATTTTTTCCGCTCGGAATTTTCATAAATTTCAAAATTTATGCTTAACTTTTGAGTGGCTTCTATAATTTTAACGATTTTTTAGAAAAGCTTGTATCTTCAATAAGGCATTTCCTTTAATTTCAATTAAGCCAAAACATCACAAACCCTGGGCTGCCAAAGGTATCCGCATATAATCCAAGAATATGCGCTCACTATTGTATATCAAGAAATTTGCTACCAACATTTTTGTCGCTCAATATATCACCAAGTACAGGGTAACCTATCTAAAACTCATCAAATCAGCTAAAAAAGCCTACTATCAAAATCGTCTTGGAAGCTCTAAAAGTGTTGCAAAAGAAACATAGTCCATAATAAACGATCTTCGAAATAGAACTCACGCAGCTCAAACATTTGCCCTTCCAAACCCTGAAAATCTAAACAAATACTTCGTTAATGTGAGTAAAAATATAGCTTCTATTATTTTGCCGCAAAAAATCCCATTTCCCATCTCCCTAATTCAGGAGTATTCTCGAATTCATTCTTTATAAGACCAATCGATAAATCTGAACTGATCCAAACTATCAGTAGTATCAAAAGCAAATCATCCTGTAGTACTGATGGACTATCCATAAAAATTTTCCCAAATCTCACAGAAAATGTGTTAGAACTTCCCCTCTCACTAATTAACGATTCCTTTGAAAGAGGTAAATTCCCAGTGCCTAAATATAGCCCTTATTATTCCTCTTCATAAGGGTGGTGAAAAATCTAATGTTCGCAAATATAGACCTATTGCCTTACTACCGGTACTCTCCAAAATTATTGAGAGACTCAAAAAAACCCGACTTATGTCCTTTCTCATTGTTAACAACATCTTATCCCAAAATCAGTTCGGCTTTTTAACTAATAAATGTACCACTGATGCCAAGCTTTCTGTGCTTCATGAGGTTTACCAAGCACTAAACAATACTGCCACTGTTTTCTGTGACTATGCCAAAGCGTTTGATTGTGTAAATCACGCCATTTTGATTAAAAAACTAAATTTCTATGGAATTAGAGGGATTTATTTGAATTGGTTCTAATCTTACTTAAATAATAGGAAACAACTACTTAGAGCAAATGATACTGACTCTAGTCTCAAAAACATTGTATGTGAAGTACCACAAGGTTCAGTATTGGGTCCTCTACTGTTCCTTATATTTATAAATGGCATCACTAATTTAAAAATCGGTGGGAAAATTTTTATTTTTGCTGATGATGCCAGTATCACTTGGAGCAACTCAACTATTGCATCTCTTCATGCAACTATAACTTCTGATTTGCTTGCGGTAAAAACCTGGGCTGACTCTAATTTACTCTCTTTTAACGTGGATAAGGCAGTAGCATTATCCTATAAAAGTGCTCTTCAACCCCTGCTTGTTAATAACAGCCTGATCTCTACCGTTGTTTCTGTAAAATTTCTTGGTATTTTTTTAGACAACAACCTCAAATGGTCCCTTCATATCGATTTGTTAAGTAAGAAACTCGCCTCAGCCTGCTATGCTATAAGATCTGTTTCAAAAGAACTCAATTAAGCATCTTCTAAATTAACATATTTTTAGATAAAAGGCATTATATTTAATTTCGATTCAGAGATCATTACCATCTTTCTATGGACCATTTCGAACTCTTTTGTTCTCATCAGGAAAGCAACTGTAATGATGCTATGCTGTATAAGAGAGAATCTGTTTCCGAATTAAGAAATACAAAGATTTTATTATTTTTAAACATTTATTTGTTTGAAAATGGAGTGTTTTTGGGTTTCCACATTTTGTTAACATATTTTTCCTTGTTCGAGTCTCATCTTTGATATGGTCTTCCTTTTTGGGGTTCTAGTACAGCTTCCCAATTAGACGTTATTTTTAAATTACAATAAGGAGCAATAAGGTGTCTGTTTAGCCTCAGAAGAACAACACATTGCAGAAGTTACTTCAAAGATCACGGAATTTTAACCCTTTCATCTTTATATATATTTTAGAAACTGTTTGCTTAATTCGTAAACACATGCACGTCTTTCCAGCAAGGCCTGATCATGACTACTCCACCAGAAATTCAACTTTTGATGTCTATTTACCGATCCCGTCCTCTGAGTTAGTAAAGAAATCTATATTATATTCCGCAAAAATAAACTATACAACCATCTCCCTTTACAACTCAAATCTGCAACATCTTTCCCCCAGTTCCGTAAAATGACAAAAGCTCATCTATCTAAAAGATCGTATTATTCAGTAAAAGAGTTTCTTAATGACTAACTAAGAAATTGCAGAAATGTACAAGTAACCACACTTATCTATATTTGGCTGTTACATGCAGCAGCTTAAAGCTGGTATTGTATTGTATTGTATTTTACTTTGTTGTATGTTCACTTTGCAATTTCTATTAATTTTTGCAATATATCAGTTTTGTTTTTTTTTCTATACTTTATTAACTTGTATTTTTTTTATATTGACGATTTATCAAATTTCAAAAATTGTATTTTTTATTGTTCTTTTCATTATTTATTTTTTTCTGACTTTATGTTAAGCTTTGTCCATAAAATTTGTATAATTTTCAGTGACAATAAAGCATATTTCTATTCTATTCTATAAGGTTGCCTTTCTCCTAATTAAATGCGATGGCGTGGACAATGTTGATCTAAATATTGATGACCAGGTAAAGCATAATGGAGACAACCACGGTTCTGTTGAAAAATCAAATGAACATTATCATATTGTTGACTCTTTTCGATTATATTAGTCAAGGCAGAGTTGGCTACGTCTTTCAGTAATTGCAAATATATTTCTTCCGTCAAATTGCTAGGTAAAATAATGGTCCTGGGGTTTCAGACCAATAACGGCAACTTTGACGATTTACTTTGCATTATTTTACAAAACTGAATATGGCGGTCATAAACGTTAACAGTATTTTATGTATATAGATGGCATTAACTTTACTTTATATGGATGGAATTTGCTGTTCTTCAAAACGGTATGAATGTTAGTTCGGTTGTTTTCAGATATAGCTGCTGCTTGCCTTGCAATTAACACGTACTAATATTGCAACTTAACTCAATAACTACACACTATTTTTTGCTTGAGAAGACGAGCCTAAGCAAATATAAAACGTAACAAAGCGTAATAAAAATCGAGAAACGGCTTTATAGTAGGGGAGGAAAGTATTCTAAATTTGCAGTTACTCGAGCGTTATGGAAACCTATCGGGTTGTGAAGAGTAGATTCTAAAACCAAAAAACGTTAAGCTAAGTTTTCCGTAAAGTGGGGGACTTTCCATTTTTAATTTAATTTTCCATTCTCAAAAATGGTTTTTCCGATTATAGCGCCATCGATCCAAAATTCGAAAAAAAGTACCAAATAAAAGTTACTTATTTTTACGTATGGGGGCTCCTATTTAATATTTTAAAGTAACCCCCCCTCCTATCTCCGTGAGGGGTCGTGTTTGATGTCATTCGACAGATTTTTCAAAAATATTGAATACGTCTATTTTTAAGTTTTTCGAACTGATGTTCATTTCGCGAAATATCGCGGGGTAAGATTTTTGCAAAATATCGAACATGTATTTTTTATTTTTTCGATCTGACGTTCATTTCGCGAAACATTCGCTTTTTTTGAAACTTTGTGACTCGCCAATTTCCTTACGCGCCGCTCATATCGTCAGATTTTTGAAATATACACTGTTTTGGATGTACTTAACTTACCTTATCAAAAATGAATAACCATTTTCAATTTCGTTGTAACACAAAACTACAGCCGCATCATTATTCCAGTTCAATGAGAGAGTGCAGCAAGCATCTCTACCGTTTTCGAAACTTATTAGTCTCTCATCAGGAGGCAGATATGCTGCTCTCTCTGACCCAGGTCTCATGACTAGGACAAACCCCTTCGTGCAGTCACGGATTGCAACGAACAAAAACGGCAGATATGCTTAAGACTAAGTTTTCAATCTAATAGCATATAAAACAACACCAAAAAATGTTAGTTTACATCCTACCAGATTGAAAACAATGGGAACCTTCTCTGGTAACACCTCCGAGGCTTCTACAATTTGCAATCCATGACGGATGCTGAGACTAAGGAAACCGGTAAAGGTGCTTGCTGCACTCTCTGATTGAACTGGAATAATAATGTGGCTGTAGTTTCGTGTTGCAACGAAATTGAAAATGGTTATTAATATTTGATTTACATGTTTACTCTGATTGGGGTACGAAGGGAACCATTCTCGTTGGAACTTTACCGCGCTGAGCAGATGGGACGTGAATTATAAATTGTAAAATTCCCTCATCTTCCTTAGTCTCAGCATCCGTTATGGCTTGCAAATTGTAGAAGACTCGGAGGTGTTACCAGAGAAGGTTCCCATTGTTTTCAATCTGGTAGGATGTAGAGTAACATTTTTTGGTGATGTTTTATGTGCTATTAGATTGAAAACTTAGTCTTTTACCTTATCTTAATATAACGATCTCGGGTTTTTCTAAGGACATATTTTTTTCTTCGGACCCCTTTAACGAACTCCCCTGTAATAACAGCCAATATATGGTAGAGGTCCATTTACAGGGTACAAAGATTCTCCCCATTTGATAATCTGACGCGCTCGAGTAACTGCAAAAATCCCCGTTTGGCTCCCCTACCATTACGTATGTTCCCAGTTTTCTGAATTATTTTACACGAGACTTGTATAAAATACATAGATGCAAACGTTTAAATCATGGAGAGTTAACCGAAGATATTTATTTTTTTCCTATTTTTTTCAACCAAAATTTTTAAGGCGTTTATTTTTAAAAAATGAGGAATAATCGTTTACTAAATTCATAGTCTTCTATAAAACTCTAAAGTAATTAAAATGTAACAACCAATACCACGGCTTTTAAAAGAAAAATAGATTTTTAAACTGAATTCGTGAGTAATCCCTAAGAATTCACCTAGATATTTGTATTACATGCACGACATTCTTTTATCCCGGGCAATTTTCATCGAATGACTTGTCCTTGGGACGTTTTAGCGACCAGAAACTGCGTGACTGTGACCTACACGAAAGCTTATCTTTACCGAGAACTTTTTACGAATGTTAATGTAAATTTTATAGAAAATCAACGTATTCATTATATGTTAATTCCTTTTCAAATAGTATACGAGCAGCTTATTTGAGCTTTTTTTATTTGCAAAAACCCACTTTAACTTAATAAGGTTATTGTGAGAACGGTAGTAGTTAATTACACTTTACTAAGTAAACTAAAGTCTTTTAAAAACAAGGTTAACTCTTTTAGGTTATCAATCCTTCTGCTTCCTCTTCTTTTTGTGTATATGTTACCGGCCAAACCCGACTTTAGGACAAACTAGTTTGGCCTAGGCCATGCATTTTATGTTTATCCTAAGCGCCAAACTAGTTTATCCTGAAGTGTATGTTTTTATATCAGGATAAACAAGTTTAGCCTAGTCCAAACCAATTTAATCTAGTCGAAAGTACATAATTGTTTACAGATTGGTTGCTGATTTAAACGTAAGTTTAGAAGACACTATTAAGAGTTGTAAGACTGTAAAGTATTTAGGGTAAATGATAAACCGAGATGGCACTTGTACGAAAGATATAGAAATGAAAATAGTACAGGGAAAACAAGCCATGAAAGCACTCCATGGAGTGATATGGAAGAACACTCTAACTAAAGAAAACAAAAAAGGATTTTTTAGGGCATAGTGCTGAATATTACCCTACAAAAGCGGAAGAATGGCCAGTGAACAATAATACGAAATAAAAAACGAACAGTTGAATTGGAGTCTATGAGAAGGTGTCTACAAATTACCAGGTAGGATAGAATAAGACCAGAGGAAATATGAAGCAGAATATATGTAAATTGCTCAATTACAAAAAAGTTGTGGTAGTAAAAGTAGGGCCCTGAAATGGTATGGGCATGTATAAAGAATGCCGGAAAACAGGTGGCCGAGAAGATTACTGGACTGGGACCCGTGTGGTCCCAGTTAGGAAACACCCGTGTGATTCCAAAACTCACATAGGAAATGCTATGATACAGAGACCTCAGAGATGGCGACTGGGAGAATAGAGTGCTATGGAAGACGAAAACAACAAACTCATAATGGGAAAAACCAAGAAGAAGAAAGTAATTCGGCGAACTACTACGGCTTCATATAAATAATAAATAGAATAAAATACTTCGTTCTTGGAAAATATTCATTTTTATTAAAATTATAATTACTCGTAACAAATAAACAATACTATTAAGTCATATTCGCGGTCAGACGGACAGACAGCCTAGGTCAAATTTCTCACATTTAGTACCATCCGTGTATTATAAGTTTTAATTGGACACCTCATTTGTCATTCTACCTGGTATAATAACGGAGGAGTTGAGTTCACGGACAGACAGACGGACAGACGGACGGACGGACGGACAGACGGACGTGGATAATTCAACGTTTTCACATTTTTTCAAAATTGGTGAAAACAATACTAATTCGTACTCGATTTTATTCGTGTCTCTTTTCTTTTAATTTTTGGAAAAAACCTCATCCTTATATTTATTATTTTTTATTATGTAGTTATACGAGAATATATTGATTTTTCTACGACCGTTTAATAACATGCTCATTATTCGCTATTTTTTCATAGATAATAGCACCCATTACTGTACCCGTGAGTAATAATTCATTACTCACGGGCTGAAGTTACTCACGGGTCATTACTCACGGGCTGAAGTTAGATTCAAGTGACGCATGCCACTTTTAATATTAATCGTATATAAACTGCAAATAAAATTACTTACAGTTGTTTATTTAATACAATAATTATTGTAATTTATGTTAATAATTAACTTCGAAAAATGTTTAAAGGAATTTTAACTGTAACAATGTCAGTATATTTTTTACGTTTATATCTTGTTTACTAAAAATTTTGACGTTTACCATTTATTTTAGTGACAGTGACATTAGCTCATTTTGTTTATGTTAATTGGAATTTATAACTAATATTGCGTTTATTTTTCAAGTTATATTGTGTTAAAAATATGTTATAACATACTATGAATAGTAAGTTATATTATTATATTATAATATATAGTTAAATGTAAATACACATTATAACTATTGAGATACGTCCACCGACAACATCCATTAATTTCCTGTTTATTAAATTAATTGACAGTAGGTACAAATTTAAGCTTATAATTTTTCGGAAACGAATAGAACTTATATTGACTATTTCTAGTTGTATTCTTATAATAAATAATAATTTAGTAATAGTAGGCAACCAATTATTCAGCCACGTACTAGGGGTAAATAGCGTTTAGGTATTCTTGTAAATTATTATAATTTAAATCTCGAGTAGTTGATAATTAAATTTTTTACTAATTAAAATAAAAAAAGGTCGTAGAAAAAGTATAGTATTCTACTCGCATGTAATGGCTATTACTTACTCTGATGAATTACGACACTCGCCTACGGCTCGTGTCGCAAACTTCATCATCGTGAGTAATAGCCATCATTATATGCTCGTTGAATAATATACTATTATGGCATATATCAATATCTTCATTCGATGTATTATATGATACAATATTATATCGATGTACAATTTTTTTGCCATTCCTCTTGGGACGTGATTTGTGAATTCCCCGCATGTAAAAGTCCTTACATGTTCGCTAAATTACTTTCGACTACGCTAAATTATTTTAGACTAGGCCGTACTAGTTTATCCTGTATGAGTCTCTATTATATCAGGATAAACTAGTTTGGCCTAGGCCCAACTAGTTTGGCCTGAAGTGTGTGTTAGGCCATATTAGTTTATCCTAACGCGCTTAGGTCAAACTAGTTTGGCCTAGGCCAAACTAGTTTGTCCTGAAATCGGGTTTGGCCGGTAACATATACATGACTCTGTCCGTTTTTCAATGTGTCTCCAGTAATTGGCATTCCATCATTTTTGTGGTCTTTCCAGTGATCATTTTTCTATTGGGGAACCTTCTCTCTCCGTCTTTACTACTCTGTTGTCATTTGGCTTATGTGGTTGTTTCATTCTACTCATCTGTTTTTATCCAGTTATTATTGTTCGCTAAACTCAGACACAACTGGCTAGTGATTTTAGTAAGTAATTTTGCCATTGTCGTAAAACTGGCAAAAAAATAATTACTAAATAGTTAATAATTACTAAACAGTTAGTAATTTTGCCAATTTTGGCAATATTGGCCAAAAACAAAAAAATTACTTACTAAAATCACTAGCCAGTTTTGTCCAAATTTATCGAATAGACTATATATCCACTTCAAGCTCTATCCCATAAGGTCTAACCGTTGATTGATGAATATAGGGGGTAGTATATTCATCCAGTATATTCATCAATCAACGGTCTTACCATCGATTTTTCGAAAGGTTTTTAATATCTGCTGTTTCTAGCATTATTTTTGTCCTTTCTATATCAATTCGTGTTTCTGCCACGTATGTCATTATTGGTGTGATGACTGTTTTGTGATTTATTCCTTACTTTTCTGATATGCCTCTGCTTTCTTTATTCACTTGATCTTCCACTTCTGTTTCAAGCTTTCGACTTATTTTACGACATCTTATTAGATTTGATTTTACAACCATCCATTTTGTATTTTTAGGAAAATTAACATGTTAAATTTTCTAGCGGTTATATTAAATTGGTGTATTGTTAGTACTGTATCGTCTACATAGCAGATTATTTTAAGTAGTTTTGTTGAGTAGATTTTAAGTATTAGTTGTTTGGTTTTTTGTTTTAAGTTGAACAATAGAGGACTCAGTTAGTCTCCCTGCGTTATCCCATTGGCAGTTCAATTGTGTCAGTTAGTTCTTCTACTTTTACATTTATTTTGTTTTTCTGGTAGATATTTCCGACCGCTTTAATTATTCCCAGAGGCATCTCCTGACCTTCAAATGCATCCAAAAGCTTAAGGTCCACGAAACATAAATATGCTTCTTCTTCTTGATGTGCCTATCCGTGACGAATGTTGGCGATCATCATGGCAATCTTCACTTTATCTGCAGCAACGCGGAAAAGCTGCACAGATGTTGTGTTGAACCAGGTCCTGAGGTTCTTTAACCAGGATGTTCTTCTTCTTCCTGGACCTCGCTTTCCAAATATTTTTCCTTTGCAGGATGGCTTGTAGGAGGGCATATCTGGATTCATTTCGATAATGTGTCCAAAGTATTCCAACTTTCGAGATTTGATGGTAGTTAGTACTTCTCGGTTCTTCCCCATTCTTCTAAGAACCTCCTCATTTGTGACCCGATCAGTCCATGGGATTTTAAGAATTCTCCGATATATCCACATCTCAAATGCTTCCAATTTTCGGCACATATACTCGTTCAAAGTCCATGATTCAACACCATAAAATAGGACAGAGAAGACCTAACATCTCAGCATTCTTTCTTTTATACAAAGAGAAAGGTTGTGGCTCTTGAAAAAGGCCCCCATACGGTTGAAGATTGATCTAGCTTTTCCGATGCGCGCTCTTATTTCTTGGTTGTTGGTCCATTCTTCATTTATTATGGTGCCGAGGTAGTTGTAGTGCCTCACTCTTTCTACAGGGGTTTGGTTGATATAGAGTTGACCTTCTGTTATCTTTTTCTTGCTGACGATCATAAGCTTTGTTTTCTTTACGTTTATATTGAGTCCATATTGTTGACTGTAATACGTGATTTTGTCCATGAGGACTTGTAAGTCTTCTAGGTTGTCCGCAAATACCATGGTGTCATCTGCATACCTGATATTATTCAGCCGGTACCCGTTTGGTAGGATACCTTTTTCAGTTTCGTGCAAAGCTTAGATAAATATTCTTTCAGAGTAAAGATTGAAAATTAGGGGGGACAAAATGCAGCCTTGCCTCACTCCACGCATGATCTTGACATATTCGGTGAGTTCACGGTCAATTCTGAGGTTGGCAGTCTGATTCCTGTAAAGGTTTCTAATTATTTTCAGATCTTGGTTGTTAATTCCTGCTTCTTTTAGTATTTGCATCATCTTCGCGTGTTTTTCTCGATCAAACGCCTTCTCGTAATCAACCAGACATGCGTATACGACGCAATTTACGTCTCTGCATCTCTCATAAATATGCTAGTTTGTTGTATTCTAATGATTTCTCTTAAACCTGCCTCATTATAAATATTATGTTGGTGCATGATCTTCCTGACCTAAAACCTCCTTGTTCTCCTGCTAATGTTATAATTTTATTCAGTTCATTTTATTCCGGGTCCGATTTTTCACCCTTTTTGAAGATGGGTATTAGGATGCTTGATCTCCATTCTTGTGGTTTTCTGTTTTATTCTATTATTTTTTGCCATATCTTGTCCTCCGTACTTTAAGAGTTCATTTGATATTCTATCCTCTCTTAGTGCTTTTTTATTTTTTTTCTTTATTGCTTTATTTACCTTTGAATTTAAAATATTTTTAAGATTATTTTTTCTTCTTCTTGTAGTGCCTATCAGTTTCGGATGTTACCGACCATCATGGCAATTTCTACTTTGAACATATTTGTGGTTGTTGTGTTGAACCATGTACGTAAATGTTTCAGCCATAAAATCCTTCGCCTTCCTGGACCAAGTTTACCTTCTACTTTTGCCTGTAAGATTAGTTGCAGCAGTCCATATCTCTCGCTATTCCTCATGATGTGAGCGAAGTATTGAATTTTGGCCGTTTTAATTGTGGTTAACAGCTCTTTTTCTTTTTGCATTTTCAACAAACATCCTATTTAGTAACGTGGTCGATACATATAAGATATCTTCAGGATTCGACGATAAAGCCTCAATTTTCTTGCAGGTAACGTCTGTGAGACTCCACGGCTCAATTCATCATGACATTGGTACAGCGTATTCATTTTTTAAAATGATTATCTTGCTTTCTCTCTCCTACATTTGATTTCTAAGGAATAGTCCCAAGAGGATTGTTTGGTAAATGGTATTTAATTCTATGACTATTGAACTTTCCGTACTTTTCCACTAGCACATGTTTTACTGTAAGGGGTGAACAGCACTCATCACTTTGACTTCAAATTTCCATCTGCTGATTCATTACCTGCTACGTCAACATCTGATGGGACACAATGAAATTTGATATTTATATTCTCAATATGTAATTTATTAAGTTCTTCCAGACCTGTTGGAGTTGGGCTTTTTTCAGCCTATTCCTAGCGACCATTTTAACGTCAGTTCATCTAGTGGAGTCACTGAAGGTTTTCACCTACGATTTCGTTGAACCTTTATCGATTTTCATGAAAATTGGTGAGTAGTTAGAAGATACTTCAGGGAATAAAGGTGACGTGATGCCAACTTGCGCTTTTACCCTCGGGGTGGATGCCACCCCTTCTCGGGGTGAAATTTTTTTATTAAAAATAATACTAGAAATCGATAGAGGGACAACTTTTAAACAAAATTTGTTATTAAATAAAAACATAAATCAATACTTTTTAAGTTTTCTATGAAAAAAATGCATGTTTTAAACCTGTTTTTTACGCATTACTCAAAAACTATAAGCTTTTGTAAAAAAGTTATTATTACCAAAATTAAAGATAATAAAAAATTTAATACACTTACCACTTAAGAACTAAACTAATGTTATTTCAAAGGGAGTTATGGGTAATTGAATGTATATTTTTTTCGACGAGTACTCAAATCTTAGTATTCAAGCTTACATAACGGGAAAACGATGCATTTTATAGAATAAAATTTTTAAGCACTTCCTAAAGTACTTTGGAATACCTATCAAATGAGCTCCAGTAAAAAATTAAGCAAGTTATGATGAAAATAAGAGAACCCTTTCGATTTTTTTAGGAAAAAGTGAAAAATGAAACATACGCTATTTCCACAAAAATTTAAATTTGTAGTAATCCTCACAAGAATTTCTTTAGGTTAACATAGTTAATGATTTCAACAATTTTGACCGGTTTAGAAGGCATATTTTTGAAGAAAAAGATATAATTTAAAAAATCAGATTTTTTTAAATTATCGTACTTTTTATCTTCTTTTGATAATAACTCCAAAATACTCAATATACGTAAAAAATGATATATAACTAAATTTTAGTTTTTTCTGTTCCAAATACTCTACCCATTTTATTATTTCCATAGAGTAAAAAATAACCGAGATAGAAACGTTTAAAATTTCAATTTTGCTGCGAGAACCATGTAACCGTGCCATTTAACATTTTATTTTTAAAAAAGTAAGAAATTTAAAAGACGACGTTGTTTAATAGCTCTTAGAATCCACTTTTAATTAGTTTTTAGGTAAACCTGATATCTGAAAAATTAACGGAGTTATTTACAAAAAAAAAACAATTAAATTTGGACAATTGGAAAAAATTTTAAAAGATAAATTTTGAAAATTTTTGGTGCATAAATTTTAATGCTATGAACTTGTTCGAGGGCTTATTTGATAGATATTTTTAAGGACTTTAACAAATGTTTAATACGTTTATGTTATAAAATGCATCAATTTCCCAGTATTTAAGCTTGAATACTTAGATTTGGGTACTCGATGAAAGAAATATACATTCATTTACCTATAACTCACTTTTACTTAACACTGAAAGGTTTTTCTAGTAAGGAGATTATTTGATTTTTTATTAGCCTCAATTTTGATAATAATAACTTTTTGAAAAAACTTATAGTTTTCGAGTTATTTATGAAAAATCGGTTAAAAGCATGCATTTTTCTCACGAAAAATTAAAATATTTGATCTTTAATAATTCAAAAAGTTTTGATTTATTTTAATAACTTTATATAACAAATTTTGCTTATAATTTGTCCCTCTATGG
Organism: Diabrotica virgifera virgifera; assembly: GCF_917563875.1. Lineage (NCBI taxonomy): Eukaryota > Metazoa > Arthropoda > Insecta > Coleoptera > Chrysomelidae > Diabrotica > Diabrotica virgifera. The sequence continues at coordinate 195,281,276 of NC_065447.1, read as the reverse complement.
AATAGTGGGGTTATTTTTAATAAAATAATTTTCACCCCCCAGGGAGGGGTGGCATCCACCCCCAGGGTAAAAGCGCAAGTTCACACCATGTCACCTTTGTTCCTTGAGATATTCTCTAACCACTTCGGTGGTTCACTTCAATTTTCATGCAAATCAATGGAGGTTCAACGAAATCGGAAGTAATAACTCGTATCCACCTTCAGTGACTGCATTAATTGTGTAGTTATCTAGCATTGCTAGATTCCATGTGTGACCCATGTTAAAGTGATTTGGATTTCATGGCAATTTGAATTTCATGTCTTAAGTAATTATAATTTTGAAACATTGCTATTTCGTTGCAGTACCAGATTTGTCATATACTGTTCTTTTCCAAGATTCATCTTCAACTTTCTTACAGGCCCGATCTAGCTTAGTAAGCATTGCTCTAATCTCTTTTAAGTTTAGAACTACATACTATGTCAATGCGAATCGTAGGTGGGAGGGTATTTCGCCGTCGACATTGATTCTTTTGGCGTGCCATTTAATTGTTTGAATGCATGTTCCAGAACTGCCGTAAAGATTTTGGGGGATAATGTGTTTCCCTGTCTAATTCCTCTTGTGATTTTTATACATTTTGTACCTTTGTAGAGTTTTACGGTCATGTTTGCATTATTGCATATGTTCGCTATAAGTTTGGAGTACCGATAATCTATACGACTCTCTTCCAACGATCTCATTTTTCTGTTACTTTCGATCGTATCGAATGCTTTGCGAAAGTTTACGAAAGCTAGGGCCAATGGTCGATAGTAATCAATAGATTTTTCTATAATCCCTTTTATGCAGTGGAGGTGGCCGTTAGTGTCAAAGTTTTTCCTAAAATCTGCTTGTCTTCTAGGTTGGTAAAAATCTAAGTTTGTCTTCAGTCTACTAGGGCGGTCCGATAATGACTTCCAAAAAAATAAGCCTTCAAAAGAAAAGCGAAAATTTTGGAAAAGTGATGATTTATTTCTAAACGTAGTCTCCTTTTTATCTCGATACACTTGGCCCAGCGATGCACCACCTTCTTTAACTCGTCTGAAAAATACATTTTCTCAAGGTATCTAAACTTGGCTTCTGTGGTGAGGACTAACTCCTCATTCGACTTAATTTTCTGTCCATCGATCGACCTATTCAAGTTTGGAAACAAAAATAAGTCGGACAGGACCAAATCTGGAGAATAAGATGGATGGAGCGACGGCGAAGATATTGATCTTTTTTCATTTTTATAAAATCCCCACACAGGCCCGCTTACACATGCGGTCAAAACAAAATTGTGAGTCCGATTCGGCTGAAATTTTGATATGGGCACTAGGCCCTCTACAAGAATGTATTACATGATAGTAGATTTCTCTTGCGATAGTGGCGCTATCTGGCGGAGATGCTAAATACTCATTGAACCACCCTTTGTTATTATTCTTGTGAGTAACATGTAGATGTGGTTTTACAGGTGACAAACAGATTTAAATAGAAATAAAATAAAAATTTCATTTTTATTCAGTTGCAATGCAATGAAATTAATGCAAAAGGTAAAACAATCTTATTTTTCACTTAGAATACGGAGCGCAGTCCAGCACTCTGAATCGACGATTTTCGACTATAATTGGAGTCTCATCGGAGAGACGTAGGCCTGCTGCTCCATACTCTAAGTGACCAACAACGAGAGTTCATCCCCCGCATCGCAACTGACGTGAATGAATTAGGTGACTAGCGTCATCTGGCAATTGAAAGGTAAGGTAGAGTTTTCAATCCTAATAGCGACATTAATAATATTGAAAAATATTAAAAATATTACTAAAAGATTTTTAAATTGAAAACTTATTGGTCCATTTCCCTGGTGACACCTACACGGCTTCTAAAAATTGCAAGCCAGATGGATGCTGAAGCGAAGAAGACAAGAGGGAATTCAAAAAACTTACAATTCAAGACCCCGTCTGTTCAGCTGGTAAATTCCAACGGAAAATGGACCTAGTTACTCAAAGAAGTAAAGACCAATATAAAAATAAAATAAAATAAAAATTCCATTTTTATTCAGTTGCAATGGGAAGGCAAAACAATCTTATTGTTCACTTAAAATACGGAGCGCAGTCCAGCACTCTGAATCGACGATTTTCGACCTTTATTGGAGTCTCATCGGAGAGACGTAAGTCTGCTGCTCCATACTCTAAGTGACCAACAACGAGAGTTCATCCCCCAAACCGTAACTGACGTGAATGGATCAGGTGACTAGCGTCATCTGGTAATTGAAAGGTAACGTAAAGTTTTCGGACATCTTGGATATTACAGCACCCTATGTAACGCACAGCTGAATGTGGCTGAATTTTTATGTTTGTGGGTCACAGTGTTGCCATGCTGTTTTCTATATATTTCTTTCATAATTTCAATCAATGTTAAATGTACCTACAAGAATAATAGAATAATAACGTTTACTTCTCCGTCATTATACTAGGTAAAATGACAAATGAGGTGTCAAATGAAAGCTTATAATCCAAGAATAGTACTAAATGTGAGAAATTAGACCTAGATTGTCTGTCCCTCAAAAAATAAGCGTTATATTGGGGATTTCTAATGTTGACATTAAAAGTTGCAATATTGTCTTTTTCTATAAAACATTTTGATCTAAAACTTACCAGAAAACTTCTTTGTACTCTTTACTTTAAAATAAACGTAATTGAGAAGCTAAATTTTAAACTTCGTCACACAAATTTTGCGATTAAACTTTGCAATGCACAAATCCGCACCTTTTTCTTTGAAAAATTCATAACCTTTATCATGATTAAAATAAAAACTTGAGGCAGATACCTTTGTCTTTAGAAATATTACAGCCATATAGTGTCAAAATTTCAGAAAAAAATATTAAAATGGAACAGAGTTGTAGCAAGGTAAACGCAAAAAACGTGATTTCTTTTTTTTTATTTTAGGTTAAAATTGCGATTTTGACAATGTTCCCCCACATAAAATTCAAAATAAACTTCATTTTTGTTTTCAGCACCCTCGAAAATATAAAGTATGAATAAAATTAGCCATTCATCCCTCTGTGGTCAGTATCTCGAAAACTAAGCGCTTTTTTGAGGGTGTCACGTTCGTGTATAATATCACAACAATTGTAACGTGATAATATGAAAAAATAGAGGATACGGCAACGATGTCACAAGTGATGGTCAGATCGAACGCCAAAATCTACACAGACATATTAGGGTGCCTTAATATCCAAGATGTCCAAGTTTTCAATCCTAATAGCGACCTTAATAATATTGAAAAATATTAAAAATATTACTAAAAGATTTTTAAATTGAAAACTTATTGGTCCATTTCCCTGGTGACACCTCCACGGCTTCTAAAAATTGCAAGCCAGATGGATGCTGAAGCGAAGAAGACAAGAGGGAATTCAAAAAACTTACAATTCAAGACCCCGTCTGTTCAGCTGGTAAATTCCAACGGAAAATGGACCTAGTTACTCAAAGAAGTAAAGACCAATATAAAAATAAAATAAAATAAAATAAAAATTCCATTTTTATTCAGTTGCAATGGGAAGGCAAAACAATCTTATTTTTCACTTAGAATACGGAGCGAAGTCCAGCACTCTGAATCGACGATTTTCAACTCTTATTGGAGTCTCATCGGAGAGACGTAGGCCTGCTGCTCCATACTCTAAGTGACCAACAACGAGATTTAAACAGATTTATGGGTCGATAATTCTCGATATATTGTATTGCCTTTTTTGTGTAATCAGATGCTAAGTCCGCTTACAACCATAACATTCTCAATATAGGACAATAGTCTTGCTATCTTCTCATTTTATACATATTACATTTTTTACCTTACCACTATTTATAAAACTACCTAAAATATTCGCTGGTTTTAAGTAAAACAAAGACTATGTCGTTAATTACACTCACTACGACACGACTGATTTTACCTTCATCTATTGCAATAAAAGAAAAGTAAATTCCCAAAGACCCAAAAAAACAACCGCAACGAAGCTACTCTAGTGGGTAATACATTTCAATTAATGAGAAAAGCTTTTCCCTTTTAAACATTATTTTGGACTTTTACGTTGGGAATCAATTTCTGTGTAAATTTTTGAAGTACTTTTTTGTGGAGTAGAACGTAAAGCGAACACAATATAAAAAAGATTTAAAAACATGTTAAACACAAAAAAAAATTAAGAATATCGGCATTTTATGTAATATTCTTGCAGGAATATACAAGATTTGTCAAGTCCGCACGTAGTTTATTTTCAATGATTTTATTAGTCACTACAAATATTTTCCTTTGATAAAACCTAAAAGAACTGTTTTTTTTTTGAGGGTACGTATGTGTAGTGTGCTCCTTATAGTCCAAGTAATGAAGCTTAAAATAGTACAAAACCTCGCAGTTTTGACAGAATGGATTGATTTGCTTGAAAATTTGAGAATAAGTAGTGGATAGTCCAAGGATAAAAATCTATATGATGCCGAAATGCGCTTTTACCATTAGGGTGGTTGCCCCATCTCGGGGGTGTAAATTATTAATTATATTTTGACCGCAAAAGTTGATAAATACTTTGATTCTAAGCAAAAAACTTTTTTAGTTTAGAAAACTTAGTTTTCGATTTATTCGCTATCGAAGTGTTAGTTTTATATCAAAAAAATCAATGTTTTTAATAAGTTTTCTGCTAATAACTACAAAACTTTTCGTTTTATCAAAACAAGTTTACTTGAGTGACTTATAATGAAATGAATGCCAGTCCCTATTTTTTCAGCGAAAAAGTGATGGAAAGCAACCCACTAATCACCATCCTAATTAGAATTAGTCATTGACCTTATTTGGTCTTCTTTATTTATGTATTAGTAATGGGTTCTAGGTAGTTTGACCGGCTTAGAATGATTAGTTTAAAAAAAATGGAGTTAAAAGCGAATAACGAATTTTTGTAGTTTGGAAAAAAGGGCCTTTCCTTCAGAATAAAAAGATTAGCGTCAGCGATACGAAAAGTTTTTAAATATGAAATTGTAGCTTATTTAGTTTCTAAAAACACGGTTTGCAAAATTTTTTCTACGGCAACAATTGAGTGAGCCATTGACAATTAAAACTTGTAATAACATGCAAAAATCATCTTTACCAACCCTTTTAAAGTCACCTCTTTTTGCGACTGAGGATTTAGAAAAAGATTTATTATTAATAGGCTTATAGATCTTGTAAAAACCTACAAAATTCTTTTTTTACCAAACTTTCTAATATAAAAAAAAATTTACGGTTAAAAGATCAATATATTAAAAAAAAGGAGAAATCCAATTGAAAGCATAATAATGTAAGGTAGAGGTGATTTTAGTCATTGGCCTTATTTATTCTTCTTTGTTTATGTATTAGTAATAGATTCTAGAAGTTTGACTGGCTTAGAATGATTAGTTTTTAAAAAACTGGAGTTAAAAGCGAATAAGGCAGAATAGACAGATTAGCATCAGAGATACAAAAAAATGTCTAAATATGAAATTACTCTAAATGAAATATGTCTAAAATACTGAACAAACATTATGGAAGGAAACCATAAATTGTTCTCTGAGTGCAAAAAACATGGTTGAAGAAAAAAGAAAACTTAGGAGAAAATGGCAAAACACACATGCACCTATTGACAACGAAAATCTAAACAGAATTACCAGAAGACTTAAAAATCTATTAAAAGAAGAAAAAAATAGGGGGATTCAAACTTACTTAGAAAATCTGACTCCATTCAAAGACACTAACTATTCGCTATGGAAGGCTACGAGAAAAGTAAAAGGACCAAAAGACGCCATACCTCCTTTAAAAAATGCCAAAGGTAAATGGGCAAGAACAGACACAGATAAATCCGAGACATTCGCAGAACATCTTTCGACAGTATTTAGTCCCTTTACTAGAGTAGTACTATTAGAACAAGAAGAACCATTTCATTCTTTTCTTGAGGCTCCATATCAAATGGAACCGCCAATCTCCAGGTTTAATATTAAAGAAGTAAAACAGATAATAAATAATGAGATACAACCTAATAAGGCACCAGGATTCGACCTCATAACGGGTAAGGTCCTTCAGGAACTAACCGATGATTGTTACAGAATAATCACTATGATCTTTAATGCTATGTTAAGTCTGCACTACTTCCCGTTGCAATGGAAAGTGGCACAGATTATACTAATTCAAAAACCTGGAAAAGATCCAAAAGATGTCAACTCATACCGACCGATACGTCTGCTCCCAGTCATCTCTAAGGTGTTTGAAAAACTTCTGTTAAGAAAAATAAAACCAATATTAGAAGAGAAGAGTCTCATACCTGACCATCAATTCGGATTTCGTAATCAACATAGTACAATAGAACAAGTTCACAGACTGTACACAACAATAAGAACTAGTCTCTAAAACAAGCAATACTGCACTGCAGCCTTTTTAGACGCCTCTCAAGCTTTTGACAAGGTGTGGCACACAGGACTTCTGTACAAATTAAAGAAAAACCTGCCTTACACTTACTTCAAACTGCTTCAATCATACCTTACAGAAAGGAGATATCTGGTAAAATATAGTGAAGCCTATACAAAACTCTACCCCATCCTATCTGGTGTACCTCAGGGTAGTGTGCTCGGACCGATCCTATACCTAATATATACGGCTGACTTGCCAACAAGCAACGACCTAACACTTGCAACATTCGCAGATGATACTGCTTTCCTGGCCTCTCATGGTAATCCAATAATAGCATCAGAGAGACTGCAACTACATCTGAACAAAACAAATGAATGGCTTAAACTCTGGAGAATTAGAGTAAACCCCTCAAAATCCACACACATTACATTCACTCTAAGAAGAGGTACATGTCCAGAACTTAATCTCGATGGACATCCTTTACCTCAAAAGGATGACGTAAAATATCTAGGTATTCACCTTGACAAACGACTAACTTGGACCAAACATATATGGACGAAAAGACTTCAACTGGGAATTGTATACAGAAAACTTTACTGGATGTTGGGAAAAAACTCTCACCTATCGATCGATAACAAGCTGCTTATATACAAAACAATAATAAAACCCATTTGGACATATGGTTCGCAGCTCTAGGGATCAGCTGGCAAATCTAATATTATGAAAATAAAAAGATTTCAATCCAAAACTCTAAGAACAATCGCTAATGCCCCTTGGTACATCCATAATGACGCAATACATAGAGATCTTCAGGTACTATCAGTCTCCGAAGAGTGCAAAAAATCTTCTGAACAATATCAAAATAGGTTGCGGGTACATCCAAACACCCTGGCACACAATCTTCTCAACAAGCAACAAGCGAAGAGATTGAAGCGATATGATCCCTTGGACCTACCTAACCGATCCTGACAGTGCCTACAGCAGAGGAAGCTACGCCTTCAACAGCGTCCAGCCATTGTGTTCTATGCCAGTTTTAGTTTTAGTTTTCGTGCTCGCGAATCAGTGTATGTGCGCATCTCACCGGTAAACAAGGTAATGTGTGTGTGTCGTGGTGCTTTGGTCACTGGACCTTACATCTCTCTGCCATTGTAAAGACAAACAATTTTACTTATTGTTTTCATTGTAAAACAGATTGTAAAAAAACTTGCATTTTAATAAAAAAAAATATATGAAATTGTAAGATATTAAATTCCCAAGTATTTGGTTTGAAAACATTTTTTCTACGGCAAAAATTTAGTGAACCGTAAATCGGTGGCAACCACCCCCATCGTAAAAGCGCCTTTTGACCTCATATGGATTTTGATCCTTGGAGTATCCACTACTTATTCTCAAATTTTCAAGCAAATCAACCCATTCTGTGAAAATTGCGAGGTAAAAAGCTTCGGTCCCTGGACTATTAATATTTGTGAGTAGGGAGTGTCATGAGAACATAAATCCTACAAAAGTAAAACTAAAAACAATGTTATTAATTAATCAATAAAATAATATCGTCATCATCATCATCTTGTGGTCGACAATCCTTTGTGAATCCTGGCCTGCTCCCATATTCGTCGCCATTCTATTCGGTTTTTAGAGGAGTATTGCCATCTTATGATTTTTAATATTCCTAAGTCGGTCTCAACTACATTTAACTTCCAAATTCGCGGTTGACCTCTACTTCTTCTTCCTACAGGTGTTCTTGTAGTTAGCTTTTAGCAGTCGTGTTCTCTGGCATTCCTATGTGTCCAGCCTATTAAGTTGCTGTGTCTTAATGAACATTACGACGGCGTGCTCATTAAAGAGTTGGTTTAATTGGACGTTATATAATTTGGGCCACTGCTCTTGGCCGTTTATAGCCCCAAATATTTTGTGGAGTATGTTACTCTCGAATAGACCCAAAAGTCTTTCATCCTTGGTTAGAGTATATGTTTGTGATCCAGGTGTGAGGACCGGACTCAGCAGTAATTTGTATTAGTTGTTGAAAGAAGACCACAACAATTATAGAGGTATAAATCTACTGAACACCGCACTTAAACTAGCCTTAAAAGTCCTAACCAACAAAATCAATAAACTGACAATCGGAATCTTCTGATTCTTGAACATACAAGGATTCAGATCCGGAAGATCCTGCGTAGGCGCCGTATTTGTACTGAAACAAATCACAGAATAGGCCATTGAGTACAATAAACCAGCATATCTATCTTTTATAGACCTGACAAAGGCTTTAAAGACGTCTTACATTTACTCTATAGAAGAAACATACCAAGAAATATTATTCAAATCATCAAAAACATCTACTTTCGTAATCGGATACAGGCAAAAATAAATGGAAAACTAACGCAGTTTATACCAGTACAAAGCGGAGTCAGACAAGGTGACTTGTTAAGCCCACTGCTCTTTAATATAATAATGGAAGAAATCATAGAATCAGTACGTAAAGGTCATGGTTACAGAATGAGGAACAAAGAAATCTAAATATGTTATGTTCACACATCTTCAATACAACAGCCAATAAATACAATATGATAGCATCAGCAGAAAAAACCAAATGTATGACGACATCTAAATACCCACCACGACGTAAAATCGAAATTGATGGAAAAATAATAAAGCAGGAAGCAAGGTTTAGATATCTGGGAATAGATATAACCCGTTACGGAGATGTTGAAGGGGAAGTACGACAACAAAGCTTAAAACAAGTAAAGCGGCGGGATCTCTTAATGACATAATCTGGAAGAACAAACACCTAAGACAAGACACAAAATCAAGAATCTATAAAGCAGCAATTAGACCTATATTGACATACACGGCGGAGACAAGACCTGACACATCTAAAACGAGACGACTACTAGAAACAACAGACATGAAAATACTCCGACGAATATCAGGAAAAAGTCTGTTGGATAGGGAGAGAAGAGAAAACATAAGAAGATCATGCAATGTAGAAGACATAAATCGATAGGTGCCGAAACGGAAACAGAAGTGGAACAAACACATTAGTAGAATGGTAGAGGATAGGCTAGTACGAATAGTAAGAGATAAGTCACCAAATGGACGAAGAAGTATTGGCAGACCAAGAAAAAGATGCTGCGACAACTTAAACAATTTAGGAGGCTAATATTGAAGAATAAACAGGCTTTAAGGCCTACACACAAGAAGGAAGAAGAAGAAGAAATTGTTCCTTGAATGTTTCTTAAGTGGAAATGTTTTTGGAGTCAATAATATGCCCTACATGTAAGGTTTATAGTTCTGTTAATTTCTTCGCTTGCTTTGTTGATATTGTTGGTAGTAGTTACTAGCAAGCCAATGTATATAAAGTTGTCAACATATTTAAATATGTAAGTTCCAAAGACTGTTTTCCGTTCCTTATGTGCTATAAGAGTCTTAATAAGCAACATACTTGGTTTTGTCTTCGTTGGTTACTAGACTAATCTATTTCGCCGACGCTCCATTATGTCATTCTCATCAGTGTTTATTAGCAATTAAGGGAAAATGAAAATGTAGTATGTCAAAGTGTGTAAATAATTTTATTTCCTTAGCTGAGCGCTTTCGACATAAACGTCATCATCGGAGCTAATGCTAAAATAAAAAAAGAGATCTTGTAAGAACAAGAAGTACAAAACTCTTTTTTAACTTACGTCAAATACTAAAAAAGTACCGCTACATAGAGGTGTAACAAAGTCCATCTTAGGAATGTACATTTAAGTTTATCTTAGGAATGTACATTCCTAAGATGCACTTTGTTACACCTCTATGTAGCGGTACTTTTTTAGTATTTGACGTAAGTAAAAAAAGAGTTTTGTACTTCTTGTTCTTACAAGATCTCTTTTTTTATTTTAGCATTAGCTCCGATGATGACGTTTATGTCGAAAGCGCTCAGCTAAGGAAATACAATTATTTACACACTTTGACATACTACATTTTAATTTTCCCTTATTCATTCAAGTGTGTACAAACTTAACAGTCTTTCAACTATTATTAGCAATTGTATCGATCTATTGTAAATAGTACCGCTGTCTCTAATTCGTGTATGTTGGACTGGTTTTTACAAGGCAATAATAAATAGGAATCAAGCCAAAGCATCTCCTTACCTGAGTCCATCCTTTATCCCAAAATTCTAGAATTATATGGCTGTATCGTAACACTAGCTTTCAAGACATTGTCAGTCTGGTTAATCTATATTTTTAATTTATTTAAGTTTTTTCTGGTATTAGTCCATTGAAATGTTACATTTTTTAAGCCATACCTTGCATTTGTTAGAGGAGTCAATTTTATTTTTTTAATCTGTAGGGGGGATCAGTAGAAGCTTAAGTTCAAGTTTTTGGGGTCGCCACCCTTGTCCCCCGGCCGTCATCTTGGAAGAGGGGTGCAAAGGTGTTTCACGTTATATCTCGTAAACTACCAACCCTGCGGAAAATATAATAAACAATTATATTTTCCGTCCAATTTTGTTTTTATTACTTTTTATCGTCAAGTTACCAGCAAAAAAGATATAAACAAAAATAAGTAAAAATTTTTTAACAACTTTCCTTTTGGAGGTTATAACTTTTTTTCAGTTCATTTTACAATAAAATAACATTATAGCAATTTTGTAGAGGATTTTTCAGCGAACAATTTCCACTATAAATATGTTTAACTCTATTTATTTATCTAGGTTTTTCAGCGCTCCAAACTTGACCAGATTCTCGAATGCTCATAGGGATACAATAAAAACAAAAGGTTAGGCTTACTTTTCTATTTTAATATTTTTTTATTAATACAGTTTATTATGATTTTAACATTCCTATGCTATTCTATTACTAATCTGTTTTTGAGCTTTCTCCCCACTATAAATCTTACCCTAAGCATATATAGAAAAGGCCCAAAAAGTGGGCCTTTGAGGACAAATTCGCCGGTCCAGAAGAAGAATGGCGCAACGGCAAGATGCAAAATTCTTCAGAAGAGGAAGGAAAAAACGATTTTTTTAATATAAGGATTAAATAAAGGGTAATCGTCCAGAAGCATCGGTATGCCGTGTGTTTTTTAACAACGATAGCTTCTATTTTCATCGATATTGGTTCGAATTTCATTATCTTAATAAAAGCGCTTCAATTTCAACCCTATCTACAGTTGCGTCATTCTGCATCTGAAACAAGGTCTAACATAGCGCGTATTTAAGTAACGACGCAACTACCCTATAGTGGCTCAGCACATTTTTACAGTTCGGTTTTTTGTATCATCTTTACATAGTATTTTTGAAGTTAATTGCGCAATAAACAGGAATTGACAAAATTTGCAGTTACGTCATTTTTGTTCCGTACTGGACTGAATATTTATCTGCTTGCTATTACTTTTATTCACAGCAGTCGGTCCCCCTCTACTTAACTTATTCTTACAATTGTGCTACCTATTTGGCCACGTGCAGTCGTATTAGTCCTGTCGCCAGGGGGGGTACAACGGCCTTCTTAATTCAGATGGACTTACCCAAGTTTTTTTTATGTATTTTGACCCGTAGAACACGAATTTTTTGGGTAACAGTTGATCCGGATGTCGATAAGATTGTTATAAACGAAGAAGTTGAGGAATTACATAACAGCGATTTCTCGCAAAACAAAACATTTTTTTGTATTTTTTGGGTCATTCTAACCAAAAAATGTTCCTACAAGTTTTTTCGTAGGATGCATAGTTTTCGAGATAAACGCGGTTGAACTTTCAAAAAATCGAAAAATTGCAATTTTTGAACCCGAATAACGTTTGAATAAAAAATAAAATAGCAATTCTGCTTACCGCCTTTAAAAGTTTAAGTCAAATTATATCTGTTTTGAATATTTGCATTGCTAAAAATTTATTTTTTGATTGTTAAAAAAAGCTATAAACACATAGTGTTTCCCGTGCCTAATACATGCGTTTTAATGCATGCTACTTAGAAATAGCCCCGCTTGCACTTTTACCTCCTCTACGTACTCGTTCGATTTTAAATGAGAAATCATTGAAACATCACTCAAGCACTAGGTGTTTATAGCTTTGTTTTAACAATAAAATAATACATTTTTAGCAATACAAATAATTAAAACCGATATAATTTGACTTGAACTTTCAAATGCGGTAAGCAGAATTGCTATTTTATTTTTTAATCAAAAGTTTTTCGGGTTCAAAAATTAGAATTTTTCGTTTTTTTGAAAGTTCAACCGCGTTTATCTCGAAAACTATGCATCATACGAAAAAATTTGTAGGAACATTTTTTGGTTAGAATGGCCCAAAAAATACAAAAAAATGTTTTGTTTTGCGAGAAATCGCTGTTATGTGATTCCTCAACTTCTTGGTTTATAACAATCTTATCGACATTCGGATCAACTGTTACCCAAAAAATTCGTGTTCTACAGGTCAAAATACATAAAAAAAACTTGGGTAAGTCCATCTGAATACAGGAGGCCGTTGTACCCCCCCTGGCGACAGGACTATATTAAAAATTGTGAAAAAATTTATATTTTTGTGATTAGATAAGCATTTTGTGTTTTTTGTAAGATCACATCATGAGTGGTGGTGGTTATTTTATTTGTAAGGAACCTCTAGGGAAAACTATTTGTCAGTGGGAAAGTCGAACCATCTTAACTCACTGTTGTCGGCGAACGTTCATCTCTTTATATGGCGGAAATAAAAACGATTCTCTGGAAACGCTGAGATACAAACGATTCGCTAAAACAGTGACAAATGCATTTAATCTCTTCTCACTTCCTCCAACACAAGATGCAGCCCGTTTCCACAGACTCCGAGTGTATCACCAGATCCAGTCATGGCTCGGTAAACATTGTGATCCAAAAAATTGGGGCTGAAAAAAGCATGGAAAATTTTGGATACCAATCCAAACTTCCAAGCCTCCAATATCCCCGCGCTTACGAAATTCATCTTTAGAAGATGCAATGGAAACTGGAAGTGCATGTGGTTGCCGAAAAGTGGACCTCAAATGTTCAGCGCAGTGTGCCTCTATTGTGGTGGTGAAAGTTGCAGCAACATCGTGGACCTATCAACATTAATTATTGAAGAAAATGAATTGGTTGATGAATTACCAACAATGACGCCAACTCTAACTCACATTATACCACAAGAATTCACCTCGGAAAATGATTCACATCCTAATTCGCAGCCTAGACCATCGAAAAAAATGAAAAAAAAAAAAAAACTACGATAGATCTTTTTCAACATAATAATAAATAATATTATTTTGTTTTGAAATTGTCCGTGGATTAGGCCTATTGTGGATAGCACACAAAAAACTCGCCTCCAGACTCTACCCCGTAGGTGGCCGGAAGAGGGTCAAAAATAGCTTAATATCATAGGAATGTTAAAATTATAATAAATAAATATATGTATAGATAGAGAAGTAAGTCCAAGGTTTTGTTTTTATTGTATTCCTGTATTGTAGGTATTATGAGAATTCGAGAATCTGGCTGTAAAACCTAGATAAATAAATAAAACTGAACAACTTTATAGCGGAAATTGTTCGTTAAAAAATCCTCTATAAAATCGCAATGATGTTGTTTTATTGTAAAATGAACGGAAAAACAGTTATAACCTCCAAAAAAACTTCTTACAAAATTTTCTCTTATTTTTGTTTATAACTTTTTTGTTGGTCACTTGACGATAAAAGGCAATAGATATAAAATTGTAGAAAATTTAATTTTATACATTTTATGTGTCATTAAATTTTCTGTTTGGTTGCTAGTTTAGGAGATACAGCCCGAAAGCTCTTTGCACCCCTTTTTCCAAGATGGCGGCCGGGTGATAAGGGCGGCCGGGTGACAAGGGCGGCGACCCCAAAAACTTAAACTTAAGCTTGTACTGAACCCCCCTACACATTAAAAAAATAAAATTGACTCGTCTAAGAAATTCAACCCTAGATGTAACATTTCAATGGACTATATACCAAACTCACACTTTGATTGATATAGTGTTGTTCTCTTGACACTGTCGTACGCGGCTTTGTGTCGATGAATCTGACTGATGATTTTCAAAGATAAATTCTAATATTTTCTCGAGAAACTGTCTTATTGGATGAATCTAGTAAATTATTTGGTTTTTTGGAGTGTTTTGGCCTGGTATTTTCCAATTATGCCCACTGTGTAAACCTGTAGCCGTATGTAGCCAATATTTGCTTGTATTTTGTAAGCAGCTGTTAACAGGGTTGTACTTCTGTAGTTGTCACACTGGGGCTTGTCGCTTTTTTAATGTATCCGGTATATTGCGCCTTAAGACCGTTCACAGGCCATGGTTTCATTTTACCAGACAAGAAGTAAAAGTTTATGTAGTGTCTGTAGGAGGACATCGCCACTATTCTTATAGAGGTCATGACTTTGATCAGTTTCTGGTGATCTATTATTTTTAACTTTTAATGGCTTGTACACTAGGGTGCATCGAAAAAATACAAGTTGGAGATGTTATATATAATAGCGTGAAAAAGAAACATAGAAAGAAATTTTGGAATGAACAATTACCTGTTTTTCAGAAGTTGGTAAACATAGCTTCCATTACTTGCCTAGAAATTTTGACTGCAATTGCCCTGACATGTAAACGACTTATTATAAAACTATGTCGCCTTTACCACGTGGTCAAATACGGCAACATACAATTCTCCACAGTGTCTTTTTTATTTTAAAACATTTTTAATGTGTTTACTGTTTACGTTTAAGCTTTTCACTTTTTTGGATCAAAACAGAAAAAATTTATACAAAAACAATAATTCGAAAATTTATTGAAATGAATGCAAAATTGCGAACCGCATAGAGAGGATCTACTAAATTCATCATCAATGGTGCTACAGCCCTATGAAGGGGTCTCGACCTTCTCAAGTCTATTACGCCAGACAGTCCTATCCATTGCCAACCGTTGCCAGTTTGCTGCGCCTATTTTTGTCCCATCCTCATCTACACCATCCTTTCATCTGAGTTTTGGCCTACCTCTGTTTCTACTTCCCACAGTTTGTGCCATAAGGATTCTTCTAGGAGGGTTGTTCTACTGTGATCTTGCTAGATCTACTAAATTATTAAATTAATTTTGAGAGTTTTGCTCGATGTATACTCATTATCATTTAAATTTGACAATATACTTATTTCGTCAGTTACAACTACAAAATTTTTAGGTTTGAATATAGATTGCCATTTGAGATGGACTGGACAAGTCAATGCAATAAATACAAAATTAAATAAATCCTTTTATGCTATTTCTAGAATAAAAGATACTATGCCGGTATCAGCACTAGTCCTGTCGCCAGGGGGGTACAACGGCCTCGTTAATTCAGATGGACTTACTCAAGTTTTTTTTATGTATTTTGACCCGTAGAACACGAATTTTTTGGGTAACAGTTGATCCGGATGTCGATAAGATTGTTATAGACCAAGAACTTGAGGAATCAAATAACAGCGATTTTTGGCAAAACAAGACAATATTTTGTATTTTTTGGGCCATTTTAAGTAAAAAATATTTCTACAAGTTTTTTCGTAGGATGCACAGTTTTCGAGATAAACGCGGTTGAACTTTAAAAAAATCGAAAAATTGCAATTTTTGAACCCGAATAACTTTTGATTAAAAAATAAAATAGCAAGTCTGCTTACCGCATTTGAAAGTTTAAGTCAAATTATATCGGTTTTGATTATTTGCATTGGTAAAAATTTATTTTTTTATTGTTTAACAAAGCTATAAACACGTAGGGTTTCCCGTGCTTTTACATGCGTTTTAACGCATGTAACGTAGAAATAGTCTTGATTGCACTAGTACCTATTCTACCTACTCGTTCGATTTTAAATGAGAAATCATAGAAACATCACTCACGCACTAGTTGCACTAGCTTTGTTTAGCAATAACACAATAAATTTTTAGCAATGCAAATAATCAAAACCGACATAATTTGACTTGAACTTTCAAAGGCGCTAAGCAGAATTGCTATTTTATTTTTTAATCAAAAGTTATTCGGGTTTAAAAATTGCAGTTTTTCGATTTTTTGAAAGTTCAACCGCGTTTATCTCGAAAACTGTGCATCCTACTAAAAAACTTGTAGAAATATTTTTTGCTTAAAATGACCCAAAAAATACAAAATATTGTTTTGTTTTGCCAAAAATCGCTGTTATTTGATTCCTCAAGTTCTTGGTCTATAACAATCTTATCGACATCCGGATCAACTGTTACCCAAAAAATTCGTGTTCTACGGGTCAAAATACATAAAAAAAATTTGGGTAAGTCCATCTGAATTAACGAGGCCGTTGTACCCCCCCTGGCGACAGGACTACACTGATCAATATCTATTACGGCCTTGTTTACAGTCACATGAGTTACAACATACTGCTGTGGGGAAATTCTATTGACAGCTGTAAAATTTTTGTAACTCAGAAAAAAATTATTCGAAAAATATTCGGGCTAAAATTTCGGAAAACTTGTAAACCAACGTTTATAAAATACAAAATCTTGTCATTCTATAGTCTGTACATTTACTCTTCTGTTTGTCAAAGAAAATTTCAATCAATTTGAAACTAATGCTCATCGACATGATTACCATACAAGAAATTCTAATAAGCTCCGAATACCCCAGTATAAAACATCAAGATTAGAAAATAGTTTTAAATTTATGGGAATAAAATTGTACAATAAACTTCCTGGTGAAGTGCAGGAGATTGCTTCTTTTAACAGTTACAAAAATAAAATCAAAAACTTATTATTAGCCAAATGCTACTATTCAGTCAGAGAATTTCTTGAAGATACTGTATAAACCACTATCTTATTTTTATGTATAAATTGTTTTGTATATGTCTAAATATGTTATATTATATGTGTTAGGTGTTAGGTACCTTTCTAAAAATTGTTGCTGAACAATGTTCAGCCTGTAACTACTGTTCTACAATGTAGAATCATCTCTGTGACTTGTCCTATACATTTTTGTAAGAATGTCTTTAAAGGATAAATAAATATTTCTATTTCTATTTCTATTAAATATTGTATTTAAAAAATTAAAAATATTAAATGTATCTTTATGTACCTTTATGTACCTATTTACATTTAGATCACCAAGTATGGAAATCATAATTATTTAAAGCAAAAAATTTTCCTTGTGAAATTCACGTACAAAAAGCAAAGCACTTTCAATGAAAATTTTACCGTCTATTTTTATGACCTTGTTCCATATTGATTTTAGCACATATGATTTCGACCGCTACCCAAAGTTTTCAATGAATGCTTGAAATAATAAATCTTAAGGTTGTAGCGGCTGGTAATGATAACCCATCTGTCGGAAGTAAATCTACGATAAGTATCTTTACCAATGGGTGTTGACCTTGGAAAGCTCACGTAAGGTTACTAATGTCCGTTTAATTGTACTTGAAAACATACGGAGAAAAAAATACTAATGTATAAGAGTTACGTATGTTATAATATAGAGCTTTTTATGAAAAAAAATTTTATTTGAGAGTGCTTTGTATTTGAGGGAAAATAATCATAATCCCTAGCCATATTGATTATTCTGTAGTGTAATAATTGTATTAGCCCCAAGCTAGGCAACAACAGGAATAATGTTTTATTTTAACGAACGGAATGAAGATGTCTGGATTTCGAGAAAAAAATAAACATTTTACAGAGAAAATTTTAGAGACATTTTAGAGAGATAGAGATAATAATATGTTTATTGAAAATGTAGTATTCGCCTTTCAGCGGGCGCAACCTATAACTTCTCATGGGTGGGATCGTGATTAATTATTGTGTAAATGATGTATTCTATAAATAAATGATGGGAAATTGTTTTAAAGATTTAAAAAAATATATGTTTTACGGTATTTTAAACTAATATTTTTTATTTTTGTTTACAAAAAACCAAACAACACTTAAAACAAATAATATTTTAAAAGATCTGATTATTGCTCAGAATTAATATTCTTATTTATAGAATAAACTCAAACTTTTTCTGACACATAAATGACTGATAATGGCAAAACTTAATTAAACCTAAGGACCTTTTCTTTTCCATTAGACGTGTCGGTAGACACACTGCATTTTGGAAGGTTTATATTTTGTTCTTCTTTAGAAGTAGATTCAACCTTTAGACCATAAGTCACCTCGAGGAAAGCACTGAGGGTTGATCTGGTACATTTTTGAGAAAAACGCTACGATATTTAGAAGTTGCTGATAGACAGGCCAATTTGTATAAAATATGAACATATGTCGCCAATCTTTATTAGACTGTAGACAACTATACAAGGCCATAAGTTTGTTATCCTAGAAGCCGACTAAGCTGCACACATATTTTCTACAGGATCTAGTCCACCTTTGGTGTCATTGCCATCAATATGCTTTCATAGAAAGAAGTTGCGAGGATAATATTAATATACTTACAAGAAACGGCGCGTGACGTGTATTTTATGAAAAATGAAAATGTTGTAGATTTCAAACACATGCCTAGCCTAAACCCAATACGTTATAGGAATTAATACCGAACCTCACAAGCCCAAAAGCTCGATGTGCTCTACTATTTGGGTAGGAAGTGATAAGGAAAAATATGACCAATGAAATAATACTGAAGAAAATAATCAATCATGGTATTAGAAATACTAACTTTCTACATAGATCTTGTATAATTAATTATTATTGTAGTAAAGAAAAAGAGAGACGTTCTGACAAACGATTTATTTTAGAACTGATGACCGGTTTCGCTGTATATACTTTGCACAGCATCTTCAGGTCCCGGTTGAAGGGACTGAAGGGACCTGAAGATGCTGTGCAAAGTATAGACAGCGAAACCTGTCTTCAGTTGTAAAATAAATTGTTTGTGAGAACGTCTCTCTTTTTCTTTACTACAATAGTATGGACTCACACGTGCAACCCATTCATTGTTTGAATTAATTATTATTTTAAAACGTCGTTATTTGATTATGATTATTATATTATTATTATTTTTACGGATCGTGTTTCTAATTGCTATAGATTTTGTAGAAATTTAAATAAAATTAATCATAGAAAACAGAACACTAAATCATTCTTTCTTGAGAAACCTTTACACTATAAAACCGCTAGGGAAACTATTTTGATTATTTCATTCATAGGAGATTCTGATATATGATAGATATGACCAATTCTGATAGATATGACCAATAGGGCTTTTCATCGATTGTCATTTGTTTCGAGCTTCTGTCATGTGTCACATAATATTAATATATCTACGTCATAAGTCTTTGGTTTGTATCATTGGTATATGGTAATAACGTATGACGTAGATATATTAATATTATGTGACACATGACAGAAGCTCGAAACAATTGACTGTGAATGAAAAGCCCTATAGAAAGCTACAGAAATAAAAATTAAAGTGATTATTTTTTGATAATTTTAACTTCCAATAGTATAGTAAGATATTTGATCACGTGTTTAATTATGTCCAATCAGATTAAAATTATACTGAGAATTATCTACCGTAGAAAATTGCCGATACAATTTTTTTAAGTAGATTGTTTCTGTTTAATGGCAACCAGTTTCCTGGTTTTGACAACTGTCACATTTAAGAAAATATCCATAATATATGTAATATATTATGTATTGTCATTGGGCAATAGCCACTCGAGCCCTGTGGGCTCTCGTGTCTATTGCCAGACAATAAATTTTCGAAGAACTGTCGCATTATTTTCAATTTATTCTCATTCTCTTGTGATATTATACTCGATAATTTTTGATAATATCCCGTCGTCAAGTATATTAGGTACGTCAGATGCCCTTCGTTGCTACGAAAAAATACATTCAGTGACATTAATGACAATTACTGTTTTAAAAATTATAAAAGTGATGACTTTCAACCGTCAAATATTTATAACAACTGTGTGTTCAACTGTAGTAATTTGTACTTACATAAATAAATTACAATAAAATTTTGGTTTTGAACAGTTTTATTCATGAAATAATCGCAGCAAATTGCACTCGATCTCTAAAATTATTATCGAATTGTTTCCCTCGTGCCACTTTGACATAATTTCACTCCCCTTCGGGTCGTAAAATTAAAAGTGTCAAAGTGTCACTCGGGAAAAATTCGATAATTTTAGAGCTTTTGTGTAATTACTACTGAGCATTTAGTTAAACTTCTATTCCATCTAGGAACTATCCATAAAGGGGGGAAATTATATTCGCTAAGAACAATTTTTTTCAGTACGGAAGAACAGTACTTCAGTAGTTCAGTTTTTTGAGTGAAGGATGAAAATAGATTTTTTTTCAAATTTAGATTGGAGACTAATCTCAATTTAGATTGATACGTTAGAGTCACAATAGTTTGCTTTGGCGCTGTTTGTCTAAGGTCATATATTTTTTAGACGAATCATCGAATATCGCATAATATTCCGGAACTTATTTCTATAATGTTTGTTTGTATATAATAATATACAAATAACTAAGTAGGTCGATAAGTACGCTTTAAGAATAGCCCGAACTATTACCCTAAAAAGGAATAAAAGTCGTATTTTTATATTTGTGTCAGACTAAAAGATAGAGATGTTATCTGAAATTTTAGCGACGTCCCGCCATAATTCTGGCTTATTTTCAAAGCCTACTGTTTCTAAAAAGACATATCAATAAAGATTAGCTTGCAGCTCTTGTTTCCTCATCCCGGCTCTTATACTACGGAAGCTGGGATTGAAATCCGGTTTTTATACAGATTTATTTTCGTTAAAACATCGTTAAGTTAAGAGGTTTTATAGCTCGACTAAAGATTAAGATAAAACAAGCAAAAGGAAGGTCTCAGGTTTTCATCCAACGGGACCAGAAGTAGAACCGGAAGTCGATATTTGAACCCTTCGTGAACTTTGGATCGATTGATATACGATTTTACTAATTTTTAGTCATCTTTGACAAACTTTTGAACTGGAAATATTATTAAAACTGGAACTAATCGAGCTGGATGATGTAGAAGTAGACATAAGAGCAATAAATGTGAAAGACTGGAAAGTTCAGTGCAAGGACAGGAAGAAATAGAAAAGACTCACGACATCAGCAAAGACACACAGCAAGTTATAAATGACAGGATTATCCACCTCATCCAAGAACAGGATTTTGAACACCACGGCGTGAGCTATAATCCCTAGGGATTGTAAAGCTTATGAAATGACCCAAGCTCGACTCTTTAATACGCGTCAATTGATTCCATCTCAAATCACTCAATTTTGGATCAAAAAAAATCTTGGATCTCCGATTTATCTGAAAATTGGTATGTGGCTTCTGCGGGACGTAAAAATAAGATATTTAAGGTAAAAACATATTCTTCTTTTTTTCTCAAAATGTTATTTTATGCAATTTGACAGTGATTTGGTTTTTATTTAAACAAATTTGCATTTTTTTTATCGTAAAATATCAATGAAAAATATAATATTTTAATATAAGGGCCTCAAAAATGTCATTATATGACAAAATAACAAGTTATTTTGATTCAGAACAAGTTTTTGATCAAATTTTCAAATTTTATGGTGTAGAAAACGTTAAAATACCGTTTTCTACATTTTCCCCCATTCCCAAAATACATCATTATCAATTTGGCTGAAAATTTGTCCACATATAGTCCCATATAGTCCATATTTGTCCACTATTAAGTGGTTAGAAGAATTTGAATTATACTATAATACCAAAAATGTTACATGCAATACCATAGTCAAAAATATAGGCGTCTACTGTAAGTACAATTAACTCGGAAAATATCGACCTCACAACAAAATGTGTTAAAAGAAATTGTATATACGATTTATTTGGAACAATTTCAGTTCCTACCATTTTGGTCGAAAAGTTAAAAATGGCGGAGATATTAAGCAAAGCAGGTTCTCCTTTAAAATTCGAGATGGCGGCTAACGTAACGAAGAAATTCATTCGCGATTTTAAATTTAGGCTACTATTGACCCCCTAAAGATTAATAAAATAAAATTTTGGGCAGCTCGGTATGCACAAGGTCAAAAATGCTATCCCGACTGGACTAATATACTTATTGTAATATAATTCAAATTCTAACCACTTAATAGTCGAGGAAATGAAGCATTTTGGCTCGCAATTTTTTCGTCCAGCATGGATTTACTTGAAATTTTCACAGAAGGTAGGGTATAGGCCAAGGATCATTTTCTATATCATGCCGCTGTACGCTAAAACCTTGGGGGTGGTTGCCACCCCATCTCGGAGGCGGGAATTTTTTATTACATTTAAACTATGTGAATCGATGTGAAAAGTAATTCTAAGAAAAAAATATGTTTTACATTTTCTTCGTAAAACTAATATTGTTCGAATTATTCGCGCTTGAAAGTAACAGTTTTTCGATGAAAAAATCGACTTTTTTAGAGGGTTTTTTGAGAATACCTCGAAAAATATGCATTTGATGAAAAAAGCTGTAGATATCAAAATTGTACCATTTAGTAACACCAACCAAATTCTTCTTCTATAATATCTTTAAGACGAACACAAACCGATATACGGCATGTTAAAAGTTAGCTTTTTTCGTCAAATGCATAATTTGAAATATTCAAAGTAAAATAACAGAAAAACTGCATTTTTCGAGGAAAACTTGAATAATCTTTTTTCAAGTATACAGTTAGACCTCTCAAAAAATAATAATAAAAAGTTTCTAGCCTGAAAATTAGGCGACTTATGATCAAAAAAAGGTCGGTACCTGCTTTTCTCTATGAAAAAATCAGTGAAAACAATCCCTTAACTACCCTCCTAATTAAAAATTGGTCTTCACCTTTCTGTAATTCCTTTTATATTTGTATTATCAATATACCCAAGATGTTTGACCTATTTAAAAGGCCTAATTTTAGAAAAATTGGTGTTTAAAGGAAAATAATTTTTTTGTAATTTCCTATGTTTCACCATTTACTTCAAAATATCTCCGAAAATACTGGAGATTCGAAAAAAATTATAGAAAACTAAATTGTAGATTTTTTAACAAATAAAATTCTCTTGTGCATAGATTTTCATTAGAGTGAACTGTTAGCGAGATATAGGTGTTTAAAACCTCTATTTACGAGCAAATATCCCCTTATTCGAGCCATATAAACCCACCCTAATTAAAAACTAAGGGATCTTACAAAATTTAGCTTACACAGTCTTTATAACTCTTCAAAAATCCTACAAAGTCATTTTTGAATAAACTTTTTATCGCCAAAAATGAAGGAGCTATGTTTATAAAACGAATTTTGTTTTCGAAAAATTCGGATAGTCCGCTTGTGGATAATTTTCAATGTATGTATAATACCACAGAACCGGTTCGTATACTGGAAGATGACTAAAAAACTATTTATATTTGTATTTGTACATATTTGTAAATTCGTATTTTTCTGTAAATAAATGTTTTTGTAATTCTTTAATTCTACTTTTCTTCTGTATAGATCTATTAAAATATCTATTTATAAAAACTGTAATGTTATTAAGGGTGGTTTTTCAGGGTTAAAATATTATGATATTATATCCTAAAGTATAAAATAATCATTATTTAACCAATCAAAACCAAATTTTACCCATATGAAAGTTTACAATATTTTTATATAATTTTTGACAATAAGGGGTAGTTTACACCCCTAAAAATAATCAACGCCCTTAAGCATGATATAGAATATGAAGTACAGGGTGAGATGATCCTAATTCCAAATTTTTATGTAAATAGAAGCAAGCCGAAATTATTCTTTTAGGATAAGCAAATTTTTTATATATAGCTCCAACAAGGGTGGTTTTAAGGGTTGAAATATTATGATATTATATCTTAAAGCATGAAACAATCATTATGTAACTAATAAGAACCAAATGTTGACAATATTAAAGTTTAAAATGTTACTTTATAATTTTTTACAATTAGGGGTAGTTTTTACCCTTAAAAAACCAAAAGCGTACAACGGCTCAATATAGAAAATGAAATAGAGGGTGAAATGAGCCTAATCTTAAATTTTTGTACAAATCGATGCTGGACGAAAAAATTGCGAGGTTTTGCCATTTTTTCAGCTTCATTTCCTCGACTATAAAGTCTTATGTTTTGACTATTTGTGGGCAAATTTTCAGCCAAATCGAGTATGATGTATTTTTGGAATGGAGGAAAATGTAAATAAATGTATTTTAACGTTTTCTACACTATAAAATTTGACCACAAACTTGATTTGAAACAAAATAACTTGTTATAATGCCATATAATGACAGTTTTGAGTCCCTTCGATTAAAATAATATTGTTTTCCATTGATATTTTACGATAGAAAATGCAAATTTGTGTAAATCAACACCAAATCACTGTAAAATCGCATAAAATAACATTTTGAGAAAAAAAGAAGAAGAAGATTTTTTGACCTTAAATAACTTATTTTTACGACCCGCAGAATCTATACACCAAGTTTCAGAAAAATCGGAGATCCAAAAGTTTTGCCTGAGTGATTTGACATGGAACGTATCTATATCAGATGTACTTTTTCTGCTATAACGTGGTACTTACATCTTTTTGACTGAAAGTGATATAAAAACTGAAAGCGTATATTTGTTCTCGTCTTGCAAATACGCGTAAATTAACTTATTGCTTGTACTATATCGGCGACTTATAAAACAGTACTTTCGATTACAACTCTGGAACTGAAAGCCCAAGGTCAAATGTCTCACCTTTATTACCATCTTTGAGTTATAAGCGACACCCTTTTTTGTCATTCTTTCTGTTCCAATCACGAAATAGTTGTGTTCACGGCCGACAGAAGGAATAAAACCGGAAGTATATATTTGGTCTAGTCTTGCTATGGCGCGTCGAATAATATACAGATTGTACTATTTAGGTGACTCTAAAAAAGGACTTACAGTTGCAACCTGGAATGGGAAGCCAAAGGTCAAATTTTTCAATTTGGTAGCATCTTTGGGTTATAAGCTTGTATTTGTCACACCAATTGTCAATATAAAATATGTTTTAATAACGGAGAAGTTTATGACAATTTATTACAGACATACAGATGAAGTGTCTGGCTGACTTCTTCAGTTAATTCCTTATCCATCAAACTTGAAGGATTTGGAGGTTCCATATAAATATCTAACGCCTTCACGTCATTTGTATAAACCATATGCAACGCTTCCTCTAGTGAATGACCTCCCGTATAACAGGTAAATTAGACCTACAAATGTAAGCCTCCTTGTTGCTATAGTTGCTGTGTGGCAAGGGTTCGTAAGTCAGGAAAAATGTATTAAGAGATTACAATAAGCCATCCTATACAGGAAAGATATTTAGCATTTCATATTTTAAAAGATAACACAATAAAAATATCTTTTATTTTTCTCCATGGCCATGTTCGATTACACTAGTCAACAAATAAACAAAAAAAAATTGCGACTAATGTTAAAATGGTTGTACCGGGAAGTCTTTTGTGCATATCCCAATTTTCCCATAACACTATGTGGATTAACACAAACACACATTTTGTCCTGCATAGTAAAAAACTAGGATAGCTCCTGGTTACAGTTCCTATATATTATAAGTTTTACGGTCTAGTAAATTCAATAAAAAAAAATCCATTATTGTAATGTAGAACCTAGAGATAAGCATGTCCTTTGGACAAGTGAAGGTCTCGAACTAAATCATGTAATTCAGCTTGTTGGGTGCAATAAGGTACTTTTTCGTCGCTTTCGGGAAAATAAGAATCATTCTTTTCTAATACATCATTGGGTTTACTTTTATCGCCATACATTTCCAAATCTTCTTCCCAATTTGCCGGGGGTCCTGGAACTGGGAAATCTTCTCCATGGAAAACCGGTTTTATTGCTGAGATAGTATCTGGATATTCAATTTTATACTTGCCTTTCCTTGAAAATCAAAACGGGAACTGGTGTATGTTTTCAAAGACTGATAGTGTGTAAATAAATTTATTAAAATCAGCTAAGTACTTTCAGCATTTTTAATGCCATCATAAGAGCTATAGTCTTATAATTGTAACTACCTCAAATGAATAAAATAATCACATTTAAAGTGTTTTAAAAAATGGCTACCGTTTTTACAGTCAACAGCTGTTACTGACAATATTGTCAGTAGCAGTTGTTGATTGTAAAAATGGTAGCAATTTTTTAAAACACATTAAATGTGATTATTTTATACATTTACGGGTTTTTACCCTGACCAGTGGGTAGATCCCTGGGTTAATTTTTAATAGTAGAAAGTGTTTGTTCAAAGTTTTCTCTTTATTTGAGGTAGTTACAATTATAAAACGATAGCTCTGATGATGGCATTAAAAATGCTGAAAGTACTTAGCTGACTTTAATAAATTTATTTACACACTATCAGTCTTTGAAAACATACACCAGTTCCCGTTTTGATTTATATAGAAGTGTGTATCAGTCAAACAGTCTGTTTCTATTTCTTTTCTGTTTCCTTGAAAACCCAGTCACTTTTGTCATGCAGAAGTAAGTCGCTAAAACAGTTTAGAACTATAAGTTTAAATGGGTAGGTTTACTGATTAAGGATTACCTTTGGTTTATTCTTTATTTAAATGTTAATGTGTTATTCGTAGACATTAGATATCCCAATAGATACTCATAACTCAAAAATCGTAACTCATTTTTTTTGAAAAAATCATAACTCAAAAATCTTACGTGTTAGGAACTTTTTATCATCATAATCATATTCAGAGAGCAAAAATTAACAAAAAACAGCATTTTGCATTCCAGTCGCAAATTGGTTGTAAACTAGTGTTATCGAGCGTTGGCTATCAAATTGGCTATAGTAATTTTGTTGACGGCAACTCGGAAAAGGGATGAAGAGGATATGTTAAATCATTATTTCAGGTTTCTAAGCCATGACGTTCTTCTTCGACCTGGCCCCCTTCTTCCGGCTACCTTGCTTTGTATTATTAAATGGGGTATATTATAGCCCTCGGGGAGTCGCATAACATGGCAAAAATATTCAAGATTGCGATTTTTAACTGTTCTGACAACTTCCGTAACTTTTCCAATGCGATGAAAAACAACTTCGATACTAACTCTATACACCAAACTGCCCAGCTTATTCGTAGATAATAAAAATGTAATTACACAAAATTGATGTTAATGTTTTCTGTTTTGGACGCTAACACTTTCAAAGAACTGGTTGTTAGCAACACAGTGCGAAGCTCTGCAATAACTATTGGTATTTTCTAATGCTCTGTAAGCATCTGTTTGTACATAAATGTCATCTGATAAAGAGTGTTCAGGAAAAAAAAAATGGAGGAAGCTGAAATGAAAGGTTGCTGAGAATGTTGGGTGAGACTAGAAGGGATAACGACAAGGAACGACGTGATTACGAAAAAGAGCAAATTAGATTATTTAATTTTAATATCGATCAATTCAATGTAATTTCTTGGTATAAAAGTTATTAATTTTTTTTTTATTTAAAAAAGACAAAGTCGCATCCACCGAAGGTTATTAGCGACATTTCTGTAACATTTGTAACAATATTAAATCAAAAATTGGTAAAAATTAATTACAATTTGTAGACAATTAAACCTTTGGAGCAATAATTAAATTCCACGCACTAACACTTTATTTTTGAAATGAAATTTTTGATCGCTAGCGACACTGCGACACTCTCTTTCTAATGCATCATTAGTGATAGCATTACGCGCACTAGTATCTGCTTGTTCATATTTTATTCTATGCCTATGTGGGATGGTATCCACAGGAAGTGGATTCTTCTGAAACTTTCTTGAACTTCCATTAGTTCGGCCTTGGTTCTTTTCTCAGCGGGGTGTTTATGGTATATATTTTGCATAGCTTTTACTGTGATAAGAGAGTCGGAAAGGACTGGACAACAAGGGAGGTTTTTAATATAGACATGTTTGATGGTTTTAAACAAACCAAAGAGCTCTGCAGTATAGATGCTGGAATTCAGAGAAAGATGTAGGAGCATGGCAAGGTGATGAAAAAATCCATCAATATTCTTTTGAAGTAGAAACTTGGATCTTAATGTTGGCTTAATTGAGATGTGTCACTTTCCCAGTCCAATGCCTCACTGCCAAGATAACTATTGATTTTTTTCTTTATGGACGTGAATTTTCGTTTTATGGATCTTTCCTTTAAATGGGGGTAAACTTGACTGAGCATATGGGACAAAGCTGATAGGTCTGTGGTATATTCTTGAATTGTGGTTATAGGATCTGTTGATCCCGTGATATTCGCTAGAAGCATGCTAAGTTGATCAAAGTTTAGCGGAAAAGGTAGAGGGTGATTTTCTATGAAGTTTTTAGCAGGGTTTAGTAAGAGAGAAAATGAGCATTTAGAAGTGCTTGCTGAACTAATTTTAGGTTTTTTAGATTTTGCTTGGACTTTAGGTGGTGGAAAAATGTTACACTCTTTTGAAGATGGATCTGCTTCAGGTGAAATAATTTCATCAAAGTTACGTTCTGATTGATTAATTATGTGACTGTCCTCATTTGATGCATCTACTTTGTTCGGTATCTCCGGCACATCAGAAAGAGACATTTTTTCACACTGAGAAGGGTTTGTATCATTGGGTGCTTGCAAAGATATATTGGTTGCGATGGATACCGATTCTTCATTTATTTTGGTTTGGGTTTAGTGAGCTAGTAATTCGGAGCAATGTGATGCAATGTGACCTGGCTTCTTGCATCTAAAGCAAACTAAACTATCGTGAGAAGTGAATATTCTATATATCGTGTTGTCAAAAACAAGAGTAAATGACTCTGGTAGTGTTAGACTATGAGGACTGATATAGATTTGTCTTAGAAAACTAAGGATATGATTGTACTCAGGCATATAAGCACTAATTTTGAGGAATGTCATGGGGAGACAGGAACTATGCCGATTTTTTGTAACTCATTGATTAGCAAGTCGTGCGGTATTAAACGACATACGCCGGAGAGCACAAGTCGTTCTGCTGGTGTAACTAACCTTCTAGCTCTGACAATTTCACCTTGTATTTCTATTTGACCATGATTATTCATAAAATCATCCACTATTTGTTTATTGGATAAATACATACAGATGCGATTATTAGATAATCTAGAAGAGAAGATTATATTTTTTGGTTGAATTATATTTCCAAGTGGGAGAAGGTAGTCTTGAAGTTTGGTGTTTTCTAAGGCAGTCAAGATAATTGTTTGGGGACTTTAAAGGAAATTGCACTCTCGACGCTGCCAAAGAGTCTGACTGTGATGCGTGTATTTGACTTTGATGGTCTTGTATTGTACAACTGTTGTGTGATTCCATGTTTGAAATCGTTTCAATAAACGTTAAGTGAAAAGTAAGTCCGACCCTGTACACCTGCTAAAACAGGTATATCGGTCTTTACTAAAAGCGGTTATTTTGCTGGTAAAACTAGATTTGTTTATTGACAACAATAACAAATAATTGCAACTTGCTGCCTTTAATGCTAATTTAACTGGATATTATGTAAAGAGTATGTACACTTACAGTTTATTTCAATATACCACTGAGATTCACAATTTATAACTTATATTAAACTTTGTTAATATTAAAAATATTCGGAGCCCACATTGAACATTATAGTTATCGATGCAGGACCGGTCTCCCTATTAAAAATATTGTATTTACTGTTTGTAAACATTAAAACAATATGTAACCTTGCAACGACGGTAACCTTGTACATTCATCTTCTTCTTTGTGTGTCGTGCTTTTTATCAAGAGTTTGCTATCGTCATATTATTATTAACAAGCTGATGAAATTTTTCTCGGTCGGGAGCTGTATGAAACAATTCCTTGACCGTTACCTTCGACCTATCCATTGTCTAGTATTACGCAGGCAGGACAGCTATTTTCTTCCATCCCAGCTTTTCCCTTCGATTTTGCCCTGAATGATCAATCGGAGTAAGCGATATTCAGGTCCTCTCATTATATGACCGAAGTATTGAACCTTTCTCATTTTAATGATGTTGATCAATTCTCGCTCTTTGTGCGTGGTCATTAGGACACGTCCGTTATCTGTCCACGTGTGCTGTCCACGGGATTCTGAGCATGCAAGGGTAACACCACAACTGGAACGCTTCTATTTTGTTAAGACTTTTTATTTCTGTTGTCCAGGGCTCACATTCATAGAACAAATCGGATAAGACGTAGCACTTCAATACTCTTAGACGTGTGGTTAATGACAGCTTCTACTGCACAATACAGAACGCCAGCTAATAAAGCTTTTTCCTGCAAGTTCTTCTAAGATAAAGGCTACCGTATGCCCGTTTGGGTTCTCTCATGATGTACGCTATCTTCTGTATAGTAGTATTCATATTGATGTAGTGATTAATAAATAACGTAAGTCAATTTATTGCATAATTATTCCTGGAAACCTTATTAATGGTCCAGACGCAACTATAAAATACAGTTAGTTAAGACTTAAATAAATAATATAAAGATACACGATATGGCATATATACGATATGCGACCTTACTAGCCTTTCTGCATGTTCCCGTTATACTTTTATTAATTAATTCAGAAAAGTCTCTCATTTTTAAGTCCTGTTCTAGGCCATCTCTTTTTATCGCTTTCATTTTATTCTCACGAGTTTTGATGAACTTCCGTACAAAGGCATATATAATAATGTCCCAAAGTTAGTGAGTTCTCCTAGGCATAACTTAGGCAACACCTGTCCCTCTGTGTTATGGGGACGATGATGTTAAACCTCAGGATGGATGTTACTTCTCAGGACACTAATGCACTGTATATAAATCTTACCAGCATTGGTGGATATTCAACAAACTGAATATTTTTGTTCGTTACTAGGCTCTTTGGGAGTTTGGGCAAAGTTGTGGATCAACATCAAATCTATCGTTTGTTCCACGACTAAATCTACATCTAAAAAAATCAAAAATAAAAAATTTTCTTCTTCTTCTTGCAGTACCGTCTCAACTGTATTGAACTGCACCCATACCAACCCCTTAAATTTCGCAGCCAGGAAATCCTCCTACGTCTCACATTTCTCTTTCCCGAGATTTTTCCTTGGATTATGAGCCTTAGCAGAGAGTACTTTCTTCTCCTCTCATGATGTAGCCTAGATATTCCAATTTTTTCGTTTGTATGGTTTTTATGACTTCGCATTCCTTCCCCATCTTCAGCAAAACATCTTGATTTGTTACTCTCTCTGTCCATGGTATTTTCCACATTCTCCTGTAGCACCACATCTCGAATGCCTCAATGTTTTTGATGTTTATTTTTTTCAGTGTCCAAGCTTCCATGCCGTACAGTAGAACGGAGAAAACATACCACCTTAACATTCTCGTTCCTAAGTTTATATTTATGTCCCGGCTGCATAGGAACTTTTCCATTTTGACAAACGATTGTCGCGCTATCTCTATTCGCATTTTTTTCTTTTTTGAAATTTTTCAGTCAACAATAATTTTATAATTAAATATTTTCTATGGGAAATAAGCCACAATTTTATTAAAAAATGAATTTATTAACGTTTCGAAACCCAAATCGGGTTTCGTTGTCAAAATACAAAATACTATTTTGACAACGATTTGGGCTTCGAAACGTTAATAAATTCATTTTTTAGTAAAATTGTGGCTTATTTCCCATAGAAAATACTTAATTATAAAAATGCCACAAGGAAATAGCTTCAGAACAACAACAATAATTTTCCTAGGAAGTGAAAATTTTTTCGAAATAGAATCCATTTTAAAAGTAGTATATCTATGAACGTTTGTGAGTTTTACCGTTTTTATTAATTTTCTCCAAATCGAAAGTATTTCCGTTTTGGCAATTTTCCTGCAATAACATTAAGTGCTGAATCAGAATCCATCGTCAGTTTTTCCCTATCTATTGCAGTTTTTCCAATTTAAGACTGGAGGGATTGACAGACAAACATAATCTATAGGATCAAAATTTTATTTTTATATTAATATTTCAAACAAATAAATAATTAAAATTTACTTTGGGAGAATGGGAATTATTAATACTTCAAGGAAATTAGAGCAGAAATTTCGAAAGATGTGGTGAGATCTAGTTCTTTACGTATTACGCATGTTTAATATTATAAATTTTTAGTACACAATGATCCTTAAATAATATGCTAATATTTTTTGCTTAAGCATTTTTTTGCCTCTATGCTCCCGTTCTATCAGCTTAAAGCTTCGTTACAAGTCGCTTTTTCGCATTCCGACCGAACGGGGTCATTCACCGTTCTTAAAATAGCACACAGGGTTTATTTATACACCTTATTTGAAGCTTGACTTGAAGCTGCAACCTGCCGTATTATGTCGATAAATGCAAGCGTTACTTGCTTGTGTGAATGGACGAATATTTCTGAATAATGACATATTGAAAAGTAGGGCACTCGTCGTTTGATATCGAGTGAAATACAAAAACCCAGTTTCTCATCCACAAGTAGGACTAATCGATATACTCGTTGTTTGTTTGATTTGAGACGGCATTCTCATAATATTGAGAAAGTCGGTTGACATTCACCTGGAACAGATGACGTTGCTTTGAGAAGGAAAAATACAGAGAAGAGTAAGGAGAAAATTAGACTATGGTAATTTTTTGGAAATTATATTAAGGTTTTGAAAAATATTATATTAATAATATTGTTAAATGTGTACATGATCAGTAGAATTATAAAACTGAAAGAGAATTTTAATATTTATCCCTCCTTTGATCTTATATGAATAACTTTGTTTATATACAAGTCTACTAGCATCAACTACTAAGGACTATTAGCGAGGGGACATGCACGCACATACAGTAAGATAAGTTTTTTAACGGAGCTTTACAAAATTAGCAAACACCAATAGATTTATTTATAATACAATAGTTCTACCAATTATCTTGCTAAAGAGGCTCACTCCGTACACTCACAAATTAAGTTCGTAATATTGATTAACAGTGGTTAATAATTAGTATTTCGTTGTAACAACAAGTTAATTTTTTGTTTCAACGAACTTTTAGACATTGATAAATGTTTTTGGTTATTGTTACAATGATTGGATAATAATTTTGAAAATAACTAGAGTACATTAATCAATGACACTCAATTTATTTAGACAATAAATTAATTTCGTATATTTAATAAATAATGATAATTCTGGCATCAAAGCACTTTCTTGATTTCGCAAGTGATAAGTAATTACCTTGGTTTATCGTGACAACGTACAGATTTAATTAAAACAATGTACAAATGTTGTTAATATAGAGTAATAATTGATTATTCCATAGATGTAAACTGATTGTTGTGACAACGAATGCAATAAGCAATCTACTACTGCGTTTACTAACCAAAATTAATGCGTTCATGGTAACAATAAACGAAGTTGTTGAAACAATAAATGTTTTGCTTGACCATTTGAAATGTAACGGCTTTTCCTTATCATTCTTTGTTAAACAACGCTGTTACCTCTACCGAAGTGCCGAATAATTTTATTTCGTTTCCAAGTGTAGTCCGTATTGGAAGGAAGTTTTCATGTGTATCGTATTCATTTTTTTGGAATCCTGAGAAAATTAATTAGTATTGTCGAAAAATTTAAACGCAGAATAAAATATTACTGTATTGTCGAGGGTCTGAAGTCCCTGCGAACTTCTATAATGATTATTTTAATAAGTAACAGGGGTGAAAAAGAGAAAATTTAGTATAATTTTTAATTTCAAATATACCATTCAAAGGAATCTTTTTATTTATTCTCAGGGATTTTCAGCCCTCATGATTACTGTAATCTTTTATTCTGCGTTTAAATTTGTCAAAAATACTTATTAGTTTTCTCAGAATTCCAAAAAAAAATAAATGCCTTTAAAAAGATTTCGATCGAAATTTTGCACCTTCGCTCTCCAGAAACATTAAAGTGGTTTACAATTTTGGAATCACTATTTTAAACGCTTTTAAATGAGCTGTCACGTGATGTACTTTTCTATTTAAAAAAACTAAAGTTGTGGCTGTTACCTGAAGAGGGATCGCGTAAAGTTCGAAACATTGACGTTATAATATACTTTGATTATTTTAAAAATCGACCTATTCCAGGGTTTTGCTTGTGTGCTAAAAATAAATAAGTTAATAAGGAGGCAACACCTTTTCCAGTGCATTGTGTAAGTGAAATTATATGAGAAATCACACAGTGTAAAAAAGTCCATGGGTTTAGGACAAAAGACGAGGATTTTGCAAAATTATTATTAATCAATTAATATCATTCATTGAGCTAATGCATTCAGTAATTATCAATATAAAATACGTTCATAGTAGGAATGAACGAAACTGATTGTAGGAATGAATAGAATTGCTTGTAAGAAGAACCGTATTTATTGTGGGAATAAACAGAATTAATTGTAAGAATAAACGGAAATAATTGTAGTAATAAACGAAATACGTTAGGAGAAATAACATTGTTATTGACACAACGAATAGTCTTCGTCGGTGAATTAACGACGTTGTTGTTTCAATGAATAGTGTTTGTTGGCTCAGTGAACAGTGCTCGTAAAATTAATAAATGGATGTTTATTCATTCAATAAACTTACTACATTGGATCAACTAACGAAGATAATGAATTGATGAATGTCGCTTTGCTGTTCCGAAAAAACGAAGAATTGGACAAAGTTTAAGTATTGCTTTTGTTGTCTGAATTAACATTTTTATTAATATTACGTAACTTTTTCGTTGAGTGTATTCTGAAGATATTTTAGGCGACTACCAATCCGGCTTTCGTGCTGGAACGCAACAATAGATCAAATATTTACGATCAGACAAATATTAGAAAAAAACTGGGAATTAACTCGAGATGTACACCAAATTTTCGTAGTTTTTCAGCAAGCTTATGATTCGATAAAAAAGCAGACTGTGGCTAGAAGTGCTAGATGTACTATAAATGGAAATACCAAGAAAATTTAGTGAAGCTAACGCAAATGTGCATTACAGATCCATATTAACAGGCAAGGATAGGGAACTGAACATCAACACCATTTACTACAACATCAGGAATTAGACAAGGAGGCCCCTTATCACCGTTGCTATTTAATTTGGCCTTAGAATATGCAATAAGTAAAATATCATCTGAGCTGACAGGGGGATTTGCGAATCGAGGATCAAAACTATTGATGGCCTTTTCTGATGATCTAGATGCAGTCGCTCATTCTACAAGAGACGTAAGAGAGGTGTTTTCGGAACTAGAGGAAGAAACAAGTAGTCTGGGTCTTCGAGTAAATGTAGAGAAGACGAAATACATGCTCGTAATTAAAAATCTTAGACCAAAAGTTAAGCAAAACATAAATATTAATGACCACAACTTCGAAGTCGTAGAGTTTAAATAACTGGGGGCGTTAATTACAGACAATAGTGACATAGAAAAAGAGGTCTCAGCTGCGGGAAATAAAAAAATATACTCCCTATCATCATTATTAAGATCTAAATTACTGAAAAGAAAATATAAAATACAGATTGTACATGTCAAGTATCCGCCCAGTTGTTACATTATAATATGAAACCGAAACATGGACTTTACATCAGCGGGAAATAAATAAACTGCTGGTATTTCTTATGGTCATGGTAGGAAGGTTATCAGAATGATATTTGGGTCTCAAAGAGATGAAGTGACAGGAGAGTGGAGGATGCGCCGTAATGCTGAATTAGTGACTCTGTATGGTACTGAAAACGTCGTCAGACATATAAAAGCTAACTGGATAAGATGGGCAGGTCATGTGGTAAGGTCAGAGGAAGACTAAAAGTTAAAGGCAGTATTTTTTGAGAGACTGCACGGTAGAAGCCGATTTATCTAGGATTGGGGTAAGTACAACAATGGGACATGGAAGTTTAAGATCGTAGACGATTGTAGAGGGCTATAGTGGATGCAGCGCAGATTCATCCCGAGTGGTAGAGCCAGTCAAGAAATATATCTTTTTGAAATAATATATTTTTTGTATAATACTAAATACGTATTTGAAACAAAACTAAATTAACAATAAAAAATAACAGTTAACAAAAGTTTGAAAACAGAAAGGCATATAACGTAATCAGGTCTTATCTACACCTATAAGACTTATTTGTCGACTAGGTAAACGGTATGCCCAACGCAACATAAGAGAGACAAGATTGTTTAATGGAGGCTCTGTGATGTTTTGGGGTGGAATTTCCCTGAAAGTAATATGGATTTGGTGTTTACGTGAAGGCTCTTTAAATAGCGAGAGGTTCACTACACATTTTTTTTCTTTGAACACTCTTTCCTCTCGCACTATATATAGGAAATAATTTCATCTTAGTGGTATGATAAGACATGGCCTCCTCGTCGTCAGTTGAAACACATATTAATGAAGTAAAACCGTCTAGTTTCTTTATTGTTAAAGACATCAGAGAAATTAAAAAAATAAAAGGTTCAAAAAATATGAGACTACAACGTAGTATCGATATATAACCACCTTTTTACCTTTTCCTCCCTCCAGAGTGTTTCATACTTAACATAAGAAAAACATTTCTTTTCTTCCACCCGGTATAAGTACAAAAAAGAAGTTTGAGTAAATCTGTGCACTGTGCAACTGTGTAAACGTGACCCGTCAAAATAGGCCGGTCAAAACAGCCCCGTCAAAATAGCCCGGACACAAAATAGCCTCGACAAAATAGCCCGCAAACAAAACAGCCCCGACAAAATAGATCGCACACAAAATAGCCCCGGTCAAAACAGCCCCGGCTAAAAGAGCCCCGGCTAAAACAGCCTCTTAGAAAACATATCCAATAAAAATTTTTACCTTTTAACGGATTACCATTTATTTTAAATTATTATTCTAATTGGGAAATAAGCCACAATTTACTTAAAAAAATTATTTTATTAACGTTTCGACTTCCACTTCGGACGTCGTTGTCAAAATACAAAATACTAATAAATTAAACAAAAATGTTGTTGCTCGGTAAAAAAATTCTTCTAATAATTTAATTTAATCTGACTTATTCATATCGGCAATTCAGACGTACAGTATGGTGCAAATGGAAGGATATAAATTCGTTATTTCGTAAACCCGCGACGTTAAGGAAAAATCCTGAAATAGATCAATTTTTATTTTTAAATTACGATATTCTGTTATATATGTCATACTAGTGATGTCGTCCATCTGGGCGTGATGACGTAATCGATGATTTTTTTAAATGAGAATAGGGGTCGTGTGCTAGCTCACTTGAAAGGTTATTTAATTCTCTATTTAGTAATATAAACACTTACATAATTATTTATACAAGGTGTCCAAAACCTTTTTCTTTAATTTAAATTATTTGACAAAAAAGAAGAATGTATGTAATTTATTTAATTTAAAATGGATTTAACTGTTGCCCGAAAACAGAAAAAAATGTTTATATCACAAATAAACATTGATTTTCGCTTAAATTAAATGTTCAAACTTCCAAGAGACAGAGAAGACAGGACTCGAGTTCTCTGAAAAGACCATTTTTATTTAATGTGGTTAAGGTAAACATCTGAATAGAGAATAATTAAATTACCATTTCCGAAAAAATGTATTTTCAAGGGATTATTTCATGATGAATTCTGAAGGGGGCTTTTTTGTCGGGGCTATTTTGTCGGGGCTATTTTGTCGGTGGGCTATTATTCCGCGGCTATTTTGTCTGCAGGCTATTTTGTCGGAGCTATTTTGTGTGCGGGATATTATGTCGGGGCTATTTTGTCGGAGCTTTTTCGACGGGGCTATTTTGACGGGGTACCCTGTGTGAATACTAAAGAAATGTCTAAAATAATAAAAAAAAATAGGGGAATCATAGAGCTTGCTTTGTCTCCAAGAAATATATCATGCTCTGTGAAAGGCCTTGCAAATAATCCACAGTTACAAGTTACAAGGTATTCGACATTTTCAGCAAGACGGTGCACGGCCTCATTATGGATTGCAAGTTCGTGGGTTTCTAAATGACCAGTTTAGTGATTGAATAGGGAGAAGAGACACAATTCAATGGCCTGCGCGTTTGCCAGATTTGACGCTCTGTGATTTTGCCTTTTGGGGAGTACTTCAAGATAAAGTTTTTGCCAATTTGAAGTTCTCCGTGCCAACTTGGAAGTCTGTAGAAAGACTTGTTTCACTGTGTAGAAGCGTTGCCAAAAATGTATTGATGAAGGTGGTTTACATTTTGAACATAAAATATAAAGCATGTACTTCTTTGTACCTTTTTATTTACAATAAACAATAAACGCTTTTTAACTTCAGTTATTTTTGCTTTTATTAATAAACAAAACCGTTAACTGACTTTTGGTCCACCCGGTATATAATTGGGGCATTGTTCTCAAAATCGGATAGAGGGAATGTTTTTAACCAACTCAAGTGCTTGGAATTTTCAGATGATGTATGAATTTTAAAATATATGAATTTTAAAAGAAAAAAGACAACACATGCAAAACTGAAAAAGTAGCAAAGGCAGGGAAAATGG
Source organism: Diabrotica virgifera virgifera (assembly GCF_917563875.1). NCBI lineage: Eukaryota > Metazoa > Arthropoda > Insecta > Coleoptera > Chrysomelidae > Diabrotica > Diabrotica virgifera. The sequence goes on along the minus strand of NC_065447.1, from coordinate 195,242,542 downwards.
TCGGACTTAACATAAACACCAGAAAAAGTAAAATTACAAGAGGAATAAATGGGGATATCACTGGTAGGCAAGGAATTAGAAACGGTAGAGAAATTTAACTGCTTAACGCGCAGTATTTTGAACAACAAAGGAAGGACGGATGAGGGCGTAAAACTTAGAATAAGAATAGCTCAAAACGCATTTAATATGCTAAGAAAAATGTGGTGTTCATGTCAGATGACAAGTAAAATCAAGATACGATTATTCAACAGCAACGTGAAGACTGTACTACTATATGAAACAGAAACTTGGAGAGTGTCAAGAAAATATATCTGACAGATGCAGGTCTTCCTAAATAAATGCCTAAGGAAGATTCTTAACATTTACTGGCAAAACCGTGTATCAAATCAAGAGTTATGGCCAAGAACCAACCAGGAACCTATATCTAAGACAATACGCAGAAGGGAAAAGAGTTGGGTCACGTACTAAGAAAACCTGACAGACATAGCGAAGCAAGCCCACACACCATATGAAAAAAAAACACTAGGTAGACCCGTAGAAACGTGAAAGAGAACTATCGAGAAAGAAATTAAATATTATTGGGAAAGAAATAAAGATCAGTGCCAAGGATAGGACAGAATGGAGGAAGACAGTTGACACCCTATGGTCCGCATGAAGTGAAAAGGAATAAGTAATAAGTATTCATCTAAACTTGTCGTGGTATAAAAAATCTTCAGATAAAATAAATCCTTCATAAATCACTCTGTATATCAGATTAAATTTGTCAGTGTGGATAGCATTCTATTTATTTACTATGCTCATGAAAAAGGGTGAATAAAAAGTGTTTTTGTACCGAGAGTCCTCTGTCACGAATAATATATAAAATTGGGGCATTGTTCTAAAAATAGGTATGGCGCGACCTGTGTGCATTCACATGAGGCTATCGACATGAAAAATTTCAATCTTTCCAAATGAAAAATAAAACGTGCTTTCTGTTGCTGGATGGATTTTCTCAAGGAATATTTCAAGTGCAGTACTTATTATTCATGTTCTTGTTTGAGTATTCTTTTGCGGATAAAAGTAAAATAAGTAAACGGCAGTGTTCTTTTATTCTGAAACCTAACTGCATGTATGAATTTGAAATATGAATAATTGATTTACAAGAAATAAAGCAAATAATATAAGCAAAGGATTTGGTATATTTTCATCCAGAGTATGTACATGGGAAAACAAAGAGTTGGACTGTATAAATATATAGACTACATGTAGTGTAATATTATTAAAATTAGTACTCTTTGCTTGCGTTCTATACGTTAAATAAGGTATGTACTCATGGTTCTGATTTTAGTTGAAAAAATAGATTTGTCATTGTTCAATTTTCAATTACAAACAGGAGTACAAGAAAATAAATTCAAATTTGTTCTTCTTTTTCTTATGGTGCACCTACATACAGGGTGAGTGGTGAAGAACGCGCCAAACTTTAAGAGTGTATAATATACGTAATAATAATTGTAAATAACTCATATGTTGTTAATCGATTTTCATTTGTTTCCGAGATACGGAGTGTTAACATTTTTCTCACAAACTGACGATCTATTTATTGCTCTAAAACCGGTTGAGGTGTGTAAATGAAATTTGGTGGGTTTTAAGACATAGTTATTGCTCATTTTTTGACACACAATTAACAATTGTATATTTACCATTGGCGCGCGTACGGGTAATGGTCTGAAATTTTTAAAGAAAAAAATAATAGTACGCCACTGAGATATTTCAGACTAAAAATTATTTTTGAATTTCTTGTTCAATTTCTGACAACCAATCTATTTTCCAGCTTGTTCGTACGTCTTCGTTTTCATGCAAAAATAAAATATCTTAACGCTTACAAAGTATTCGAAATGAAGTAGTCGAAAGTGAAATTTAATAAAAAATGTTCCTCTTGGTAAAAGGTATATTAGTTTAAAAAGCCCTAAAGGGCTACAAACATATAAAAAAACGTTTTCGCTCTGTACCAAGAGCATCATCAGTGTTACAAGAACATGGTGAGCCAGCCAAAAAATACAAAGGTCAAAGCCTTACAAAAAAGAGGCAAAAGTCTTATATAAATGAATACATCGAAAAATCCAAAGCATGGATAAAATTCCTAAGGATAGGGCCCTAGGGCAACATATTAAGCCCACACGTGGTAAGTGGGTCAAAAGGTAACTAGGTCAATATGATATGAGAGGTGGCAGTCAACTGCTCTGATGATGCTCTTGCTCCAGAGCAAAAACGTTTTGTTCATATGTTTGTAGCCCTTTAGGGCTTTTTAAACTAATATACCTTTTACCAAGAGGAAAATTTTTTATTAAATTTCACTTGTAATTAATGGTATACAGCCAACTACAGGAAGTTCTTCCTTGTGGATATTCGAAATAAGTTTCTACACATTCATATTATAGAAACTTCGTCGAAAACTTTGTAAGCGTTAAGATTTTTTATTTTTTGCATGAAAACGAAGCGTCAGATGAAAAAAGGGAAGCTGAATTTTTTGTCACATATTGAACGAGGAATGTAAGAAATATTTTTAATTTGAAATATTTTAGTGGAAAACAAATAAAAATCGAATAACAACATGTTATGAGTTATTTTTAATTGTCCTTCACATTACATTTCGAACATTTGTACTAATTGTAGTGACATTTTCTGGCCGCTGATCACAGTTTAAAGAAGAAGAATAAGAAAAAAGAAGATATTAGGCTTCTTGACACGTGACGTGGGCACATCACTGTTTTTTTTCTGTGCGCGGCTGATCACACGCGTGTTCGAAATAATTTTATAAAAATTGTTATAAAGCGTTTAAAATGCCAAAAAAGGTCATCAAAGAGTGATTGTTTATCCCGAAAGCGGCGGAAATATGAAGAGTTGCAACAGAAATTGCTAAAGTTGAGAGAGAAAATGGATGAAAAGGACTCAGGTATTTATATGATATTTTTTTGATTTTCTTATGGTAGTTAAATTAAATTTAGCGTGAATAAATAGCTATACTTATTAATTATTTACAAGTGACAATTTTAATCAACTTCAAACATGGAGACTTTTATTTTGTTGTTATCAATATATTTTTCTGTTGCCATAGTGCCTGTTTTTTCTCCATCTTCCTGTTCGAATAAAAAACAGGCACTATGTTGCCGGACTGCACTGGTTTTCCTATTAATGTTTATTTCGTAGAAAATGGGTTAACATAAATGACATGCAAAAACGTCACATTTTGCAAAGAAAAATTATATTGTTTGTCTCAATAAGGGTGCCTTGAGGTAGTCCAAAGTAATACAGACTAAATAATTAAGGATATAACAATAAATCAGAGGGTACTTTTAAGTTGCCCAAAAAATCTTTATGATTATGTGACCAGCTTCTATTTCTCAGAGGCACTTTATATTAGCCCAGAAGTATAGAATGGAATATATTTTTATTTAACTAATTTTACATATTTTACTTCGAATTTACATCACAAGAATAGCAAGTTACTTACACAAAATTTGTGTTTGGCTTGTTTCCAAACAATAATACTAGGGGAGCGGGTATGTTTTAATAGCCCACAAAATCTTTATGATTTATTTGAGATGCTCCTATTTCTTAGGCTCTATTTTATAGTAGCCCAGAAATTTAAAATAAAATACATAATATTTATTTAAATGTTTTTTTGTACATTTTACCTTGATTTCACTTTTCAAGCGTAGCAAGTTTACTTACACTAAATTTTTGTTTGGTTTTGTCAAAATATTAAAAATAATATTACAGAAACCATTGTGGAGGTGCATAGCCCGTCAGTTTCACTAAATAATACAGACAATGAGATCAAATGTAATTTGAGCATAATTGAGGATTTTGGTTTTACAACCAGCAGTACTTATTGAGGAGTCGCAACAACAAACAGAAGAATTTTTCATTGGAGAGGTACTTACACAGAAAGAATCTATTTCTCTAAATATGATTAACTTAATTGGGGAAGACCCATTAAAAACTAACCTTAATGCTTCTGAAATGTTGCCAGATGTAGCAAAAAGGCTAAACTATTCTCTTTCCAAAGGCTTAGACAAAAGTATTGTGGGTAAACTTACAGAAAAATTCTTACCTGCTACAAACTGCGAAAGACTTTGCCCACCTCAGTTAAATTCTGAGTTTTTATCTGCCATAAAAGATAAAAATAAAATTAGGGAAGATAAATACTTGCAAACTATGCAAACAATTTTAGCTGCAAGTATTATGTCCCTTTATAAAGAGGTCGAATTAGGATTAAACAAAAAAAAAAAGGAATATCGAAACAATTGCCAATTCCATAAACTTCAATATAGAAGTGTTTTATAAGATGTCCTTGCACAGAAGATTTTTGCTCAGTTCTTCATTAAATTTAAAATTTAAAAAATTATTAGACGAGCAACCTATAGATAAATATTTATTTGGGGAGAATTTGATTGAAATATTGAAAGAAAGCAAAGATGCAAGATCGGCAGCTTTTCAAGTCAGCTCTATAATGAAGCCACAAAAAGCCACTTTTTGTCCGAAGACTGCGCCACAAGGCCAAGCTGTTTTTACCACTCAGCATACAACAAGAGTTCTTACAGAATCTAACAACTTCAATCAGCAGAGTTTAAACTTCAATCCAGCCTCAAACAGACCAAGATTTCGACAAAGCCACTACCCAAATCATCCTCAACCAACATCGAGATACAAACAGTCGAGCAGACAACAGCACCAAAACCCAACCAGAACAACCAGGAGGTCATACTAAAGGTAAATAAAAAATCAGCAGGAAATGTGGCTAATTATTTTAAAAACCGGAAAAAGATTACTTCAGACATCAAAGTTTTAAGTTGGGTCCAAGGTTTTAATATTTTATTTAAAACAACACCGTCTCAAGAGAGAGCACCAAAAGTTTTTCATAGACCCAAATGAGTCGTATGATTTAGCTATAAAGCAATTACTTGATAAGGGAGCTATTTCTCCTTCTTCACATACAAGAGAGCAATTCCTTTCTTCATATTTTCTAGTGCCCAAAAAGGACGAAAGTCATAGATTTGTTTTAAATTTAAAACAGTTAAATTGCTTTATAGAAGCCCCACATTCTAAGTTGGAAGACTATAGGTCAGTTCTCAAGCTCAATTTCAAGGGTTGTTTTATGGCAAAAGTAGATTTACAAGATGCCTATTTTGCTATTCCTCTTCATGAAAATTTAAAAAAATATATTTAAAATTTGAGTACAAAAATATTCTATATCATTTCAACTGCTTACCATTTGGTTTCAATATCTCGCCTTTTATATTTACGAAAACCTTAAAACGAGCCTTAAACAATCTAAAAACAAGAGGCTTTACTTCTGTCATTTTTTTAGATGACACTTTACTGATTTCAAAATCATATTTGAAATTTAAAGAAAATATTGTTGAAACTTGTTCAATGTTTTCCCGCCTGGGATTTACTATAAATAAAGAAAAAGTATACTTTCACCCACACAAATTATAACTTTTCTTGGTTTTACGTTTGATTCTAATAAAATGATATATTTTGCTCCTGCTGACAAAAAAGAAAAAATAATTAATAGTATTCAGACCATCAAAAATAAAAGTACATGTATGATAAGATCATTTGCAGCTTTAATCGGTCAGTTGGTAGCAGTTTGTCCTTCAGTTAAATATGGAACATTATACTTAAAAAATTTAGAAAAAGAAAAGTGGCTTGCTCTTTCTAAAACTAATAGTTTTAACACAAAAATGACCATACCTAAATACTTGTAAAACGATTTCAATTGGTGGTTAGGTACATAACATACCAATTAGTGAACAAAATATAAAAGAATCTAATTATGTACTTGAAATATTTTGTGATGCATCTATTTTAGCATGGGGAGCATGCGGTAATGATAATAAAACTCATGGTTTTTGGAGTTATGAACAGCGAGAACTACATATAAATGTTCTTGAGTTATTGGCAGCATATAATGACTTGAAATCCTTTTCCAAGGAATATAGGAATTGTAATATTTTGCTAAGAATAGATAACACAACAGCTGTATCTTGTATTAACAAGATGGGGAGTGTGCAATACTCTAATCTTAACAACATTTGCAGAGAAATTTGGCAATACTGTGAAAATAGAAATTTAAAATACTTGCATCTTATATCAGTACAAAAGAAAATATTATTGCTGATTCAGAGTCAAGATCTTTGAAAATAGGAACAGAGTATTCTTTAAGTGATAATTGTGTTAATATAATTTTTAAGCAGCTTCATATTCCAGAAATCGATTTTTTTGCCACATATCTTAACAAAAAATGTGCAAGGTATGTATCTTGTAAACCTGACCCCGAATCGGAGAAAGTTGATGCCTTCACTATAGATTGGCATGGATTAAAATTTTATGCTTTTCCACTCCACCTTTTGCTATTATTCCAAGAGTTTTAGAAAAAATCATATGTGACAAAGCAGTAGGAATTGTGGTAGTAGCAGAATGGCCAAATCAGATTTGGTAACCAACCTTTAATAAACTGATATCAGGCAAAAAGATAATTTTAGGACCTGATAAAAATTTAATTTTGAACCCTTTTAGGCTTTCATATCCGGGACACCAACATCTTACCCTGACTATCGCATGTTTGTCAGGCAAGATTTTTTAAGAAAAGGTATTCCTGAGCATTCCATCGCAATTGTGATTGCATCTGTTACAACAAAAAAAAAACTAAATTTACATGATACAGTTTTCAAGAGAAGGTGGAGGTATAGTATAGAAAAAAATATGGACCCTTTTGCTTATGAATTATCAAATATTATTAATTTTATTAAATATATCGTAGATCAGGATTATACATATAGCTCTACAAACATTCATAGAGCTGCATTGGCATTGATAATAGATATACCAGAAAATCATAAAAACATGTTTAAAAAATTTTACAAAAGTATATATAATCTCAAACCTTCATTGCCCAAATATCAATTTACTTGGGACCCTCAACCAGTATTATTTTATTTAGAAACATTATTTCCTCCTACAGGTCTTTCCTTGAAAGAACTTACTTGCAAACTTGTAATGTTGATTGCTCTGACTACAGCTCACAGGTTTCAATCCCTATCTCTAATAAAAATTCAAAATATTTTCATGGATCAAGATAAAATTGCGATTTTGATACCAGATAGGATAAAGACTTCTTCGAAAAATAAAAATCAACCTATTTTAAGACTTCTCTATTTTAAAGAAAAACCACAGTTGTGTGTAGCATCGACTTTATGTCACTATTTAGAGATTTCTAAAAATATTCATCTTCAATCAGAGGACAAGTTGTTTATAACAATAAAAAAACCATATAAAGCAGCATCTACGCAGACTTTGAGTAGATGGCTAAAAGATGTTTTAAAATTATGTAACATAGACACCAATATTTTTAAAGGGTATAGTGTTAGACAAGCATCTACGTCAGCAGGAGCTAGGGCTAGATTAAATAAGTATAGAAACTATTAGAGAGACGGCGGGATGGACAGAAAATTCTCAAGTATTTAATATTTTTTATAATAAACTTACTTACTAGCAAAAGATTACGGACTCTTTGCAAAAACTATATTGTCTGTTTAGTCCATATTATATGCTTCTGCGTTTGTTTATTGTTTGTTATACATTGGTAATTATATGTTTATATTATTATTATTACATAAGAACAGTAATTTTCTTATTATTTAAAAACATTACTCTTAATTGTTCTAACATTTCTTTTTTTTTTGTAAAGTTCCTAATAAAAAAAATGTAAAGTATCGATTTTTGGATTGCAATGTAGTTTTGTTTAATTATCGCACAATATTGCTTAATCTTTCAACAGCCTACAATTAGTACAAATGTTCGAAATGTAATGTGAAGGACAATTAATTGATTGGTTGACTTACCTGTTAAGGAAGGACAATCATAATTGTCCTATCTTACATTTCGAACATTTGTACGCTCCCTCCCTTTGATTCTTTCGAACCCACCCGTTTTTGTGCGATCAAAAAAGAAAAAAAAAACAGTGGTGTGCCCACGTCACGTGTCAAGAAGCCTAATATCTTCTTTTTTCTTATTCTTCTTCTTTAAACTGTAATCAGCGGCCAGAAAATGCCACTACAATTAGTACAAATGTTCGAAATGTAAGATAGGACAATTATGATTGTCCTTCCTTAACAGGTAAGTCAACCAATCAATTAATTATTATTACGTATAGTATAGAGTCTTAAAATTTGGCGCGTTCCTCTCTACTCGTAAAATATAGTGCGTTGGCGAATTAGGCCTGTATCCCGCGTACCAAAAATTTTTTTTAAATAGCAAGCTGAAAATTTGTTATAGTTTATTTTTTAACCAAGTAGACCAGTGCGCAACTGTAAAAATATTAGTACATTTGGACGTTGAGAAGTGACACAAATTCTTTGCAGAAATTGCTTGAAAATAACTCAAATAATAATATTTGAGTTATCCTCCCACTCAAAAAGGTCCGGAACATTATTTAAATAATCAAAATGTCAAAAAATGAAGGACAAATTCGATTTTATTTTCAGTTTTTTGATTATAACTTTGAAAGTACTAATTTTCGAGAAAAGTTGTATTGACATAAAAGTTGCGTAATTAAACTTTCTATAATACAGAATGTTAAAATTTTTAGAAATAGTCACCCTTGTTGCAAAATAGCAATAATTGCGAAAAACCATAAAAAACCAAGTAATCGCATTTTACGTTTTTCAACCATTTATGCTACACCTAGGACTTTCATGTTTTACCCAGAAAAACTTTATTATATAGTAAAACAATACTGTAAATTTCATTAATGTCGGTTCAAAAGATTTTGCAAAATAAATTTTGCAATCCAGCTTTCGCAAAAAAAAACAATTTTTCAAAATGTTGCAGGACTGAAAATAAAGCAGATAGCAAGTTGAAATTTTTTTGTTTATAGAAGTGTACCGTACCTTTCATTTTCAATTTGCAAAATTAAAATCGATTAACTACCGCGGCGTCAGGAATTTTTTTAAATAAACAATTATTATTGGTGCTACGCTCAGGACAGCGGATAGTTTGCTCCGATTGGGCATTTCAATGACCTGTGATAATGATTGATGCATTATAATTTTTATTACATTTCGATATAAATAAATAAATTTGTTTATTGCAAAATAAAAACACATACTCTGTCCTTTCAAATAACACTTTTTTTTGCAAAAACTTTCTTTGTTCATATATTTTAACTTAGAGAATAAAAGTTTATTATTTTTAAACATATGCAATTGTTTAAACAATATTTCACAAACAATAATAAAATTAGTGTGATTTTGGTGGAATTAAAATATTAAAATACAACAAAATATAGAGTAAGAAAATAATATATTAGATAAAGATTGGAAGCAATTTTGGTGAAAATCAACTTGTGTGAATCGAGCACCGCTGTCCTGCGCGTAGCACCAATAATTAACGTTTATTTAAATAATTCCTGACGCCGTGGTAGTTAATAGATTTTAATTTTGCAAATTGAAAATGAAAGGTACGGTACACTTCTATAAACAAAAAAAAATTTCAACTTGGTATCTGCTTTATTTTCAGTCCTGCAACATTTTGAAAAAATGAATTTTTTTGCGAAAGCTGGATTGCAAAATTTATTTTGCAAAAATGTTAAACCGATCTTAATGAAATTTACAGTATTGTTTTAGTATATCATAAAGTTTTTCTGTAAAATATAAAGGTCGTAAGTGTAGCATAAATGGTTTAAAAACGTAAAATGCGAATACTTGTTTTTGTGTGGGTTTTTTTGCAATTATTGCTATTTTGCAACAAGGGTGACTATTTCTAAAATTTTCAGCTATCTCTATGTTGTAGGAAATTTAAATACGCAACTTTTATGTCAGTTCAACTTATCTCAGAAATTAATACTTTTAAAGTTATAATAAAAAAACCAAGAAAAAATCGAATTTTTCCTTCATATTTTGACATTTTGATTATTTAAACAATGTTCTGGACCTCTTTGAGTGGGAGGATAACTCAAATAATATTATTTGAGTTATTTTCAAGCGATTTCTGCAAAAAAATTTGAGTCACCTCTCAACGTCCATCTCAAAACAGATGCGCCCTGGACTAAAGAGGAATAAACTAAAAAGACAGATTCACACCCAAGAAAGTCACTAGAAAAATCACCAAATACATCTTCTTTTTTGGTTGATCATGTCTGTCCTCAACGGTAATCCATAAATATTATATTATATTAATATGTCGCTAAAGAGTTCTAAAAATAACTGCTTTTTATATAAAAGTCGACTAAAAATCGAAAAATTAAAGAAATAGTTTACATGTAATAATAATTATTACATGTACTTGCGCTGGCAATTTTTTGTGTGACACGGTGACAGGAAAATACAGCGTGTTTTATATGTTCGTTCATGGGTATTCTTTCATTTTTCCTACTGTAATCATTCTTTTAATGAAGAGTTTCAAATTCTGCATATTTAAAATAAAGGCCTTAAGCTATCTTTTTTAGAATCTACGGAAATTAATAAATTAAAATATACAGATATAATTCTGAATAACCCACTCGAGACAAAAAGCTCCCCACTCCTCAACCTCTTCAGTTAAAGACTTAAAAAAGGCAAATTCATAGTAAACTAAATCACTTGAGAAAGGTACTAGGCCGAAACAGCTGTAGTCACATAGTTATAATAAATTTTGTGGAAGTATAGAAAGCAAACGTTTTCAGTGTTTTATTGTTAGATAAAATAAACTTCCATCAAGTAACGTTCGAATCCATCAACGATTTTGTTGTGTTCTCTTGTGTTGCATTCCCCTTTTCCTGTGTCTGCACAACTATTATTCTCAAGATCAATCTCCAGTTGTGTTGTGTCTTTTGTAGAATTAATTTAGTAGGATATTATTCTGAACTATGAAAGCTGTAAATAATTTTAGGTTACTTTTTACTTGATATCAATATCAAAACACATATTACAACGGATATGAAATAATTTTTTTATAATACCTACTAGTTTCAATGAAAATTAACCACAGTTTAACCCTTTCGCCACTGCGGGGAACTATAGTTCCCGGCCGCTAGTTCAGGTTTACTGATGGATATAAATATAACCGCTTTTACGTACAAATGAAATATTTCAGTAATTGATAGTCTACCGTCGACAATCGGCAACACTGGTGTCATAATATTATTGAATTTCCTAACCTAACATCGTTGTATTGTGACACGTGCATGGCCGTCTGAGTTATTATTTATGAAATTGCAAGAATCCGTTACTTATTTCAATTAAAATAAACGAATAAAGCGTGCAGACGTTGATACTATTACAAGTAAGTAAAATAAAATAAATAGTTGTTAAAATGTAAGGTGTTTTAGCAAACCATATTCTAGTGGGATCGTTTGTTCCATATCGAAATTTTATATGGGATTAAAATTACCCATCAGTAATAAACTGTTTCTCTTTCAGACATGCGACGAAATCGCTATCTTAGTGCAAAAGAGTTAGAAGAAGCTGTAAGTAATATAACTGACTCAAAAGAAGAACCATTTTCAGCATCTGATGAGTCCGACTATATTCTTGGAGACAGCGGAGATGAAAGTGAAGGAGGAATCCAAATGAGCGACGAAGAGGAAGAAGGTAACATCAGTACTGAAGAAGCAGATATAAGCAGCGATGATGAAAGCTATTCAATGAATGAAGAAAACGGTAATAACGGGAGTGGCGAAGCTACTGATGTGAGTCCCAATGTAAACACGCATGTTGTATCTGATTCACTGGTAAATGATAAAGGCGTAATGGCAGTTAGATGGCAGGACACTAAAGAAGTTTAACTATTATCAAACTGCCACTCACCATCTCTATCACAGATTGAAAGAAAACTAAAAACATGCGAATAATGTACTTTTGATTGCCCTGAAGCTGTAGTATTTTACAATAAATATATGGGAGGGGTTGATTTGGCTGATCAAAAGACTGCAACCTATGATTTAGTGGTGTAAAGTTACTAAGTGGTGGCGTAAAGTTTTCTACAAATTGTTAATGGCATTATTTATAATCAATTCATGGATCATGTTTTCGGAAATTCAGAATAAAAAGGATAAAGTTCCTTTTCTTCATTATTTAGTACCTGTAGCTGAACAGTTGATAAGTTTGGGGAGATCAAAAGCCAAAATTAAAAGAAGAGTTTCTGGTCGTCCACGTAAGCACACAATAAACAAAAAATTATGAAATATTGAAGATCACCTTCCAAAAAAAACTAGTAGTAAAAGATGTTTTAGTTGTTCTCAAAAGAAGAAGGAAAGCCGTACAAAAATTTTATGTGTTGGATGCAATATCCCGTTGTGCAAAAAGTGTTTTTTTACATTCCACTCATACGTGAATTTCATTTATATCTTATTTCTTAATAAACATTTCTTTTGTAAATGCTATTTTTATTACTGATGGGACCTTAAAATCCCAATCAAAACTACTGTTGGGGCCAGAAGTTCCCACCTCCCTATAACGGACAAATGAGAATTTTACGACTAATTATATACTGTTATATTCCTATTTGACATAAGAAATAAAAGTCTATAGTTATATTTAAAATTCAAATAAAAATAAAGGTTTACGTTTTTCTCGACCGCGGGCATGTAAATTTGGAACACCCTGTATAAAACAAATTATATACAGGTAGTTTTTAAGAAAGTGTTTCGGAGAAGTGTTTACGAACCCCAGGAATAATACGACTCAAGTAAACAATTAGAGTGATGTTTAAAAAGAAAGTGTTCGTGGAAAGGTGTGATTAACCACCGATAATTCATATTCTAGCAAATAAGATAATAGGTTATTAAATTTGTAAAGAGGGTTAATGTGGAAAGTAAAATTGAAATGGGGAATATTATTTTTTCTTGAAATCCATTAAGATATTTAGAAAAAGGAAAGTTTGTGTTGGTAAATACGGATAATTGAAAGTTGCTTTGGATTGGTTGATTTTTGAATGCTGGAAGGGGTATTTGGAAGGAGGAAAATGAATGAGCAATGAGAGTCAGTGTTTTTTGAGCGATCGAGGGCGAAGTCCAGTCTTCGAGAGGAGTGTACAAAAAGTGAAACGCCGGGTTAGTTAGTTTTGTTTTTGAAAATTAAAAAGTAAGATATCGTGGAACGAGTGATAGGCCGAGAGGAGATAGTGTATAACTCCAGGAGTCTAGAGTATCCCGGTTTGTTTGAAGTGTTTAAAAAAGGTGGAACACGGCATCAGGAGAAGGCAGGAACGAGTGCTGTACGAGGCGTAGTTTTCAAAGGAGCCGAGGCATTACTGGAAGACTCGGACGAGTCGTTGGATCGCAACCCAAGCCAATAGGAAAAGTGTTTTGTGTGAAGACATTTACAAATCATCAGTAAAGGTCAGTCTAATTTGTTATGACATGAATGTATGGTTTGTGTATTTAATACCACATTGAAAATTGAGCCACACAATCACTATTAAAAAAATTTCATCAAACCTAAATCAATTTGATACTGATAAATCATAATAGTTCATTATAAATAAAATAAATTTGGAGACAAAAAGAAATAAGATTCCCATTTTTGTAACTGTTGTATTAAATAAAGATAGAAAGATAAGATATAGGAAATATTAAGCAGTTATTGCCATTTAGATAAAATAAACGACTTTTATAATTTCTAATGGAAATCCGTATGTCTGTATTATTTTACTCTCTTTTATCTATCCCGATTAGGAATCCACTGAGAAATACTTTGAAGCCACGAAAGTAAGTAATTGATATTATAATTTAGCCCTGAGATTGACACTATATTGGTATTTGATCTGTTTGATTGATTAATTAATTAAGATAAACTACATCTGAGAACATCATTAGATTTCAAAAGTAAGATCACAACAATACATATTGTGTCTAAATTAATAATTTTAATTATAAAACTGAATATTTTCAGTCTCTTATATGTAAAAGGCGAAAGGGTTAAACTGAAAATACATTATATTATTTGATCTTTCAATTTATGTTTCATAGGTATTTTAAAACCGATCACAGAGGTGAAAATCGAAACAATAAATAAGTATTTTTACTTAAAATTTTGGTATATTGTCAATAAATAAATAAATAATAAACAAATCAATGTATATTTAAATTAAAATAGCGGTATTATAGTAAGTGTAAATAATTAATTAGGCATATTATTATTGATACAAATTGTTTATTCGAAACAAAACATAGTCAACATAAATAGTTAATATATCAAAATTTGTTTCTAAATTTAAAACATAAAAAAATAATAAAACGTGAATACGTTAATAGATAATAAAATAGAAGCCACTGATTTTATTGAATATTCAATATTTGTGCTGTATTGTTAACACAGTTTAATAAATTAGATAAATTATTATCTATTACAAAAGTAGGAATACACATAATATAATGGTAGTGGAGCAAAGTATGCTAAATGTGCAGTCACTCGAGCGCTTTGGGGACGTATTGGGTTGTGATTATTAGGTCCTAAAACCAAAAAAAGTTAAGTAAAATTTTCCATTTCAGCGGGCGCTTGCCATTTTTTAATTTAATTTTCCATTTCCATTAATCGTTTTTTCCGAATATAGCGCCATCTATTCATAATTCAAAAAAATGTTTCGAATAAAAGTTGCTTATTTTTATACAGAGAATTCAAATCTACAATAAAAAATGGGGGCTCCCATTTAAGATTTTAAAGTAACCCCCCACCCCACCTCCGTGGGGGGTCGCATTTAGTACCATTCGATATATTTTTCAAAAATATTAAATAAGTGTATTTTGCAGTTTTTCGATCTGATGTTTATTTTGCGAAATATCGCGGGATTTGTATTTAAAATTTAAAATTTACCCCCCACCCCTCTCTGCGAGGGGTCGTGTTTGGTATCTATCGATAGATTTTTGAAAAATATTGAACGTGTAGTTTTTAGTTTTTCGATCTGATGTTCATTTCGCGAAATATTCGCCTTTTTCTTGTGAAACTTTGTGACTCACCAATTCCCTTACGCCCCGCTCAAATCGTCAGATTTTTTAAATATACACTGTTTTGCATGTACTTAACTTACCTTATCTTAATCTGACAATTTCGAGTATTTTTAAGGATAGATTTTTTTTTTCGGGCCCCCCTAAACGAACTCCCCTGTGTTAAGAGCCAATATATGGCAGAGGTACATCTGCAGGGTACCACGTTTCTCCCCATATGATAATCTGACGCGCTCGAGTAACTGCAAAAATCCCCGCTTGGGCTCCCCTACCATAATACACTTGTATCAACAACTATTTTTGCCTAGAGGTATGATACAAAATATAAATGAATGTTTCAATATTTATGAAATATGTGAATAACAATCAAGCATTTATATTTTGTGGATAAACAGAGAACGATATATAATATAAAATCATATCGCTTGTAAACAAATGGAATAAAATATGATTATTACTGTCTTTCAAACTATTGTCTTCTGATACTCTTTTAAGGGGCTACAGTAGCGCGTTATCGAAACGGAAAACGCGTTCCAAGATTGCTGCTTTAATTTTGAAAATTTTGGCGAGATATTTGGCACATATTTATATTTTGTTTTCCCCTATTGTCCGAAATCAGTTTTCCATTTGTATCTAGTAACAAGTAGCCTCTGCTTACTTTATTTATTTTACCTAGCTCCCTTATTTTGCAGGATAAAACTTCTTTTACTGATTAAACTGATTAATAACTGTTCTTCTGTGGTTAAGTTTGTGCAATCGCTACACTTAACTATGTCAACGTCTCTTCTCTAATATAAAAGGACGCCAAATATGTATAACGCTTATTTATTTCATTGTATAGTCTATTTACTAAACTCTGTCCCAACTGGCTAGTTTAATTTAATTGACTAGCAGTGAATAATTAATTTTGTGGTATGTTGGTATAATTTTAACATTGACTGAATTTGGCCGGAAGTAACTACTTCACCAAGCACATGTACTCGGAGAGAATATTAATTACATCATAAAAATAAAAAATAATCACATTTCGCATTTTTTTTGATAAAATTTGAATCAATAAAAAAACAAGAAACCAAAGATTTAAATGTTTATTTTTAAAATTTGTTACTTGCTTATAGAGTATTTACAAATGGAAAGTTTTGATCATGAAAATCAGTAAAAAATTATTTTTTTGAAATCTGTATTTAGTTGTTTTAGATATGGTATTCCTTTTGACAAAAACATTACTAAAATACTTTTTTGGCAAATTTTTAAATTTTTTTATGTTTTTGACAATGTTTAATAAGGAATACATTGACGTCAGATCTGGTGATCTACATAGTTGTTCACTGAATAGTAATTCTTCGTTGAATCCATCTATTGGAAAACATTTTACTTAAATATACAAGGCGCCCTCAAACTCACCTAATCATATCGATAGGTGATGAAGGAAATAAAGAGTAACACCTCCCTAACCAAGCAAAGTGCAACTTATACTCTTCAGATATTTAAATTTAGCGGCTATCTCACACAGCTTGCAGAAGGAGTAATTAAACTGAGGCTATGGGAAGACCAAGTTCAATTTATCAGCCAGATTGAGAACTGAGGAATGGTGTTTATTACTACATGGTGAACTGGGGAGCACTGCATTGGAGTGCTGACTACCACTACTTGGTAGAGTTTGTTAGCAGTGCATAACAAGTTTAGAAAATAAGTCGGCCTACTCAATGCTTTATGGGAAAATTCAGCTCACAAGCCAAGACACTCATACATACATACAGTGCACAGATTCTAAAGGTGCCGGTGGGGGATGGCGTCTATGCACAGTATTATAGTCGGTGTATGAGAGAGAAAGTGTTTGAAATAATGAAATAACACATAATATAAAATTTGTTATTTCATTACTTGGAGTACTTTTTCTCTCATACACCGACTATAATACTGCGTATAGACGCCGTCATTCACCGACATCTTTAGAATCTGTGTGCTGTACAGAACTTACATTTGGCCTCTGATAAGTCAAAACATGACACAAAACCTGTCAGCATTGGAGAGGTGTAGTATTCTATGTATAGTATATTTGGAGAATTCTCCTTCACCGTAACAAATCAATTATCGTCTTCCACCCCAATACATCAACCATACTACACGACAACTTATCCTCTGTTAGCAGGAGTTGTTATAACCTAAAAATGCATCCGTGGACCAAAATATCCTAAAAATTTTATTTCTATTTTGCAGCAATATATACATCAGGTAACCCAAGAAAAAATTTATTTTCCCATTAAAAAACTGCTAAAACCTCGACACCCTGGAGGCAATGCTAGTTTATTACCACCATAGACAAAGTGCTCACTTGACAAGACAAGAGTTGAAGTTAGGTATCGTGTTTATCTCATAGAAAAGCGACGCTGCCAAAATCTCAAATTCCAAAACAAAAAAAGGTTGTTCTGAAAGGAACAACGCTTTTTTTTGATTATAAGAAGGAAAAGTTTAGCAGTTAGATTCAAAACAGCTTTACCAGGATCCATTCTATTTTCTTTTTGGTAGAACGTAACATTAATTTGTAACGTTGCTTAAAACCAAAAAGAATTTAAAAATGTTATAAACACATTGTGTACTGTTTAATCAGCTTCCTGCAAATAATAAGGAATACTAAGTTACATATACAGGGTGTAACAAAAATGTAGTTCATAAATTAAATCACATATTCTGGGACCAAAAAGAGTTCGATTTAACCTAACTTACCTTACTACAAATCTGCACACAAAAAAAGTTATAACCCTTTAAAGTTACAAAATGAAAATCAATTTATTTCAATATATCGAAAACTATTAGAGATTTTTTATTGAAAATAGACATGCGGCATTCTTATCGTAGGAGCATCTTAATAAAAAATAACAGTAAAATGTTTACACCCCATAAAAATTTTAAGGGGTTTTGTTCGCTTAAACCCCCCAAACTTTTGTGTACGTTCCAATTAAATTATTATTGTGGTACCATTAGTTAAACAAAATATTTTTAAAACTTTTTTGGCTCTTAATATTTTTCGATAAGCCATTTTTTATCGAGATGCGGCTTCTTTTTTAATATGTTTACATCAAAAATTTTATGAGGGTTTTGTTCTTCTAAACCCCCCAAATGTTTGTATAGGTTCGAATTAAAAATATATAGTCCAGAAAGCCACTGCGCATCCGCTAGGAAAAATATTCTAATTCGGATTTTTTGCACAATCTTACTTAAAAAGGACACCTTTTAACAAATTTGCATGTTGCCATGACCAAAAGGTGGTCAAAAATTTTTTAAACGTTTTTTTTCCTAAAATTATTTTTTTTGCATGGAAAAAAGTTTTTTTAGATTTTTTGAATCATTCCAAATAGAAAAGGTCTTTGGTGACTTTTCTCTAAAAATGATAGTTTTTGACATATAAGCGATTAAAAATTGAAAAATTGCGAAATCGGCCATTTTTAACCCTCAAGAACTATGTGAAAAATTAAAAATTTAAATATTGCCAAGGTAGGTACATATTGTCTAAACATCGGTTGATGAAATCCCGAAGAGTTTTTTGCAATACAATATTTAGAACTCCTTTGTTTTTTATTTGCTAATCAAGCGCGCGCGACACTATTTTCCACCGACAGTATGGTGCAAATGAAAGGAATAAATTCGTTATTTCGTAAACCGGCGACTTTAAGGAAAAATACTGAAACAGGTCGATTTTTATTTTTAAATTGTGATACTGTGGCATATATGTTATACTAGTGACGTCATCCATCTGGACGTGAAGACGTAATCGATGATTTTTTAAATGAGAATAGGGGTCGTGTGCTAGCTCATTTGAAAAGTTCTTCAATTCTCTATTCACTAATATAAACATTTACATAATTATTTATACAGGGTGTCCAAAAATTTTTTATTAAATTAAATTATTTGACAAAAAAAGAAGTAGAAGGACACTCTGTATAAATAATTATGTAAATGTTTACATTACTGAATAGAGAATTGAAGAACCTTTCAAATGAGCTACCACAGGACCCCTATTCTCATTTAAGAAAATCATCGATTACGTCATCACGCCCATACGGATGACGTCACTAGTATACCATATATGCCATAATATCATAACTTAAAAATAAAAAGCGACCTGTTTCTGGATTTTTCCTTAAAGTCGCCGGTTTACGAAATAACAAATTTAATTTTTTCATTTGCACCATACTGTCGGTGGTAAATAGTGTCGCGCACGCTTAATTGGCAATTAAAAAACAAAGGAGTTTTGAATATTGTATTGCAAAAAACTCTCAGGGATTTCATCAATCGATGTTTAAAGAATATCTACCTACCTTGGCAACATTCAAATTTTCAGTTTTTCACATAGTTTTGAGGGTTATAAATGGCCGATTTCGCAATTTTTCAATTTTTAATCGCTTATATGTCAAAAACTATCATTTTTAGAGAAAAGTCACCACAGACCTTTTCTGTCTAGAATGATCCAAAAAACCTAAAAAAACTTTTTTCCATGCAAAAAAAAATAATATTAGGAAAAAACAAAAAAAAAACGTTTAAAAAATTTTTGACCACCTTTGGTCCTGGCAACATGCAAATTTGTTAAAAGGAGTCCTTTTTTAGTAACATTGTGCAAAAAATCCGAATTAGAATATTTTTCCTAGCCGATGCGCAGTGGCATTCTGGACTAATATGATTAAAAGTATACCTAAAAATGTAAGTTATTAATAATAACCTTTCAGATTATTAACAGGTCTCTATACAGTCGAACCCGCTTATTAGAATCACTGTTATAGGAATATCCCGGTTTATGGAATATAAATTCAAGTTCCCGAAACATTTCCATTTACTCCTTAATAAATTTATCTGTTTATTGGAATAGGATCTAACTAGATAATACCGCTTATTAGCATATTTTGCAGGTCAAAGAATTTTTCTTACAATTTACTAAAAATTTAAATTATGTTTGGTATTATGGTTTGTCGTCAACGGCCTATAGTGCTGGATTAGATATTATTAGGGTAATAAATATTTATTACTTTGTTACGAATACCAATTCGATCTTTAGCATGGGCAGCATGGCCGACAAATACATGGGTCATAAAATAATTTTTATTTGTCTACACAAAGGCACTGTTGCCTGTTATAAAATTGTTAGAAGCAGTTTATTTAGAATTCACTCAAAGAGTACCTACTTGTTTGCAAGATGTGAATTATGGCTTTGTTAAATTCGAAAAGAAGGGAAAAGAACAAGAATGTAACAATCCATTTCTTGACGCCAATACAACTTCTATTCAACCCATGGATTAAGGATTAAGGATGACCACACGGATTAACAACGAAAAAGCTATAACTACCAATCATTTCTCAAGAAAAAAAAAGTAATTTTGTTATATATGCATTTTAATAAGAAAATATTTACATATCTACATATTGCATATATTTCATATTAATTACCTAATGTATTCATTCACATACATGTAATGTAATTTGGTATTTAACACATACATAGATAAGTACTAGTTACACTACTGTATTATTGACGTAAAAAGACCTCAAACCATTTACATACACTGATTATGTAGGTGTAGGTACATATTATATGATATACATATTGGCATATTATGTAATAAAACTACACATTGGCATAGTTGGTAAATAATATTATTATATTCGGTAACACTTATGTCGACTAGCCAATAATGATCGGTTATTAGAATATCCCAGTTATAAGAATATTTTTGCCTTGCACAAAGGCTATTCAAATAAGCGGGTTCGACTGTACCATATACAAATATATGGTCGATTCGAAAAATATTCAAAATATCTCGATAAATACTAGCTTATCGAAAAAGTGCTAAGAGGCAAAAAAGTTTTAAAAACATTGTGTTTAACTAATGGTACCACTACTTAATCTGATTAGATATGCAGACGATACAGTAATTCTGTCAGATAATATTGAAGGTCTCCAAATTCTGCTTGATTGTATTCACCAGGTAGGAGAGGAAATGGGCATTAAAATAAACTCAAACAAAACCAAATTTTTAGTGTCTAGTCGTTACTCACATCCCAATGCAAAGCTTCAATTAAACGGAGCCCAAGTTGAGAAAGTTCACAAAATGACATATTTGGGATCTGTGATACCGGACCAACTAGATCCAGACATAGAAATAAAACGTAGAATAGCAATTACTTAAACTACTGTCATGAAAATCAAGTCATTTTTTTGCAATAATCACCTCAGTTTAGAACTAAGACAATGAATGGTTAAGGGCTATGTTTGGTCCGTACTTTTGTATAGTGTAGAAGTGTGGAAATGCATGCAAATCCCTAAAAAATAGAAAAGCGTCAGGGCCTGGCGACATAGCACCAGAACTGCTCAAATACGGTAGCAACACCCTGTATGAATACCTAAGAGATCTATTTAATAGATGT
Organism: Diabrotica virgifera virgifera; assembly: GCF_917563875.1. Lineage (NCBI taxonomy): Eukaryota > Metazoa > Arthropoda > Insecta > Coleoptera > Chrysomelidae > Diabrotica > Diabrotica virgifera. The sequence continues at coordinate 195,221,157 of NC_065447.1, read as the reverse complement.
ATGAATGGCGAAGTCATACCAAAAGAATGGCAATTGTCTGTAATTTCTACAATACACAAGAAAGGCAGTAAAAATATATGCGATAATTACCGGGGAATATCTGTCACAAGCACCATCAGCAGAGTTTACGGAAAAATTATCAAAAAAAAATAGAAGAAGAATACAAGGACTTAGAGGCCGAAGAGCAAGCCGGTTTCCGCGCTGGCAGATCCACCACTGACCACCTATATTGTGTAACACAGTTAATAGACAAACAAATAGCCTACAATCAAGAACTGCATTTAATGTACATAGACTTAAAAAAAGCATACGATACTGTACCACAAAGTAAACTTTGGGAAGCCCTCGAAAAAACTAACATCAGTCTGAACCTCATTAAAGCTGTAAAAAATCTATACCAACATAATATAGCAAAAGTTAAGCTAGGCAAGGAAATCTCGTCAGGATTTGAAGTGAATAAGGGTCTTAAACAGGGCTGCTGTCTATCGCCGACACTATTTAAAATATATTTAGAGCAAGTTTTGAAATCCTGGAAAAGGAAATGTAAGAATATGGGTATACCGCTAAATGATGATAACACTCTATGTTTTGCGGATGATCAGATTCTTATGGCCCAGGATTATCACGATATTGAATATATGACCCGAAAAATCATAGAAGAGTACCGGAACTGGGGTTTAGAAGTGAATACCAAGAAAACGGAATATATGTGCGTTGGAGGTATACACCAGGATCTAGAGTTGTAAAATGAAATAACTATTAATCACTGTCAGGAATATAAATACTTGGGTCTTAAAATTACACAAGATGGAACGTAGGACAAGAATATCCAAGAAAGGTGCACACAAGGAAGGAAAGCTATCGCATTATTGAACAAAATCCTATGGGACCAAAGTATCTCCAAAGAAAATAAACGTAACATCTATAACAGCATTGTTAAGAGCATTATAACATACAGCAGCGAAGTTTGGCCACTTAAAGAAAAATCCGAAAATATGCTCAGAACAACTGAAATGGACTTCTGGAGAAGATCTGCTGGTATATCAAGAATACAAAAAATCAGAAATACAAGAATATTGGAGATAATGGATGTAAAGCATACAATAATGGACGATATAAAAACAAAGCAACTAAGATGGTTTGGCCACGTACAACGTATGGAAGAAGACAGATTACCCAAGCAGATGGGCACCAAAAGGACGGCGGAAAAGAGGAAGACCTAGGAAAAGCTGGATAGAAGGAATCCATAGGGAAATCAGAGAAAGAGGCTTGAACGAAGACATGTGCTACGATCGAGAGCAATGGCGATTGGGAATCGGAAGACGTCGTAGAACGTTATGAACCGAGTATATATATATATATATATATATATATATATATATATATATATATAATATACAAGTGTGGACGCTAAAAGTATCGATCATGAACAAAATTAAAGCATTGGAAATGTGGATTCATAGACTAATGCTGAAGATACCTTGGACAGCAAGGAAAACTAATGAAGAAGTACTAAGGAGGGTCAACAAAGATAGAGAACTGCTAAAGACTGTTAAACATCGAAAAATGTCTTATCTGGTACATATAGTGAGGGGAAGTAGATATAAAATATTACAACTGATCCTTAAAGGCAAAATAGAGGGCCATAGAGGTGTAGGAAGAAAACAAGTTTCTTATTTAAAAATCATTCGAGAATGGACTCAGATACCAAATGCTTGACAATTATTCCATATTGCAGAATATCGAGAAGCCTTCGCAATGGTTATTGCCAACGTCGGGTAATTCTGATATGGCACATTAAAAAGAAGAATGGTACCACAATAATAATTTATTTGGAATGTACATAAAAGTTTAAAGTACACCAAATTTTTATGGGGTGTACAAATTTCACTATAATTTATTTTTAAGATGGTTCCTGTTATAAGAATGCCACATGTCTATTTTCAATAAAAAATCTATAATAGTTTTCGATATATTGAAAAAAATCGATTTTCTTTTTATAACTTCAAAGGGCTATAACTTTTTTTGTGTGCACATTTGTACTAAGGTAAGTTAGGTTCAATCGAACTATTTTTGGTCCCAGAATATGTGATTTCATTTATGACCTGTATTTTTGTTACACCCTGTATATACAATATCATCAATAAGCCTATATTGGTTCGCTGCTGAACGTAGGCCTCGCGAAAAATTGTCCACCTATATCAGTCTTTAGCTTTCTGCATCCAATTTGTGGTGATGCGCTTTATTTACATCCGTCCATCTAGTCGGTGGTCGTCCTCTACTTCGATATGCCTCTTGACTTGGTCGCCATTCCAGACTCTTTCGGGTCCATCTATCATCCGTCAATGTAGCAACATGTCCGACCCAAGCCCATTTAGCCATGGACATTCTTTCAACTGCAACCGTGAATCCTGTACTTCGTCTTATTTCTACGTTTGGTACTTTATCTATGATGGTAACACATACCTTACATTGATCTTTCGATATATACATATTATTTAATTGGGAAAGCCAAACAAATACACAAGAATTACAAAGAATGAGAAGAGACCTTGTTGGCGTAAATATAGAAAAAATAATAGAGAATGAAGAATTATATAATACACTAAATAATTTTTTAGCGGACATAATATCAAAGGAACAATTAGAATTATATAATATCCGACGAAGAAATCAAGTAAATATCCAACCTATATGAATTTGAATAACAAATTATAAAATAAAAAAGAATGTGTGTGTACTTTGTACGCACGTAAGAAGATATTCTTCTATTATATAGGTAATTTAAACGAAGTAAATATACTTTGCAGGTTATTTGTATTTTATTTAAAAATTAAACTAACTTTCTTATCTACCACTTTCAAAAAATTTTTATTAAAATAACGAAAAATAAAAAAAAATATGAATCGTCCAGGATTAGAACCCGCGACCTTCCGTGTGCTTCCGTTCTCTGTCCCACCGCTCTGCCAACTACGCCATCGAGCCACTTGAATTGACACGTAAGTTTCGGATATAATTACACAACACGGCGACAAACTGTAAAAATGTTATGCCTACATATTTTATTATTTTACTACAGGGAAACACAAATCCAAAAACACAAGAATTATAATAAATAATACATTTCCTAAAACCACTAATATATTCTTTTAATGCATTATTTGCACGGTTACAGATACATACATACCTATCTTGAAAGATTAGCAATGAACTACATACTGTCAGAACTACATACTGTCAGTGTGCGCAGGCGCGTGGTTCATGTACAATTTTACCCTCAATCGATTCGCCGCTAAAGAAGAATATTTTCAAAAATTAAAATTACATATAAAAGTATGGAATAAAATAATAGAATAACTAAATAAATATTTAGATAATAAAAAATTAAAAAGTTAATATTAAATATAAAATAAAATAAAATAAAATAAATAAAAAATAAAAAATTATTAATCAAACAAAAAAAAATATAGCTAAAAACTTGAAATTTTAAAACTTAAGGGATATTTTCGGCTAAGGGTCTGAGGCTCACCGAAATACCATCGGAAATATTATACAGTCAAATAGACCTACACTTACAATCATTTCTAACTATTTTTAGATTAATAGTGCTGGCATTTCTCATCTGATAATGAGAACTGGAAACACTATAAAAATTATATTTTGGCAAAAAAATTAAAATAAAAAATAGAATTTAAAATTATATTTTGCTTATTACAATTGTTTAGAATTGTTTATTAAAATTGTTAAAATAAAAATGATATGTATCAACTACTGTAATCCCATCAGGAAACGACCTGGATTAGTCTCAAGAGGCCAGGTCATTTGTATTTACTATAAATAAATAGATAAATAAGTAAATAAATAATTGATCTTTCCATAGCGTATTGAGTAATTCTTTTTTTTTTTATTTATTGTTCCTTTCTTTCAGAGTTAGTGTTTCCGCACCATATGTAATAACCGGGAAAAAGACACTACTCAAATACCTTCCTTTCCTAATAAACTGGAATATTAGACTGTTCAAAATTTTGTTCAATCTGCCAAAAGCAGCCCATGTTATACCTATTCTTCTTTGTATTTCAGTTGTCTGATCATCTCGGCTTAAGGGAATCTCATGCCCTAGATATTTTTAAGCTATAACTTGGTCGATGCTATGGCTTTCAATTAGAATTTTATCGCTGATTATAAAGTTGGTCATAAATTTTGTCTTTGGGTTGATAAATTTAAGACCAATTGTTTCTAACGCTTCATAGAGCGTTTCCAGAATTTTTGTAGTTTTATCATCTTCATCGGGTATTTAATGATGTCATCGTCAAATCTTAGGTGGTTCAGATCCTCACCATTTACAATATAGCACAACATATTTCACAAAAAGGAGTACGCACAGATTAAGTTAGTCATTAGCTAGTTGGATTTGTATTTAAGTAAAAACAATAATTTTTGGGTTACTGTAAATTTAAATTTCAAGAATTTTTAGAATCTTTATACATATTATGATTCTCTTATGTTTCCAGAATTATTCTCGTAATTTCTTGACAATTTCATTTATTTTTGCGGGTGAACTATGTATATAACCTAACCTAACCTGATTACCCAATCAATATAAAAGTTGAAATTTTATTTTACAATATGTGATTCATTGCTAAACAGAATGTAACCGAAATTTTTAATATATCTACACAAACCTTACAGCTTGAAAATACGAGTCCAAAATATTAGCTTTGTTACACTCTGCTGCCAAAAGCGTATTAAAGTAAATAATGTATTTGCTATTTACTGGTTATTTTGAGCGACTGTTTACAAAAAACACGTTTGTTCGCCCTCTTTTAAAGTTTTGAATGCAGCGGTAGAGCCTGGTGCTGATGGAATTTGTTATTCGAGTTCAAATTCATATTCTCGTTTCAGATGGAATAATAAATTTTGGGCTGAATAACTGCCTGACAAGGGCCGGTCTGGGTTATCAGGGCACTGGGAGAAGTCCCGCAGGGTGTACTAAATGGTCTATATATATAAATTTTCCCCTTCTTGGAGTTTTCCCCCAGTTTGGAAACTAGATACTTCGGCTGTTCTTAGACAAAATATTATGATAATATTATGAAATCAGATTATAAGAAAACAGATAATATTAGAAAATCACTTATTATTACAAACATTAAAAGGCTATAGCGGGATAAGATGGTCAAAAATGCCCCCGCACCGATTAGTCCCGCTACTTATTTTTTCGATATAGGATATAAAATTACGCCCTCATGCAAATTTTTAGTTGCCCAAATGTCCTAGAACCTCTTAAATCGAGAAAAGAAAAATTTTTAGGTTTTATTTTTTTGTGAGCGCAATTTTAACTTAAAAAATCTGAAAAAATTCGAGATGATGTATATTTTGAACACAAAACAGCCTGATTTTTTTCAGATTTTTGTAATAAAAAATGAGCTCAGGAAAAATTTTTGAAATTTTCAAAAAAATTTTAGGTTATGTAAATATCTTTTGGCCAACTTTTAAATAATAAAAAATGAATAACCATTTTCAAAACTTAGTCTTTTAAATAATATTTTTTTGTGTGTTTTTGGTCTTTCTTTCGAATGGCAGAGACAGAATTTTTAATATCTGAGCGGAAAGAACAAAAAAATTGAAAAAGCCGTTTTTTGCTCTCTCGAGATGCATCTCGGGACAGCCAATTTTAGGATTTAGGATCCTGACTACAACAACTAAAAAAAGCACTAAAAGTGTGAATTTTGTTATAAAATTTGGTATGTGGGCTTATAATAATATTTAGAACAGCTTTTCCCAATATTTTTTTTTTCGATATCTCTAACGCGAAGGAAACCGAATCGCATATCGAAAATTCACTCTGTTTGTGGATTCGCAGTAGACCGCGTTTAAAATTTAAATTTCAGTTTACTATTTTAAAAATTGTGAACCATCAACCTGTATGACTGTGTCAAATTTCAAATCTGAATATATTTTGATAGCCGAAATATTAGGGGTGTCTTTATTTTAAATGCGCTGTATATTATCAATTTGATAATTTATTGCAACTGATATAGTCATATTTTTCTACCTAGATTCAAAATATACATTCAAAATACTGACTAATTCACTAATTTTATCATAAAAAGTTCAAATTGATTGCATTGAAGTATTGAACCAATTAATGGGTAATAATATAATATACAGAGTAAGGTTTATGTACGGAAACCCTCAAATATCTCGGAAACGGTTAGCACAATTTTTATAAATTTTGGTGGGTAGGGGTTTTCTAATGCGGCCGATATTATAGTGATAATTACATTGTTGTCAGATCTCCCGTTTTTCTAAAAATCTAATTTTTTTACTTCAATTGGAATACCCTTTCTATTTTTTGCTTTTCTAAGTCCATAAGAAATATTAATTATTTTTCATGTTATATTCCCTATACCTAAAGATCATGATTTCGGAGTTATTGCTACATTTATTTAAAAAAAAATAAACAAATTATAAAAATCATTTTTTTCGGCCCGGGTAGACATTATTTTACGTTCTTTGGACTATTGGGAACAAAAAGCTCTTTTGTAATTTTTCTTTAAAGTTAAACGAGTTCGAGTTATAAACAATTTAAAACTGAAAAAAATCGAATAATGACGATTTTCAAGGTTCAAAAACACAAATCAAAAATATTATTTTTGAAACTGTCCTGTACACAAATTCAAGTTCAAGCCTTATTTTATCAGTTACGAATAAGTAATTTAAGCTTGTTTCATTCTAAAATATTGTTTTTTAGTTGTTAATGCACCCCAATTGCCCGTCCTCTCATATGCGCTTCACTAACAAATATTAAAAACCAATGTTTTAGAATAAAACGGGCCAAAAATTTTTATAGCGAGCCCCTAGAAAAAGGGCTTAACTTGAATTTGACTACCCAGCAGTTTCAAAAATAATATTTTTTATTTGTGTTTTTGAACCTTGAAAATCGTCATTATTCATCTTTTTTTCAGTTTTAAATTGTTTGGAGCTCCAAAACCATTAACTTTAGAGAAAAATTACAAAAGACCTTTTTTCTTCCCAATGATCCGATGAATGTAAACTACACGGTCCAAAAAAATTGATTTTTATAATTTGTTTAATTTTTTTTTAAATACATGTAGCAATAACTCCGAAACTATTGCATTTAGGTATAGAGAATATGACATGAAAAATAATCAGTATTTCTTAAGGACTTCAAAACGCAAAAAAAATTAGAAAGTTCATTAGATTTCCAGAAAAACGGAAGATCTGACAACAATGTAATTATTACTATAATATCGGCTGTATTAGAAAACTCCTACCCACCAAAACCTATAAAAATTATGCAAGATGTTTCCGAGATAATTGAGGGTCTCTATACATAAAACTCACTCTGTATATTATAATTATTATAATAATGTCATATTAATACGCATTAATTGGTTCAATACTTCAATGCAATCAATTTGACTTTTTATGATAAAATTAGTGAATTAGTCAGTATTTTGAATGTATATTTTGAATCTAGGTATAAAAAATACGACTATATTAGTTGCAATAAATTATCAAATTGACTATTACACTAGACTGTTTTTAACTGATAAAACGGCATAACAACGTATCGTTTTCTACTGACAAAACTCCTTAGCGACGTGATTTCTCAGCGACAAAATTATGACAGATCCGTCACGAAAGTGTATGGTAATAACAAATAAATAAAGATTATATTTGGTTGATATGGTGCATTAATTGTCTCGTGAAATAGTCTTGTCGAACATAAGTCAAAATTTAATTCGCGAAAATTGCCAGGCAACAAACTTTCATACCAGTCGAAAATATTGCCGGCAAAATTTTCTCTCTTGTGATATTATATACGATAATATACAGTGTGTCGCATTTAAGATGAAGACATCCCTATATTTCGGCAATAAAAATATATACAGATTTGAAATTTGGCACAGTCATAGGGGTTAATGGTTCACAATTTTTAAAATGGTCAACTGAAATTTAAATTTTAAACGCGGTCTACTGCGAATCCACGAACAGGGTGAATTTTCGATATGCGATTCGATTTGCTTCGCGTTAGAGATATCGAAAAAAGTTATTTCTAAAAGCTGTTCCAAATATTATTATAAGCCCACATACCAAATTTTATGACAAAATTCACACTTTTAGTGCTTTTTTTAGTTGTTGTAGTCAGGATCCTAAATCATAAAATTGGCTGTCCCGAGATGCATCTCGAGACAGCAAAAAACGGTTTTTTCAATTTTTTTGTTCTTTCCGCTCAGATATTAAAAATTCTGCCTCTGCCATTCGAAAGAACGATAAAAAACACACAAAAAATACTATTTACAAGTTGGCCAAATGATATTTACATAACCTAAAAATTTTTTGAAGATTTCAAAAATTTTTCCTAAGCTCATTTTTTACTACAAAAATCTGAAAAAATCAGGCTGTTTTGTATTCAAAATATACATCATATCGAATTTTTTCAGATATTTTAAGTTTAAATTGCGCTCACAAAAAAATGAAACCTAAAAATTCTTCTTTTTTCGATTTAAGAGGTTCTAGGACCTTTGGGAAGCTAAAAATTTGCATGAGGGCATAATTTTATATTCTTTATCGAAAAAATAAGTAGCGGGACTGATAGGTGCGGGGGCATTTTTGACCATCTTATCCCGCTATAGCCTTTATTAATCCACTAATTATCATAAAAAATTAATCGTGTCTTAATATTACTTTTATCAAAATTCAGTCGCACTATAGAAAAATAGTTATTTTTCTACGAGCTTGCAAAAATGTCTACTTTCGCGCACGCATTTTAGTTTAAAAAGTTTCACTTTTCCGCACGCGTGTTACTTTTCCGCACGCGGTTTTTACTTTTCCGCACGCGTGGTAATTTGGATATGTTAATATGGCTTTAAAGTAATTATAATACATGCAATAAACTAATATTTAGATATTATTTACTAATTTATTTCAAATATATCTTATTGTGTTCCTGTTTTAATGAAATTAACGCGACAATTCGATGAAATAAAATTATTTTGACATAATATTTGAAAGTCAAATCGGTAGACAATAACAGTCGTTTTGAATCATCGTCATGGAAACCAAAATCGTCGTCATGCTAACTAATTATATTGAAAGTTTGGTTTTGACAACCTTGTTAAAGAATTAATTTGTGTATGTATTTTCATATTAATTAAATTAATTGATTAAGATTTGGTAATTTTTTAAAGACTCTTAGAAACAATATTGTTCCTAACTCTTGCAGAAAGTCTGTTTTCCGCACTCGACTGCTTGCCGAACTCCCGCTTCGCGTCGTTCGGCAAACTGCAGTCGCGTGCGGAAAAGAATGACTTTCTGCACTTGTTAGGAAAATAACTATTTTCTAACTAGTGCGGAAAGTGATACTTTCATGCACGAGACTGCCGTTGACCCGAACGAACGCGATAGCGGAGTTCGGGCAAGCAGTAGAGTGCGGGGAAGACACTTTCTGCATGAGTTAGGACTAATATTTTTTCTAGGGCGGTACGTTTGGAAAAAAGCCACAAAAAATAGAGTTATATCAATTTTTATTTATTTTATTTTTCAAGTGGAAATACACAAATTAATTCTTTGATAAGGTTGTCAAAACCAAACTTTCAATATAATGGGTTACAACGACGAAGATATTGGTTTCCATAACGACGATTCAAAACTATTGTAATTGTCTACTGATCTGACTTTTAAGTTTTATGTCAAAATAATTTTATTTCATCGAATTATCGCGCTAATTTTAAATAAACTACTTGTTAAACTACTTGTTAAACTAATTGTTAAATACAGTAGAACCCCGATAAGTCGGCCTCCGATAACCCGGTAGTCCGGATAACCCGGGCCGATTTTCATTAGGCAAAACAAACATTTTGTCGGTTTGACTGAGCTTTTTTACCAAGAAATGCACAATACTATATACAATTGTAAGGAATTTAGATGTATTGTCCATATGTATTTCATGTTTTCGCAATTACAATGGAGATTACCTGTAAGTATACTTATTTTATTAATTTTTACTATATTCTCTGGCTAACCCGGATTTTCGATAACCCGGATCGGCCGCGGTCCCGATTAATCCGACTTATTGAAGTTCCACTGTACTAATTAGTACCTAAAACATACAACTAATTATAAAAGGACTAATGAATCAGAGGAAAATTTAGCAGACGAACAAAAGGGTTTTCGTACTGAAAGATCGTGTACAGATGCAATATTCGCCATAAAGCAAATTACTGAGAAATTACTGAAGTATAATATGTATCACTAGAGTATAACTAAATTGAAGAAAGTATTTGACAGAGTAGGTCTCAAAGATGTAATCCATCTTCTGTATAATAGAAAGTTCTCCTAGATATTATAAACACTATTGAAAAGATCTACCAATACAACAAATACAACCAAATGAAAGTCAGAATAGATGAAAAACTTACAAAACCTAAAGGCAGAGGCAGCGGAATAAGACAGGGGAACTCATTAAGTCTTATTCTTTTCAATTTAATAATGGATGAAATCATCAAAACCGTCAACAAAGAAAGACGATATACAATGGGTAAAAGAGAAGTAAAAATACACTGTTATGCAGATGTCGCAATACGGATAGCCCAAGAGCTATCAAGATAGCAAGATTTCATATAAAGTATGGTAATCAAAAAAGAACCAATCAAGTGTAAAACAGAAATTGATGGTATCAGTATTGGAAAAGTAATGGAAAAAAATACTTGGAATTACGTTGTCAACCTACCGATACGTGGGCAAAGAAGATAGAAATCAAGTACAGAAAGCAAATAGACTGGCAGGATATCGTAATAACACTATATGGCGAATACGACATACTAACACTGAGATTAGACAAGAATTTATAAAGCCAGTATAAGACCAATAATGACATAGGCATAAGAAACAAGACTCGATAGAGCCACAACACAAAGAATACTGGAAATGGCAGAGATGAGAGTACTGAGAGGAATTACAGTAAATACACTGAGAGATCTTTTGGTAAGCTCAGCTTCACATTGAAGAATAAAAAATACCCTCAACATCTAAAAACGAAACTCTACGACCAATCTATTCTTCCAGTCCTTATATATTGATGTCAAAAATGAACGTTCATAAAAGCGAATAGGGACAGAATTGAGAAAACAGAAAGGGCAATGGAAAAACAAATTAATGATCAACATAAGACTGTCAGATAGAAAAAGAAATTCCTGGGTAAGAAATATTACAAAAGTTGAGGATGCTACTCGTCAAACCGCTAAACTAAAATGGAAATTCGCCGGTTATACTATTAGACAAACAGCCGAAAGATGAAATTAAATTATTACAGAGTGGAGACCATGGACATACAAACGAAAGAGAGGGAGACCACAGATGAGATAGGTAGATGACCTAAAACACCAAGCTAACTCAAAATGGATGCACATGGCTCAGGATAGAGAAACATGGAGGAGGGAAAGGGAGACCTATATCCAATATTGGATGTCGCAAGGCTGATAGATAGACAGATAGACACTGAGAAATCGAAGGAGGAGTTAAGAGACATTAAAGGACAATGTAACGTACATTGTGTAAAAGAATAGACACTAAATAGAAAAAAACAATGAAATGAGCACATAAGCAGAATGGGGAAGACAAGTGTGGTCAAAATAGCAAAAGAAAAATCACCAAACGATAGAAGGAGTATCGACCGACCTCGAAAAAGTTGGAGTGACAACCTTCCATAGGGGTATCAACCCGCCAATGAACAAGCAGAATTGCTTATAAATAGAAAGAAGAAGAAGAATCTTAAATATCAATAGAACCTAACTATTTTATTTGAGCAGTTTTCTCAGGTTAACGTTTTTTACCTTACTCTACTTACCAGATCTATCATTGATCTTGACTTCTGATTTATCTTAACTAGCTATCAAATTTGGTGGTAAACTTACCTAGAAAAAAATAAACAAATATTAGTAAATTATTTAACATTAAAAACCTAATTAAGAATAAATATGACAAAATTTCGATTAATTTATTATTGAGATATTTTTTGTTGAAAATTCGATATAAAAAGGTTTTCACAAATATGTTCATAATATAAAGTGGACGCTAATGGTGAGTCTGTACCGCCATTAAGAAGAACAAAAAAATACAATTTATTCAAATAAGCTTTTTTATCCGATGTCTAGATTTTGTGTCATTTTGGAACTACTAAAATTTTTTATTTCAGTAGTTCCAAAATGGCACAAAATCTAGGCATCGGATAAAAAAAGTTTATTTAAAGAAAGTGTATTTTTTTGTTCTTCTTAATGGCGGTACAGGCTCGTTTTTTTAATATTGTATTTAATTACAGAGTAATTTCCACATATTAATATATTTTTCAAATAGGGCTCTGTACCGTCATTCTTTATTATATTACGAATACGTGTGCCAAATATCTCGAAAAAATATTCAAAATTAGAGCCGCAATCTTGGAACGCGTTTTTGCTATCTGTTGATCGCTAATGTATCACCATTGTTAATAACACGGTAATTAAAAATAAATGTAATTTAATGTTAATGTCCTTTATTCATATTTATAATATCATGATATAAATGTTTACTTACACGTTTTTTTTCTTGAACCTTGTTAATTTCATAAAAACTTTGCTTATTTTTGCGACATTTTTGCTTATATAAGTGCTTATTTTGACCTTTCTGTCATGCTTATAATCCGGACTTTAGTTATGAAACAATGTAATTATTTATGTTAGTGTTTACATTTGAACCTACGCTGAAGTAAAAAACTTTTACACTTTGTTTTTAAACCAGGAAGAGTAAATTAAAAAGACAGATTCACACCAAAGAAAGTTACTAGAAAAATCACCAAATACATCTTCCTTTTTGATTAATCATATCGACCTTCGACGGCAATCCATAAATATTATATTATACTATTACGTCGCTAAAAGCAACCGTTTTTTATAAATATAAAAGTAGACTAAAATTCTAAAAATTAAAGGAATAACGCAGTAAACCCAAAAAATCGCCGATAAAACTTAATAAACCTATGTATGAAATGCCAATAGTGTGAAGTACACTTGCCTGATTTTGAACCAATTACAAACAAGCATTACGGCGCGGTAAATTTGAATTACTCCTCCTGGTTTAAAACCAGAGCATAGTAATGTAAAATGGTATACATATAATATATGTAAAATTTAATAAAATTGAAATTTTCCAAACGGATTACAAACAGATTGAAAATCTCATTTTTATTAAATCTTAAATATTTCATAAACATTTTACATCAAAGTTTTTTACGTCATTGTAAGTTAATAGTTCAGTTTAAAATTATTAATAATATGGTGTGAAGCTCATATCGCTCTCTTTTTTGGTTTAAATTTGGGTGAATGCTAAAACTCATACGCCAAAAATTAGACTTCGTCATAAAATACTTTAAAGAGGAAAACTGACAGAGCGTGTTGCGACATTATGAGTGAAATAAAAAAATGTAACAGAAAAAGATAAAAACTGAAGACGGAATTCAACCCAACGTGAAAAAGATTAAACGTAAGAAGAGATAGAGAAATTTCTGTCAAAATTTGGTATTTATGACCCTTAAAATAACACCAAATGCTAAAATTTATTAGCCTGTAGATAGTGTGGATGTCTCGTCAGCCGAGGGTATGATCAGTGGCGTGGTAATTTTATGGTCAAACTACGTTTTGTTCTAATTTTTATCATTGTGAGAATTAAAAAAACCAACTAATATTTTTATCTCCACCACTGAGAGCGGTCAACTTTTTGGTTGCCTGTATTCTTCGGGACATTTTATCACAAAGTGTAAATATTACTAATTTTACCGTCTTGTGGGGTATCTGCGTTCTCTTTCTTTTCCACTATTATATATATTATATCTCTCTTTGCCGACGTTTAAATTAGGACCCACTTGAATCTCGCTTCAACACGCGCCTCGACCTCGTCGTGAGAATTCTCCATAATAGACAAGACGTAAACGGCGGGTTCGTTGGGAAAAATATTCCCATGAGATATTTTTGCATAATCACATTCGTGAGACATCCCAGAATAAGGTTCAAGAAGTCGCCCACGTGAAAAGTGGGCCAATTTTTTTTTTACACTTTTTTTTTAATCAAATTACCAAAAACAATATTTTTGGACCGGACTAATTTTTTTTAGGTTTTTTGGACCATTCTGGACAAAAAAAGGTCTCTTATAATTTTTCTCTAAAGTTGATCTTTTTCGAGTTAAAAGCAATTTAAAATTTGAAAAACGCGAAAATGACCATTTTTAAGACTTAATAACTCGGTTAAAAATTATTATTATGAAATTCAGAAAGTGAGTAAATCAAAGTTTAAAGTCGCCCCTACATGATCCTGAAGAAATCTGTGTCATTAATTTACTACTAAGCTGTTATTTTTAATTAATAACAATGAGCGGTTAGATCGTATTGATGCGGCTGTAAATGTGAGTGCGAGTAAGATGCACAATTGGACTGCTGGAATGGCTTCTCTCTCGTACTCAGCATTTACAGCCGCCGCACACGAGCATGGCGCTTATTACTATTACTTAAAAATAACAGCTTAGTAATAAAATAATGACAAAAATTTCTTCAGGATCTGGTAAGGGGGGCTTTAAACTTTAATTTAGTCATATATTGACTTTCATAATAATAACTTTTAACCGAGTTATTAAGCCTTGAAAATTGCCATTTTTCGTTTTTTTCAATTTTAAATTGCTTATAAGCCGAAAACGATCAACTTTAGAGAAAAATTATAAGAGACCTTTTTTGTCCAGAATGGTCCAAAAAATTAAATAAAAAATTGTTTGGGCCAAAAATATTGATTCTTGCAATTTAATTAAAAAAATTTTTAAAAAAAATTGGCCCACTTTTCACGTGGGCGACTTCTCGAACCTTATTCTGGGATGTCTCACGAATGTGATTATGCAAAAAAATCTCATAGGAATATTTTTCCCTTCGAACCCGCCGTTTTCGCCTTGTCTATAATAAAAGTTAGGTTAGGCAACGTTGGTTTTGCTAGATAAATAAGTTCGAAAATCACTGTGAACAAATCGCGAAAATTCTTAAAACGGAAGTGAAAATAAAATGTAAAGACCATACCAAGTCGTATCTAAAGACAACAGCGAAGTGTACATCAAAATTTCGGAGTGAAACAAAAATTTTTAAGTGAATAAAACCTGCAGAGCAAGTGCAAGTCAAAAAACAAGGTTAGCTATAAATAAACAAAACAATTAATTATTTAATTCCATAAGAAGGTAATCGCTGAACAATTTTTGGCGGTGTTGCCAAATCTGAAAAAGCACGGAGAAATAGGGAAGGAAGAAATAAATACCTTTTTAAATAGGCCAGTATAAGAAGGGCAAAAATCTCCACGAAGTCGATTCGGTTTTTTTTTGCACTTACCGCAGACAGCCAAATTATTTGTGTGTAGAAATATACTTTAGTATCTAATTGACTACGATTGAATACCCAGAGTCGGTTCTAGGAGGATACGAAAAAATAAAAGAAAAAGAGAGAACGAAGCAAGTCAAGCCAGCTCCCGTACGGGCTGAGGGCTGAATTGCAGTAGGTTTTCGGCGGTAACCGTGCGGGAGACGCAAACTTTGTGGAAATTCTCCCTAAACCCACAGTCAAATAGTAACAACATGGAAGAATTCATAAAGGATTTGCGAGAAAAATTGGACAGAATGGAAGCAAGGGATACGAGAATAGAGCAAAAATTGGATGGAATCCAAGAAGAGCTTAAAGAATTAAGAAATCAAAACCAGGAGCTCAAAAAAGAAAATATGCTACTAAAGCAAGAAATAAACCAACAGAGAAATAGAATGGAGAACATCGAGAGAAAGAGGAAGAGAAAAAACTTAATTATATACGGTCTTGAAGAAACAGAAAATGAAGATACCCAAATGTTGTCAAACAAAGTGCAGGAAGTCATGAACAAAATGGAAGTACATTGCAGAGCAGACCAAGAGACAACAGAAATTAGAAGATTAGGCGGTAAAACTAACAACTCGGAAAGACCGGTCCTTGTTGAGCTAACAAGTGGAAGTAAAAAAATGGAAATCCTAAAGGCAAGCGGGAAATTAAAAGGAACAAAATGGTTCGTGAATGAGGATTACACAAAAACCATTATGGAACAAAGAAAAATACTTTTAAAGCACATGAAAGAAGCAAGAACAAAAGGATATAATGCGAAGATTAAATATGACAAGCTAATAATAAACGGAGATGAATACGGAATAGAAGAAGTCAAAACATGGCCAACGGATGAACAAAGAAAGGAAAATATTGCAAAAACTCCCATAGATAAAACTAGAGCCAGAACAATGAGTGATAGATCTCCACACAGCGAAAATGACCAAAGAGAAAAAATGATGAAAGTAACCCATCCAGCAAAAAACTAAGATTAAAACCAGAACAACAAACGGAGACAACATCGCGCGAAATGGATATGAGTATGGTTTTGCAAACAGACAAGGTGGGGAGAAATAGGGTAAATAGCAAGAAAAAAAGAAATAGAAACAAAACTTGGAAATCAATAGAAGGAGAAATGGATACAAGGGAAAACATATTTATAGGTTGTTGGAATGTACGAACAATGGCGGAAATAAATAAAGCACATCAGATAGCAACAGAAATGGGTAGATACAACATAAGCATACTAGGGATCAGTGAAACTAGATGGAATGGGTCAGGACGAATCCAATTACAGTGTGGAACTACTGTCATCTATTCTGGCAAAGATATAAACTCAGACAAAGAAAAAGGGGTGGCAATAATGTTAAATAAAGCATCGGCCCAAGCATTGGTGGAGTGGGAGAATGTCTCTGAGAGAATTATATGGGGAAGATTTCAAAGCAAATTTAGAAACTTAATAATAATTAATGTGTATGCTCCAACAAATCAACAAGAAGATGAAACAAAGGAAGAGTTCTACGACCAGATGTATATGTTGATAGCAAAAATACAAAAAACATATAAACGGGATATAAAAATCGTTTTGGGGGATTGGAATGCCAAAGTAGGATCTAATAATAATGGAAAGGAACATGTAATGGGGATTCATGGCATGGGAGAAAGGAATGACAATGGCACGAGATTAATAGAACTTTGCTCGATAAACGATATGATGATTGGGGGAACATTATTCCAACATAAAGATATCCATAAAACAACATGGACGTCACCAGGAGGAAAATTTAAAAACCAAATTGACCACATTCTCATTGAAAAGAAGTGGAAAAATTCCTTACAAGATGTGAGAGCAATGAGAGGAGCCGACTGTGCATCAGACCACGAATTAGTGAGAGCAAAAATAAAAATTAGCCTCAAGGCAAATTATAAATCAAACAAAAAACATAGAAAATTCAATACAAATAAATTAAGAGACTCTAGCATAACAAACAAATACCAACAAACGTTGGAGAGGCATGTGGGGAACTTGGAACAAGTAGGAAAATCTAACATTGAAGGTATATGGGAAATATATAAAAACGCGTACATGGAAGCAGGGAAAGAGATATTAGGGTGCAAGGAGAAAGCTGATCGACCATGGATAACGCTGGACACTAAAACAAAAATCAAGGAAAGAAGAGCAATCAAAACAGAATTGATCAAAACAACAAACCCGATAAAACAAAAAGAAATGCAGGAAAAATACACAGAAAAAAATAAAGAAGTTAAAAAACAAGCCAGAACAGATAAAAGGCTGTATATGGAACAAATGGCAGAAAAAGCAGAGGAAGCAGCGATAATGCATGACACAAGGACACTTTACGCAATAACCAAAGAAATTAAAGGGGGCAAGAGCCAGCAAAGAACGAAACTAATGGGGAAAGAAGGAGAAACACTCACAAGTCAAAAAGAAATTGCCTAAAGATGGACACAATTCTTCGCAGAACTCTATGAAGAAGGAATTGAATCACAAATAGAGATGGAAGAAACTGAGAGAAACGAAACATTAATCTTAAGAAACGACGAATTTACGAAGTACGAAATAAGGTATGCTATAAACCTTTTAAAAAACGACAAAGCGGCTGGTGTTGATGGAATTCCCGCAGAACTGATAAAATCACACTTAAACTTCTCAGTGGATATGTACTACTTACTATTTAAAAAAATTTGGATCGAGGAAAAGATACCAAAAGATTGGGGTGAAGGAGTTATAATAAAGCTACCAAAGAAAGGAAATCTCACACTATGCGAAAACTGGAGACCAATCACTCTTCTCACTGTAGCTACCAAAATAATGGCCAGAATAATATTGGAGAGAATTAAAGATCCCATAAATGAAAAATTAAGAATTAACCAAATAGGATTCAGACCGAACAGTTCCTGTATTGACCATATAAATACCCTAAGAATCATCCTGGAACAATCAGCAGAAATGAATCAGGAAGTTTATATCAACTTTGTAGACTTCGAAAAAGCGTTTGATTCAATAGATCGTAATATGATGTGGAGGATATTAAAACTCTATGGAATACCAGACAAATATATAAGAGTAATAAGGCTTTTCTATGACGAATGTTTTGCCAGAGTTGAACATGAAGGGGAACTATCCCAACAAATAAGCATAAAAAAAGGAGTAAGACAGGGCTGTGTCTTGTCACCGACATTGTTTATAATTGTAATTTCTTGTGTGTTTTATTTATATTTTATGCCGAGAGAGAAACGTGAAAGTGTGACTTTTCTTATTAATCTATTTGACAACTTCTTAAAACAATATACTAATCGTAAAACTAAACTATATATGGTTTCCCACAACAACGTATCATATCTAGTGTATATATTAGATTCTAGTGTCCCAACATTCTCCGGACCCAGGAGTCAGGCGGCAGTGAATCTATGTGGAGTCTTCAATGTTCTTCCATACCTTGACTTTTTACCCTTTTCTGACTTATCTTGTTCTGTTGATTCTTCTTTGTCTTTTCCTAAATTTTCTTGAATATCATTGATAGGTAGTTCAACTCTATATAGTCGTAGACATGGACGAACCAATACACCATTTTTTGTCTTTACTTTTGCGACCCTTTGGATGCCATCTTGCCCAGAATATACTTCAATGATTTTGCCCATGGGCCAGTTTATTCTTTTGACGTTGTCGGAACCAACCATTACTACATCACCAACCTTCACTGAATCTTCTCTTCTTTGACCATAATTTACTAGTTCCGCAAGGTATTCTTTCCTAAATCTGTCGCGTAACATTTGCCTTAAATTTTGAATATGACGAAACCTACCTTTAAAAAATTCTGAATCCACGATGTCTAAATCAACAACCTCATCGGAATTCCCCTGTAATGGCTTTAAAAAACTTGATGGGGTTAAAACCTCAAACTCATCGACTTCAGAAACATAGGTAAGTGGTCTTTGATTTATCACCGACTCTATGTCGCATAACACTGTGTACAGCTCTACATAATGCAACGATGCTTTCCCCAGCTGTCGGCGCAAAAGTTCTTTTACTACTCTTACTAACCTCTCCCACCACCCGCCCCACCAAGAAGCGGAGGGTGGATTGAAAATCCATTTTATTCGTCTTGTTCCTGAAAATTGCTCTATTTCTACCCAATTTAACTTTCCAAAAATATTGTCACTCCCATGAAAATTTGTCCCATTGTCCGAATATATGATTTTAGGCCTCCCCCTTCTACTAATAAAGCGACGAAGAGCGTATAAAAATGCTTCAGTAGAGAGAGATTTCACCAGTTCCAAATGAAGCGCTCTGTATACTGCACATGTAAATAAAACTATCCACGTTTTTTCACCCCCCTTTAAATATAAGGGCCCTGCTAAATCTATACCTACAATCTCAAAAACCCCAGCATCGTTTATTCTATTAGCAGGTAAAGGAGCAAAAGGTGTTTCAATTTGTTTACCGTTTAACTTTTTACATGTGACGCATGAGTAAATTACAGAGTTTATAGTTTTCCTGGCTTTTATTAACCAAAAATTTTCTCTGATTATTCCTAAAAGTATTTTCGGACCAGCATGACAACCTTTTTCATGCTCTTCAACTAAAAGTTTTCTTACTATTGTATTTTTGCTTGGAAGAATTATTGGGTATTTAAATTCTTGTGAAAAATCGCCATATGCAAGTCTGCTTTTTAACCTTAAAATTCCATTTTTGTCTTCAAATATTTCGAACTTCCTCAACCCCTTTATATTTTCTGTTAAATTTTGAGTTTGTGCAAATTTTATTATGCATGTTTCAGCTCTTTCTAGTTCTTGAGCATTTAAGTAATCAAATTTGTTGTTTGTCTTAGCTTCTACACATGTTCTTCTTCTTTTGTTCCTAACATTGTGGTAAAATCTAAGAATCCATCCTACTAATCTCCGTACTTTTGAAAACTTTCCAAAATAATTTAACTTTTGACAAAATTCTTCCGAATTTTCTGCTAGATTAGTATTAACTAATTTCATACATTCTTTCATTGCTTCTTCTTCTGTAGCGCTTACTTCTCCTTTTGGCCACATATTTTCTGGTTCTTTGAGCCATTGAGGGCCCTTCCACCATTGTTTTTCCAAAAGTTGTTTCCCGCTACATCCTCGTGATAAAACGTCTGCAATATTCATATCACCTGGCACGTGGCGCCACTGATCTACTGCAGAATATTTTTTAATCTCTTTTACCCGGTTTCCTACAAAAGTATTCCAAAGACCCTTTGTTTTAATCCAGGTTAAGACAACCATCGAATCACTCCAGTAGTACGTTTTAAGCTCTGTAAAGTCTGTTACTTCTTTAACAGTTTCTAATAACCTAACACCTATCACAGCAGCCATTAATTCTAACCTAGGGAGAGTAATCGTTTTAACTGGACTTAAACGCGATTTTGCTAACAAAAGTTTGATTGAAATTGAATTTTGAAATTCTAGCCTAATAAAAACGCAAGCGGCATAAGCGTATTTACTAGCGTCAACGAAAACGTGAAGAGTTTTATTTATTATTAGGTTCTCTTCTTCTGGATATGCTAAATATCTATGTATGTTACAAAAATTGAGACATTTAACACTTTTTAACCAAATTTCGAAACGTTTTTTGATATCGTCAGGTAATTTTTGATCCCACGTCAATTTCAAGCTCCAAGGCTCTTGTAATAAGATTTTCGGTATTAACGTAAATGGAGCAGTGAAACCAATAGGATCAAAAACTCTCTGCGTTGAAGATAAAATGCCTCTTTTTGTTCTAGGAATCTCGTCAAGACTGTCTAAATTTTTTATATCACACGCTAAAGTGTCAGTTTGGTAATTCCACTGTATACCCAAAATAGAGATAACCTTATTTTCTAATTTTTCATTGACGCTAGAAACATACGTATCGTTATTTTCATTAAAAGTCCACCCCCTAAGATCAAATTTTGCATTCTTTAGAATTTCTGTTGACTCATCAATAAATTTTTTAAGTTCTGTTTCATTCCTAACGCTAAAAACACAATTGTCTACGTAAAATGCGTTAAGAAGTTGATTAGCTGTTTCTGTGTATGTTTTTTCCTTTTCTAAATGCAGATTAACTGTTGCTGCTAAAAGAAACGGACTTGGCTTATCCCAAAAACTACTCTACAATGTCTAAATATTTTTATTTCTCTTTTTTCATAGTTTTTCCACCACAAAAATCGTAAAAAATCCCTATCTTTCTCTGAAATGCTTATCTGCAAAAATGCCTTCGCTATGTCTGACGTTACCCCAATTTTATGTAACCTGAACTTTAAAATTAAAGCTATTATTAGCTTAATTAGATTTGGACCCTTTTCCAGTAAATCATTAAGAGAATTACCGTTACCATCTTTAGCTGATGCATCAAACACTGGTCGGATCTTCGTAGTTAAACTGGACTCTTTGACAACTGCGTGATGTGCCAAGTAGTGCGTATTCTTTTCCAACGGCTCTTCTTCTACTTCTTCAATGATTCCTGTATTTTCCCAATCTTGAAATATATTGTCATACTCTGTAAGCTTGTTCAGAGAAACTAACCGTTTTGTGGTAGAAAAAAGTCGCTTTTCAGCTAAATTAAAATTAGAGGTTATAGCCGGATAACCTTCTGCCCATGGTAAACAAACTTCATATCTATTTTCACTATTTACCACAGTGCTTTCTTTAAATTTTTCTAACGTGCGAATGTCTAGCTCTTCTCGACATTTCGTCTCTGCTGGATCTTTTATACCCAGAACATCTAAACTCCATAAAGTACTCAATGAGTCAGTAAAATAAGTTGAAACAAACGTGTTTATTTTATTATTACTTTTTTGTGTCCCCATTACGGTCCAACCAAACTTTGTTTCCAAAGCTACTAAAGAATCATTTACATTTACCAAGTTTCCCGTTATGATTTGACCAAACATGTCTGCCCCTATTAGTAAATTAACCTCTAATTTTTTAGAAGCAGAATCATTTATATAAATATTTTTATCTTTTAATAAATCTAGCACCTTTTGGTCAATTAGTTTTGGAACGTAATTGCAAATTTTAGATTGCTCCAGTAAAGATAACCCGATGCTGAATGAATTTTCTAAATTTTCTATACCTGCCTTAAACAAACGATGAATCTTTGGAGCTCCCTGCAACCCACCAAAAACACCTTGAACTATATTTTCTTGTCCAATTTTAGTTAACCCTAAATCTTCCGCGCATTTTGTAGTTATATAGGAACGTTGCGAACCCGAATCTAGCAGTGCCCTTACTGTCATTGACCTTTTATTATCAAAAATAACCCTAACATTGATCGTTTGCAGTAAAGTTTCAGAAGCGACAGTTGTTAATGTATTTTCTAAAGATTCTGATTTTTGCAAATCTCTATTTTTGTTTTCTTTTTCATGCAAATCAGGACACATTAATGTAAAATGCTTGCGAGCGCATTTTATACATTTGACAGTTGTTTTGCATGTCCGAAAATTGTGAAACTGCTTTAAACATGAAAAACAACTCCGTTTTTTACTTATAATGGATTTTTTCTGCTCTAAAGTCATTTTCTGAGCTTTAATGCAGTCCTGACTGGCATGTGTATTGCTTTCGCAAAAAATACAAGAAAACTTTTGCTTACCCTTGGTTTTTAAACTCTCTGTATGTAAGGTTTCTACAGTATACTTATGGTCAATACTTTTTGGAATCGTGAAACTAGACTGAGCAAGTTTTACACGCTCTTCGGCCTCCACTTCTGTTTTCAGGAACTCTAGTAGACCCTGCAACTCATTATTAAATTTTAAATTATTAGAAGCCCTATTTCTTGCCCAAATTTTAAGCAACTCATAAGGTAGCGCGGATTCAACAAGTGGCAAAAGCATCGCTGCATACTTGTCGCTAGTAACACCTAGTGTTCCCAAAGCCCTAAGCTGAGTCTCCAACCTATTATACAAAGTAGATAAGGTGCTGTTGCAGTTAGTAGGCATTCGCATCGGGTAAAATTTTTTGGAAAATATGAAAATATACATTGTTTTAAGCTATTTTCCCGAAAAAAATTTGCGGATTACTCATTCATTTAAATAAAAATCAACTTTAAAAATTGGTTTTTTTCATACATAACCTTACTAATTTCAGACATATTTTCCCCAAATAGAAGTGTATATTTTATATTTTATATCTTATTAATCCATATTAGTGCGGTATACGTCCATTATTTTTATTAGAATACTGGATTATATTGAAAATATTATAATCCAACAAAATTTTAAATTCTCTCTGTCAACATTTTTGCAATCAAGTAATCAAATTCACAACACAAAATCACAAAATGTTTATGACATTTAGATCGACATTCGACAACGACTGTGCTAGGTTGCCAATTTTTATCGTAAGGTTTTCTGTTTCAAATATTGATGTAAATCAAAATATCTTTGGAATTTGA
Organism: Diabrotica virgifera virgifera; assembly: GCF_917563875.1. NCBI lineage: Eukaryota > Metazoa > Arthropoda > Insecta > Coleoptera > Chrysomelidae > Diabrotica > Diabrotica virgifera. The sequence goes on along the minus strand of NC_065447.1, from coordinate 195,197,302 downwards.
AAATTTGTCAAAACAAGATTAGTTGTCATTCACGTTTAGTATCGAAAAATGGATGTAACTTCTTATTTTGATATTAATAATATCACACAAAAAAGTGATTTAGAATTAATCCAACGTTTGCAAAGTGTTTGATTAATTAAAAAACAGTTTAAGTGCAAAGAAAGACAGTGTCGCCGTTTATGTACGGTGAGGTCAATGGAGAGATACAAATTAAACTATGTTTATTAGGGTGGGTTGTGATTGCGCGCAGCGGTCAAATACCTCCTGCGGTTCTCTCACTCTATTACCCGTAAGTTAGGTTTGGACCGAAGGGTTAGGTCTTCCTCCTTTCTGACCGCTGCGCGCAATTGCAGTCTGCCCGTTTATTAATTGTAAACTGCCATTTATTATGTAAACTGCCATTACCATTCGCCAGCTGCCAATGTCAACAAAAAAAGAAGAAAATGTCATTGTCAGCTGTCAATGTCAAAAAAAAGAAAAAAATATCACTGTCAGCTGTCAATGTCAACAAAAAAAAAGAAGAAACTATCATTACCATTTGTCAGCTGTCAATGTCGACAAAAAAAGAAGAAAATGTCATTGTCAGCTGTCAATGTTAACAAAAAGAAAAAAATGTCATTGTCAGCTGTCAATGTCAACAAAAAAGAAGAAAATGTCAATGTCAACAAAAAAAAGAAGAAACTGTCATTACCATTTGTCAGCTGTCAATGTCAACAAAAAACGAAGAAACTGTCATTACCATTTGTCAGTTGTCAATGTCAACAAAAAACGAAGAAACTGCCATTACCATTTGTCAGCTGTCAATGTCAACAAAAAAAGAAGAAAATGTCATTTTCAGCTGTCAATGTCAACAAAAAAAACTGTCATTGTCAGCTGTCAGTGTTAACAAAAAAATGTCACTGTCAATGTCGACAAAAAAAAGAAGAAACTGTCATTACCATTTGTCAGCTGTCAATGTCAACAAAAAAACGAAAGAACTGACATTACCATTTGTCAGCTGTCAATGTCAACAAAAAAAGAAAAAAATGCCATTGTCAGATGTCAATGCCAACAAAAAAAACTGTCATTGCCAGCTGTCAATGTCAACAAAAAAAGAAGAAAATGTCACTGTCAGCTGTCAATGTCAACAAAAAAAAGAAGAAACTGTCATTACCTTTTGTCAGCTGTCAATGTCAACAAAAAAAGAAGAAAATGTCATTGTCAGCTGTCAATGTTAACAAAAAAATAAGAAAATGTCATTGTCAGCTGTCAATTTGTAACAAAACATTAAACGCCAACAAAGTTGAAGAAAACTGCATTGTTAAATTTGAATTGTTTAATTACTACATAGTAGGTGGCACTAGCAATAAATATAAAAATTATGTCACACTTTAAAAATCCCTAGATTTCAAAGATAAATCGAGAAAAATCCCTCCTGTACCGATGCCCGTACGGTCCAGGTTTGGTTAGGTTAGGTCCATTTCCCCACAAAAATGCGTCAAAATTTGTTACTTGTAAAACCAAATTTTTTTATAGATTTGGCAACATCCAGCAACGTCACATGTAATTATCAATATGGCGGTCTAAAAAAGTGTATAAAATCCAATTTTCAAAGTCTTTTATTATGAAAACTAATGGATAATCCGCAAAATTTTTTTTTGAGAATAGTTTAAAATAATGTATATTTTCGTATTTTCCAAAAAATTTCTCTCATAGCGGATGCCTACTAACGGCCACGGCACCGTAGATAAAGCCATACCTGGGTCCTCCTTTGAGGTTTGTTGATTTAGAATTAAATTTAATAACTCCCTAACGTATACCTCAATTAAAATTTCGTCCCTTGCGAATCTATTTTTCAGTTGGTCAATGGCTATTTTATAATTTTCAGCGGAAGGTGGGAAGCTTTCGACAAGGCTTCTGGCTGGCGTGCCATCTTCTGTTGATTGGATCAGGTATTGGAACTTGTCTTCATTTGGAAGGTCTGCGTCTTCATCGATTTTTCTAAACTGGCCCCAAAAATTTATCCAATTTTTGACATTTCCATCATATTTTTTTATTTCAAGTTTTGGCAGATGTAAATTTTTGACAGGTTTTTCATTTTTTGTACCTTTATTTTCTTGATCTTTCAAAGTTTTTAAATTTTTAATCAAATATTCACATTCTGTTCTAAATTTTCCTACCTCGTCACGAAAGTTTTCTTCATCATTTAATTCCTTGCTAATAGTTTCCGTGCTGGTTTCTTCTGCAAATAGAATGTCTTTTATGCTGTTGTCTAGAAGAAATACTCGCTCTGCTTTATCATCAATTTGTTGCAGGAGTCTTTGTATTGTCTTCTCGTCACTGGGATTCACCTCTTCAATTTCTTTAAAAACTTTTTTCAGGGATCCTTTTATTGTTTCCCTCTCTAGCTTTAGGTTCTGCATGTTTTTCAATTAACCAGGGATGCCAATAATGTAATTTCTTGTGTGTTTTATTTATATTTTATGCCGAGAGAGAAACGTGAAAGTGTGACTTTTCTTATTAATCTATTTGACAACTTCTTAAAACAATATACTAATCGTAAAACTAAACTATATATGGTTTCCCACAACAACGTATCATATCTAGTGTATATATTAGATTCTAGTGTCCCAACAATAATAGTCATAGATTGGATAATGAAACAAACTGAAGATAAAAAAACAGGTATACAATGGTCACCATTTACAAAACTAGAGGATCTAGAGTTCTCTGACGACATATGTCTCATAACATCAAACAGACAACACATGCAAAACAAAATCACCAGATTGAACAACATAGCAAAAACAACCGGCTTAAAAATAAATCCGAAAAAAACGAAAATACTATCAAATGGGGAAACGAACGGAAACAATATATATTTGGAAGGGAAACAAATAGAAGAAGTAAAAGATTTCTGTTATTTGGGCAGTCTGCTAAACACAACAGGAGGCACAGAAAAGGACATAACACAAAGAATAAGCTTCGCACAAAACGCTTTCAACTCTTTGCGCAAGATATGGGCCTCGACAAACATCAGCAGAAGAACAAAGTTACGATTATTTGAAACTAATGTAAAGTCTGTCCTGTTATATGGAGCAGAAACATGGAAACACCATAAAAAATTCTTTCAGAAAATACAATCCTTCATTAACAGGTGCCTACGTATTATACTGAGGATATTTTGGCCAAACAAAATTACTAATGACGAATTGTGGAGAATAACAAATGAAGAAAGGATAGAACATACAATAAAAAAACGGAAATGGAAGTGGATAGGACACACCTTAAGAAAACCAGCAACAAATATTGCTAGACAAGCTCTACATTACAATGCTCAAGGCAAAAGAAGAATGGGTAGACCATATTATACGTGGAAAAGAACAATAGAGAAAGAACTCAAAGAAAATAATTTAACATGGAACGATGCAAAAAAGATAGCAAAAAACAGAAGAGAATGGAGAAAACTAGTAAACAAAATTGGACGGAACTCAACAGATGATGCGTGGGACTAGCAACCTCACCATCATTCCTCATGCTACTTGAAACACCGCAAGGTGCCCTTTGCTCCACTTGGAGATGTATGATATATGATGATGATAATAAAAGTATTTATTTCATAAATATACAGCTTGTAACGATTAGCAGTGCCGGCGCTAGGGTATCATAATCGTGTTTATTTTACTACCAATCATTCATTTACGCTCGTACCTGCTGACACAAAAATTTATAAAACAACTTAAAAGAAAGAACAAAATTAACAAAGCATTGCCAATAAGTGCAAAGTGGTTTGATGTTTGAAATATAATATCTTGACTAATAAATTATAATTATTACCACATGTAGGAAATGGATGCGTTGTATACTTTTGTATATTTTAAGTGTCTGAGATGAAAAACAACAAACAAAGATTAGCGAATTATGTCTGGAATTTAAAACACATTTAAAAAAATAATTTTTCTATGATTTTGTGTAACACCAGCAGAAAAAGACGCTTATTTTGGCGCCCCCAAGCAGGGACGCCCGCCTGCAGTATATCCCTTGCAGGCCCGTTATCGCCGGCCCTGACGATTAGTACCTACTCTCTAAGTGAAACCAAAATTGCAAAAAAAAATATTTTTGTACAACCGTGTTAACATAGTTATTTATGAAACAGTTCGTGAAGTATGCTTTTTGCGAACCCACGCGATTTTTAGAGCACGAGTGACAACGGAGCGAGTGCTATAAATCGCGTAACTTCGCAAAAAGTACTTCACGCACAGTTTCATACGATATTTTATCTACGATAAACAAATAGAAAAAGCTGTAACTCTTCGTCACTGGAGTTCATTTCTATTCTACAATTTTTAAACTCTGACATTTAAAAATTCTAGCTACTTTCAAACCACAAAACTGTCAGAACTTTTGTTGTAATTAATTCATTGCTCATATTGTCATCACCATGACAAAGCGAAAGTTAAGGATTGTGACCATGATAACTCGAAAGTTACAAACAGTGCGAAAAAGTAAATCCCATTTAAAATACATTGTTACTTCACGCACACTTTAAATCCTTCACGCACTGCTATCTATAATGACAGTTTTCACAAACTAAAAACTTATACATAATATGACATAGAGTAGATAAATGCAATTTATCTACTTTATATCGTGATGCATTTTTTTTTTCAAAATTAAAATTTTCAAATATTTTATTTCAAAAATTAAATTTTTTCAAAAATAAGCACTTTGAATCGATGAAACTTACAGATCATATAAACACAACATAAGTAAAGTAACTTTTGAAGCGGTAACGATTAATTCCATTTAAGTTACTAATTGGGGTGTGATCTTCCTGATTTTTTTTTCCAAAACAAAAGGGGCCAACTTTATTTTGAGCGTAACTTGGTTACATTTGATGCTAGAATTTTTTTTCATAAAAACAGAAATAAACCTTTTTTTAAATACTTTAAAAAAGTCGTAATGTGTTTTCCCCAGGAATGCTTCATTATTTGGATATTTCACATTGAATTATTCTATTTATAATTTTTCGAATATAAACCTATTTTTCATTAGCTATAACTCTGCTTTTCCAAGGTATAGAGACCTAATATATACATCGTTTTTTTACTTTCTTATAGGCTATAGTTTTGGTAAGATTTTTTTTTTTGAGAAAATGCCTACATTTTGAGTAATTTGCGAAAAACTGTCTAAAAACGTGGTTATTTTGTTGAAAAATGAACATATTCACTTGCAAATAACTCAAAAAGTATTGATTTGGTGGAAAAACTTTATAGAACAAAAGTTGCTTAAAATTAGTCAGTTTAGCCATATCGGGACTTATCTTGGACATATATTTTTTCACCCACGAGATGGGGTGAAACTCACCCCTAGGGCAAAAGCACACTTCGGCACCATATCACTTTTTTCTTTGAAATATTAGCAATGCGTTTGCCAAATTTCATGTCAATCCAAGCGGTTTTTTTTAAATTTTCAGCAAAAACCGTGAAATAATGTACTACATATATCGCCACATTATTAAAACACGCATCTTTGCACGTTACTGTCATTTTATTTAAAAAACAATTCTGACAATTCTAAAATTTAACTTTACTAAAAACATCAAAAAATTACTTCCTAGATAAAAATTTAATTTAGCGCTTGTTCAAGACTTAAAATGAATATAAATATGTGTACTAATCCAATACTTATTTTCAAACTAACAGAACCACAAATCGAAGGAAAAATTTGTACGTATTTGAAAATTGTAATAAAGATTTAAATAAGACTCCCGTTACTTTAAACTAGCTACATCCACATAGTAAGGAAGGCGGTAGTAAGTATCCATTCCTTTACAAATATAAAAGTAGTTTGTCATAATAATATACTTAGTAGAATTTTAAAATGTCGAAGTGACACTGATAAATCGAGTTCCAGTAATCAACATAAGATATGCCATAGCCATATTAGCTGAAAAGATTGAAAATCTTTAGAGACTGGTGAGCAGACTAATAAAGTATGTAAAAGAATACGGTCTAACAACGAATAGCCAAAAAACAAAATTTGAAGAATGCTCTGCACAAGAGGTTTAAAATTTAAGCTAAGGGTTAGGTTTGTAAGATGCTACGTTTTGTTAAGTTTTGTTTTATGCAATGGAAGCTTGGACTTTGACTGAAACACTAATAAAAAACTTAAATCATTCGAGTTGTGGGTGTAGAGAAGTACTCTGAAAATATTGTGGACAGAACACATGACACATATAGAGGTTCTCTAAAGAATGAATAAAGACATGGAAATCTTAAATACAATCCAAACAACAAAACTTGAGTATCTCAGACATAGCAAATATAGAGAGAGATACAATTTGCTTGAGTTGACTATACATACGGTGAAAGATCCAAAGAACGAAAAGCCTAGAGATACGCATGAACATATACAAATGCTTTTTGGAGAAGCCTTCTGTAAAGTGCGAATAGAGCTATGGTGCTTGCCGACCTTCGTTGCAGAGATGGCAGTTAAAGTAAAATAAGAGCCAATGGCTTATATTTAAATATCTGTATCTCGTTGAGGAAGTACATATTTGTAGAATCACTAATTAAATTAGTTAAAAAAGTTTTATGTGTTGGCGGTTGCCTTATATATTTTGATTATCTCCTCCTAACTAACAAAATCACCAGAAATCCAAAACACACTATTTTACCTCTTTACTACGTTATCATCAAGTAAAAACATACTTTTTTATGAAGAAAAAAAATTAAAGATGCAACTCTGATAAAAGCAATTTGCAATATATTTTCTCCAATAGCGTTATCCGCACCGCAGAAAATCTAAATCCCTTTCGCAGCACAAACATGTCGTCTGCTCTAATTTCCTCCTCGGCATGTTTTTATCTTAACCCCAGAGAGAAGGAAGCTGGAAATGTTTGTTCGAGTCACTCGATTTGCATTTGCCGGTAATTATTTGTTCGAAAGACAGTTATTGAACTTCGTTAGAAATGCAAGAAAAATCAGTAACAAAGGAAGAAGGAATGTCAATTAATTTTCGGCTTAATGAAGAGAAAGAAGTAGAAATTATACTAATTGATAACATTATTTTTCTTTGTTTTTTATCGTAAAATATAATATTCAGTTTCCTAATGAAATATGGATACGAAATGATAAATATTTATTCATCATTACAAAAATAAGACAGAAAAAATACCTGGCCCAGATGAAATTCCCAACGGGAAAAAAATATTACCAAGTTAACAATTATTAACAATCCCCTAATAGTTAGAATACGGGATGTAGAAGAAATGCCCGAGAATTGGGAAAATGGTAAAATTACACCAATATTTAAGAAAGAAGAAGTAACACACTGTAATAATTTTAGAGGAATATCTCTACTGAGTAAAATATACAAAATTCCAACAGCCCTCATCAGACAAAAGCTCACTCAATTCACAGAGAAAAAAATTGAGGTCTACAACCAAGGATTTACAGAATGCATATCGACTAGAGATGCGATCCACATAATTTCACAAACAATCGAGAAATGCCAAGAACACAACATAGAACACCACACTCTTTTCGCAGACTTCAGACAAGCCTTTAACTGTATTGGCAGAAATAAATGATTTATTGAAATGAAAAAGCAAGATAAACCGGCAATATAATCAGATTAACGAAAATGACTATGAATGGATCTCGAGCTAATGTAACGACAGAAAAAGGAAGGACAAAATCATTTTCAATAAAAAGAGGAGTGCGGAAATGCGATTCGCTGTCAACCACACAATTCATCACATCAATAGAAGGAACAATCAAGACCAGCGAAATTAAAGGAACTATAGACCATTCCTCAACAAAAATAGTAGCATATTTATTATGAAAAGAGATAAGGAAAAATTAAAAAAGCAGTGACAACCCTGGAAAATGAAGCACAGAAAACAGGTCTACAAATTAACGAAGGAAAACAAAATATCTACTTTGTTCTATAAGAGAAGATAACAAGACTAGGTAAATCAAGGTAGAAAACTAAGCTTTTGAAATATTTGGTCTAATATTTGAAATATTTGGGAGGAATTGTGAATGGCAAAAATGAGAGAAATGAAGGAGTAACTAAACGAATAATAGCTTGCAATAAAACGTACTAGAGATATGATAGGCTAATGAAGGACAAGAATTTATTCAAAATACTTCTTCTTCTTCTTCTCGTTGTCCTTATGGCCTATAAGAGCGTCGGACATCCAGAAAAACAAAATTGAAAATATACCGAGTTGCAAATAGACCAGTAGTTACATCCAAAGCCGAGATATTGTGCCTCACAGATATAAATGAAGAAAAATTAAGAATATTCGAAAGGAAAATCCGAAGAATAATTATGGTTCCTAGAAAAATAGAAAACGGGGAAATTAGAAGAAGAATGAACTATGAACTAAGAGACATAATGAAGAGAGAACATCTAGTTAGAATTATTAAGGGCATAGACGCAAAATCTCGCCTGTCAAAATGTTCAATGTGTTTTAAATGTATTAATATTTTTTCGAATCCTGAGAAAACTAGTAAATATTTTTAAAAAATTTAAATGCAGAATAAAAGATTTCATTACTACCGAGTCCCAGAAGTCCCTTAGAATAATCAAACGGTTTCTTTTGAATCAGATATTTAAAATTAAAAGTGACTTTAAATTTTTTTTTACCCCTGTAACCTACTAAAATAAATATTATACAAGTTTTCAGGCACATTTTGCCCTCGATAATTAAATTTTTCAATAATATTTATCAGTTTTCTCAGGATTCGAAAAAAATTAATGCATTTAAAACACATTTAACATTTTGACAGGCGACATTTTGCGCATATACCCTTAAATCGCAGAGACTGAGATGGCTAGGACAGATAGAGAGAAGGAAAAACGACCTACTGATTAAGAAGGTCATCAGATGAAAGCCAGAAACTGACAGATTAAAGGGAAGACCTAAATTTAGGGACCAGATCATAAGGGACAACAAAATCCTCAACGTGAAAAACTGGAGGGAACTATGCACATAGAGACGAGTAGAAGAAAATTAAAACGAAAACCAAGTCATACAACAAGCTTTGACAAAACACAAGAAGCATGTGGAGTAATTATTTGCGTAAGAGTGAGAGGTGCAAACATGCTTTGCCTTGATGATGATGTTTTTATCTTAACCCTAGAGAGTAGGGAAGCTGTAAATGTTTGTACGACTCATTCGATTTGCATTCGCCGCTAATTATTTGTTCGAAAGACAATTATTTAAACTTCGTTAGAAATCCAAGAAAAATCGTTAACAAAGGAAGAGAAAATGTCAATTAATTAATGGTTTAATGAAAAGAAAGAAGTAGAAATTATACTAATTGGTAATATTATTTTTCTTTGTTTTTCATCGTAAAATATTGTTGCTCGAGATGACTTATGGAATCTCGTCCGTATTTACAAGAAAGTTCAGTCTCTTGGACGAGTTAAGAAATCAGCAGCCTAAAGTTGGAAGAGTACTGTGATTAGAAGATGGTCCTCGATTTTTACTGTATATGGTGACAGGACAGGAAGTCATATACATACAGAGCAAGCTAAGCGAACATAATATGGTGTGCTCTAATTTCAAGAAAAACGTGTGTAATTATGACATCAACAATTTGGTTTTACGAAAGATAGGCCATGCACTAGAAAATCTCGATTGGTAGATTGTGAGAAGCATGCTTGAAGTAATCTTACGCGAAACCGGCGTACGAAATACTGTGTGTCGTATTAACCCGAAAAGGTCGTGACCTTCAAAGACAGTAGACAGTTATTTCTTCCTGAGGGGTGTATGCAGAGCTGAAGAGTCCTGTAGATTTCGCCATCCTGGGCCTTCATCTTGAGTTACTGATCGGGACGTTCAAATCTAAAAGGGAAGCTTACGAAATAGTTCATTTCGACCGACCGCAAATAATGGTTCCAACCCGATATATTCGTGAGATTTTCTTTGCGACATGAGTTGGGAGTAGAAATAGGGGTAGGCCAAAACTGAGATGGAAGGATGGTGTGGATGAGGATGGGAGAAAAATAGGCGCAGCAAACTGGCAACGGTTGGCAATGGATAGGACTGACTGGCGTAATAGACTTGGAAGGTTGAGGCTCTTTCATAGGGCTGTAGCACCATTGATGATGATGATGATGCGGGGAGTGGGACGTTCCAGAAACATCTCGATCCAACAGCTTATGTACCTATGAAGTAGGGATGCCCGTCGATGTTTCTGGAATGATGTATTTTAGTATATATAATCGCTCTAATATCTGTTGAGTTTAGTTATTAATATAAATTGGATCTGTTTCTACCCCAGAGAGTAGGGAAAATGGAAATGCTTGTACGACTCATTTGTTTTGCATTCGCCGCTAATTATTTGTTTGAAAGAGAGTTATTTCAACTTCATTAGTAATCTAAGAAAACTTGTTAACAAAGGAAAAGAAACTGTCAATAAATCACAGTTTAATGAAGAGAAAAATGTAAATATTATACTAATTGATAATATTATTTTTTCTTTGTTTTTTATCATCAAATATAATATTTCGTTTCCTTTTCATCTGCCTTCTTCTTCAAGTGCCATCTCTGGGGTAAAATTGGGCAATCATCACAGTATATAATATATCCGTGCCATTCTCTCAGGCTGCGCAAACATGATACGCAGACATGATACGCAGTATGTATGAGTATACTTAATGTATGATTTAATTTTTACACTGGTTTTAATGTTTTACAGCATAGCTCTATCTACAGAAGGAATCTAGAGGAAGCCGGATGAAAATGAAACATATCAGACCTACGACAACATTTTTAGAAACTCTACAGCGACAGGTCAAATTTTGATTAAAGGGAGCACATTTTCCGGTATTTTCAATGATTTTACTTTAGAAGCACTCGCAATTCTGTGTACAGCAGTATTTAAATTTTTAAATTCGGTATAATAGTTTTTTTTTATTTAAAAAGACGTCTTAACTTTAAATGGTATTAACCATCTTAACAAGTTGATTTAATACGCCAATGGATTAAGTCCTTAATTTATTTCTTTGTCCAGCTTTTGTTTTTTGTCACATTTGTCACACTCCGTTATTGTAATTATTTGTAGTGATTATTACTATGGTTTGTTCCATTCAGGAAAGGGTATAAAGCGTAGCTTTATATTTGATGAACAATCAGATTGCCATAATGATGCTCAGCAATGTAATGAACTACATCAGGATAAATATATGACAGTAGGAAGGATGTCCCTGAGTTAGTAAAAAAAAATTCAATTATTTGGGAATGTAGGCAAAAAAACGCGAAGCTGAAGGGTCTGTAATTAATTAACCTAGTGAAGTTGCAGTATTATGACATGGTCACCTATCTTCCATGTTAAGTACGCAGCAAGTAGCAGCTATATCTGGGAACCTAAAAAGATCAGGTTATGAAATTTTCGAAGAATTTTTAAACCGAATTTCTATTTTCTTGTTGAGAACGATTTCCGGAGTGGAAATCGAAACATGTCCAGTAGTTTACTAAAAAATTTAATTTTCATTACACCAACAATTATTGTAGCTCAATCCCATATAAACATAATACTAAAAATATTTTTAAAGTTACTTAGACCCGATACTTCTTTAGACGCGATGGGGAGTAAATGTAAATGTACGCGAATTCTTCAAAAAAATTTAGCGCTACGCGCCGATGAACATTACACGTTTACTCTGATTGGGCACTGCAATGACCTCTCAAAAATGATTTAATATGGCGGCTATGGGTAAACAAATGTTGTGTTTTAATTTTTTATTGTTGTGAGAACAGAGATAAAAGTAAGATTATAGTTTTAGTGACTTTTTAAATAGTTTTTAAAAGCAACAGGTGCTTACCTGTAAATATTTTAGTATTGTAATAAAAAATTATATACTTACCTATTTGGAAAATGTATAATGTAGTAGTGCTTCCATTTACAAAAATTTTGTTTCCAACAAAATTGCTACCTATCTACATCTAATATATGGTTTTCTTACTATATAGTTTGTTGTACTAATATTTTAATTTCACAAAACTCAAACTAATTATTTAATTAATTCAGGCAATTAGCAAATATGACCAACTGTCATAAAGTTTAAAAGATTCAGTTGGCGTGTCTAATTGGGTGCGTTTTAACGTGCTTGATTCACAACCTAATATAATGCTAATATACGCGGGTTTGATCCCCGTTTTTATACATTTTATGATTCTTCTTCTTCTTCATGTGCCTTGTCCGTTGAGGATGTTGGCTATCATCATAGCAATTTTAATTTTGTTTGCGGCGTTTCTGAATAACTCGATCGATGTTACTCCAAACCATTGACGTAAGTTTTGAAGCCATGAGTGGCTTCTTCTTACGGGTCCGCGTTTGCTTTCTATTTTACCCTGTATTATGGGTTGGAGCATATGATATTTATCATGTCTTATAATATGACCGAGTTATTTAAGTTTTCGTTTCTTAATTTTATGATTATAAGTAGGATAAATATTTTTTTCAGAAAATACGTATTTATTTAAAATTTTATCCAACAATTGTTTCGAAATCATTTATTTGTGGCAATTTTCAATATATTCGTGTTTTTTATTTTTTTATTTTTGGTATTGTTTTAATAAAAAATTTTGGAAAGTGGTAAGTATTAAAATTAGTTTAATATTTATATAAAATATAAATAAACTGTTCAAAGTATATTTATTTCGTTGAAATCATAATAATAGGAGTATAACTTCTTACGTGCGTACAAAGTACACACACATTCTTTTTTTTATTAAATAACCTTAACAAAAATCCCTTTTAGAATATTAGTAAGCATACAAAAATAATGAAATATTTTTTTCGAAATTCCCTATAATAATAAATAAAGTAGCGGTTTTTCACCATAATCCATACCGTGATATTGTCAGCCTTGTAACCGAGACGATAATTAATGAACTTCTGATAGAAGGTCTACCATGGCAAATGATCCAATAAAATTGCAAATGTCTGTCACTCCTGAACGACAAGTTAAAGTTCACCAGTTTAGGCACGTTCCACACCGTCTACAGCGCAACTATTTAACTACGTATAAATAGCTGAAAAGCTGTGGCAAGCCAAGTGATACGATTTATTTATAGATACAGCTTTTTGATTAAAAAATAAAACTTGTTTTATATAAAAGTGTGTGTAAAAATATCTTTAAATAATAAGTTATGAGAAGGAAGCTAATTACAAATACTTTTTAGTATTGTATTTGTAGTAAGTATTAGAAAAAAATTATATATTTATATTTTTCTTTAAGTTTCGCTCCTATCGGAGATTTCAAATCATTTTGGCAATTATAATTTTTGTGGTTATGTGCCTGAATAGTTCAATTGAACTTCATCCAAACAATTCACGAATATTGCGTTGCCACAAGATTTTACGCCTTCCTTCGCTTCTTCTATGTTTGATTTTGTCCTGCATATATTCCTTAATATATCGTATTTTTCACCTACCTTCACGCAGCTAAATTTCCATATGATAAAGCACTTGCTGTCTTTCATTTTAATTAGTTTTCTCTGCTTCGCCCATAGTAATTTTAAAATATTGACTGAGGTTTTAATCAAGATAGGCGTGGAAGAAAATCTTGATCTCCTATCTTTGGGCCTCTAACAGTTGAGCAGTAACTAGTCTTTGGTCGAACTTACAATGAAGTCAGTATTCTTAGTGCTATATAGTCCAAAAATGATGTCATAATTTTTGAATACATTCATATAGTAACAAACGGATGCTAGGTACATCTCCATAATTTGATTCTGGAGCGGCTCTTAATGACCAGGCGGCTATGAAATGCACGGTAGTCAAAGGTAAATGATAGTTGGGGTTAGAAGACATAGGTGAAATAGGACGGCTACTTAATAATATAGCCTCGATTTAAGTGCATAAAGTATAAAAGTCTTCAAAATCTAATTTAGCACCCATATGTGGTAACTTCGCATTTACCACGTGCATGCCGAAATCATCCGATAAAAAATTTTTACTGTTTACAACAATTAATTGGAAAGAAAAATAACAACTTCGATGAGAACTGATATTGTTTAAGGCGAGGTTCGGTTATACAAACTGTTATATTTTTACAAGTAAAACAAATACTGTTAAAACGTTACAAATATGTCGGATTGTCCAAGAAGGCGTGGATAATAATTTCAGTTGATTGTTAATAATGTCTCCGTTGACTTACTTCTGCGCACTGCCACGTACACGTGTATAATTCTCGTTTCTAATTTATATCCAACCTACCAACACAACGCCGTGCACATGGGTTTTAACGCAGCGGCGTAGAAATTACTGTTGCTCAATAAAAAAAAATAAAAAAAGACTAAGTTTTCAATCTAGTTTCATATAAAACAACACCAAAAATGTTGCTCTACATCCCACCAGATTGAAAACAATGGGAACCTTCACTGGTTACACCTCCGAGGCTATTAAAATTTGCAAGCCATAACGAATGCTGAGACTAAGGAGGATCAGGGAATTTTACAATTTATATTTCACGTCCCATCTGCTCAGCGCGGTAAAGTTCCAACGAGAATAGTTCGCTTCGTACTGCAATCAGAGTAAACATATAAATCAAAAATAAATAACCATTTTCAATTTCGTTGCAACACGAAACTACAGCCGCATCATATTCTAGTTCAATCAGAGAGTGCTGCAAGCACCTCTACCGGTTTCGAGACTTATTAGTCTCTCGTCAGAAGGCACATATTATGCTGCTCTCTCTCTCTCTCTCTCTCTGACCCAACCAGGACACACTCCGACGTGCAGTTACGAATTACAACGAACAAAATGGCATGGATGCCCTAGCGGCAACTGCTAGCAAAAGACTAAGTTTTTAATCTAATAGCACATAAAACAACACCAAAAATGTTGGTCTACATTTTTGGTGTTTTTTTGCTGTTGTTTTATGTGCTATTAGATTGAAAACTTGGTCTTTTGCTAGCAGTTGCCGCTAGAACATCCATGCCATTTCGTTCGTTGCAATTCGTAACTACACGCCATGGTTTGTCCTGGTTGGGTCAGAGAGAGCAGCATATGTACTTATTGATGAGAGACTAATAAGTTTTAAAACCGGTAGAGGTGCTTGCAGCACTCTCTGATTGAACTAGAATATGATGCGGCTGTAGTTTCGTGTTGAAACGAAATTGAAAATGATCATTTATTTTTGATAAAAATAAAAACCTTGCTTAAAACTATGCATCTACCCTGAGACAAATTTTGGAAAAGCACTGGAGTATGGCATATATCGCACCTCAGCTTAAACAGTGTCACAACTAAGAAAATACAGTGTTATCGCACCAACAGTTTAATAAAACTACAAAATTCTATCTCAAAAAGTGTTATGTCTATGATTCTCAAAAAGTATTTGTCGTTAGATGACACTAGTGTCATTATATGGCTAACCATAATTAAAGAGGCACCGAACATAAATAGTATACATTGCGCAATGAACATATCGACATGCGCAATGCATTTGTCCATCTAAGATCTGTATAAAGCGTATTTTGTCGAGTTAAGAGAATAAGTAATACAGGGTGTCCAGAAACTCTACCGACAAACGAAGACAGGAGATTCCTCAGATAATTTTAAGACAATTTAACCCAATTCACCTAGTTCGAAAATGCTTCCTAAGGAAGCTAGAGCTCTTTGAAGATGGCGTCTTGTAATTAGTTTTTCTTAAATAACTCCAGAACGCTTTTATTTAGAAAAATGAAAATTCTTACACGTCATATTAATCTTCCAGAAATAAATCTGTTTACTAAAGCGAACTACAGCGAATGGCACAAACTTTCAATACAGTGGCGAAGAACTACAACATGAAAATATCAACAGCTAAGACAAAATCCCTGGTAGTGTCAAGGGAACCCATAAGATGCAAATTAGTAATTAAAACCGAACTAATTGAACAAGTCTCGAGATTCCAATATCTGGGAATCGAAATATGTAGTTATGGAGATGTTAAAGAGAGCGTCCGAAAGCAAGCAAATAAAGCCAATTACGTGTCAGGATGTCTGAGGGATGTCAGCTGGAGAAACAAAGATATGAGGCTTGAAGGGAAAGTACGCATATACAAATCATGTGTAAGACCGATGATGACGTACGCGATAGAAACAAGATGTGACAGAGCAGAAACCAAGAGGATACTGAGAACATCAGAAATGAGAACGCTAAGGTCAATAACTGGGAAAACACTGAGAGACAGAATACCGAACGACAGAATAAGAGATATCTGTAACATACAAGATATAGTACGGTGGGGAAGACAGAGACAACGAGAGTGGAATCAGCATGTGACGAGAATGGACAGCGAGAGAATAGCCCGTATAGCCAGGGATTCGAAGCCAACAGACAAGAGACCAATAGGAAGGCCCTTTAAAAGGTGGCGAGATAGCTGGCAGTCAACATCACAGCTACGAATACAAGCTCAAAATCGGTAAGGAACAGGCCAAGAGGCCTATTATAAGAAGAAAAAGAAGAAGAAGAGATAAATCGATTACATTTATTGTGAATTTCTAGTACCGGTCAAAGGCGTCCGTTTTGGGGTAGGGCAACGGTTATTTTATCGCATAACTTTTATGTCTTTAACTTTTAAGCATTTTGTCACTGGATTATTAAATTGTAAGGTATACTAGTATTAAGAGGATCGGTACGTATTTTCGGCTGCAATGCTATTCAAATGGGGATTCATTTTTTTCGAATCCTGAGAAAACTAATAATTATTTTTGAAAAATTTAAACGCAGAATGAAAGATTACGTTAATAGCGAGGGCCGAAAGGCCCTGAGAACTTCTATAATGTTTATTTTAATAAGTTACAGGGGTGAAAAACTAAGAGAAAATTTAGTGTGATTTTTAATTTCAAATATATCAATCAAAATAAACTTTTTATTTATTCTAAGGGACTTTCGGCCCTCGGTAATAATCTAGTCATTCATTCTGCGTTTAAATTTTTCAAAAATATTTATTGGTTTTTTCAGGATTCGAAAAAAATTAACACAATGCCGTGGTAATATTTTCCAAGTCTATCTTTGTCCTACAACGCACTCAGCTGAATATAATATTGTCAGCATATATTGTCAGTCAGACACTGACAATCAGTGACAGTTTTAAATATTTGACATTACATCGGGAATATGTTGAGTTATTGATTAAATATTATTGATATATAGTGTATTTGATAAATAATTGATTTAAGACGTGAACTTAATAAAAAGTTATTTATTGTGTATTATTTGTGGAAGATCCAAGCAGAGAATACATCAGGATAATATTATTATATTCTGTGATCCAAGTATTTTGTTGTTAAAGATGTTCAAAATTGTAAGCGTTCCATAACGATATATTATTAAAAAATCACTTTAACACTTTTCCTCTTTTCTCGATTGGGTATTAGTCTTTGTTGTACAAATAAATTATTACAATCACTGAATACTTAGTGAAAAAATCACATTTATTAACTGAATTAATAATTTGCAATTATAAAAATAACAGTTACCCAAGAACATTCAAAACCCATCTCTTTAAATTAATGATGACATTTTCAAGTAGAATGACATTCTAGTAATGTTTACATATCCATACCAGTGTGAATTTTACTACACGTAATTTGCCGTGTAAAGACAGAAAAAGTAGGGATACACGTGAAATATTTGCGAATTATGTACCCATAGCCTTAAAAGGTACTCTTGATTTAAGACGGTAGGACACACCGTTTTCTAGAAAAATTGATTTGAAAATTTTTCGTTTTTTAATTTCCAAAAAGTTTAAAAAAAACATTTAGCAAAACAAAAACTAATACCTTTATTTATATTCCAGAGATGAATCGATTTCATTAATTGCGAATTTATGGTACCGGTCATATGCGTTCATTTTGGGTAGGTCAACGGTTATTTTATCGCATAACATTTTATCTTTAATTTTTAAGAATTTTTGACTTTGGATTATTAAATTATGAGGTATTCTAGTACTAAAAGTTACTCTTGCTTTAAATTGGTAAAATACATCGTTTTTTTTTGAAAAATGTTTTCAATTTTTTTTCAAATTCAGGTAACGAAAAATTTTCATATCGATTTTTCTAGAAAATGGTGTGTCCTACTGACTTAAATAAGGAGTACCTTTTAGTACTAGAATAGCTCACAATTTAATAATCCAGTATCAAAGATGCTTCAAAGTTAAAGACAAAAAAGTTATGTGATAAAATAACAGTTGGCCTACTCAAAGCGGATGCCTATGACCGGTATTATAAATTCACAATATATTTTCGGACTAGATGAATTGGGTTAAAATGTCGTAAAATTATATGAGGAATCTCCTGTCTTCGTTTGTCGGTAGAGTTTCTGGACACCCTGTATATTATGTGATTGTTTTATTCTAAACAATCTGCGAATGTGCTCAAGAAAAGTGACACATTTGTTTTCCTTTGTGCAGTACTTTTTGTTTAAGGTTGTTACTTATTTGTAAAGTTAGATCATTAAAAATTATAACTTTGCTAACCAGATAATAATAATGATACCTATTATATATTCTTTACTGCAATAGTCAATTTTAATAAATAAGATTTCGTAAATTTTTCGTTTTTATATCTGTATAGTGTCACAACTCAAAAAAAAAAATAATTTTGATGACACGGCCAAGTGTATTGAACGTGCTTTGTTTAAGGATCGATATTTAGTTGAGTTAGGTTAGATCAATTTACTTAAAATTTTTATCAGAATTAATACACTATTTTGTAGACCTTCAAAATCCTTTGTAACTGAATAAAATAGATGTTATGCTAATTTTAATAGTTTATGAATTAAACCCGGGAAAGTTCTAGCACTACTTTTAAACGCAGTTTTCTCAAAACTTTGGTTTTTGACTTATGACACTGTTTGAGAAGAGGTGCGATGTAGTCATCACATATTTATCGATTAACCCTATTCCATGAACAAACGACTGTTGTGGATTATCTCGACAACGAATTTTTTAATGTGCAAATTATGAAGAACGAAAGTAAATTGCAAATACATTGTTGTTTATTGGAACAATTATTAGAGTCATTTACTTTTGCACTTTTTATGTTGCACACTAAAATATTCGTTGCCACGATAATACAAGACAGACGTATATTCGTGGAATAGCCCATAAAATGCATCCTTCAATTTAGTAAAGAGACGAGAGATTTTAAGAGCACAGAAGGGTCTGTGAATACCAAATCAGTTGATAATGTTAACAAAGATAACTATTTAAAATGCAAAATGATCTAGAAAAAAGGCCGAGAAGGGCGATAAAAAAAATTGAGGAGGCTAGGACATTCATATGGTTTTATAGCTAGAATAATGTTTATAAAAAATATCTTCAATGTAACTGTATGAAATGTTATATAACAATAATGCCTGGTTGCAATTTAAAAATTTTAAGCTCCAGCTTAGTTCAGCTCAGTTTACAGATAGGGCCGCTTAAAGTCTCGCTTACGTTGCACCATAATTGTCGAGTCTTTTCTATGCAATCCACGTGGTAATCCATTGTGGAAAGCTGGAAATTAATCTAAGATTTAATAGTGCAATGTGTATGTATCGTAAGCTGAGCTTAAGGTACGTCTTAAGCTAAAGATCTGTTGGGGCAACCAGGAATAAGCTACACATTTGAAATTTATAATCTAGATCTTAAAATATCTAAAGTAAACAAGGTATATTATTTCACTGAAGAAAAATTTGCCAAAAACATAATATCAAACTTTGTTTTTATACTACACAAAAATATACAGGGTGTAACAAAAATACAGGTCATAAATTAAATCACATATTCTGGGACCAAAAATAGTTCGAATAAAATAGATATAACTTACCTTAGTACAAGTATGCACATAAAAAAAGTTACAGCCCTTTGAAGTTACAAAATGAAAATCGATATTTTCGAATATATCGAAAACTATTGGAGATTTTTTATTGAAAATGGACATGTGGTATTCTTATGGCAGGAACATCTTAAAGAAAAATTGTAGTGAAATTTTTGCACCCCATGAAAACTTTATGAGGATTTTGTTCCCTTAAACCCCCCCAAACTTTTGTGTACATCTCAATTAAATTATTATTGTGGTACCATTAGTTAAATTCAATATTATTAAAACTTTTTTGCCTCTTAGTATTTTTTCGATAAGGCAGTTTTTATCGAGTTGAGGCTTATTTTTCAATATGCTTACATACAATTTTTATGGGGGTTTTGTTCTTTTAAACCCCCCAAATGTTTGTGTACGTTCCAATTAAAATATTACTGCGGTACCATTAGTTAAACACAGTATTTTTAAAACTTTTGTGCCTCCGTGTATTTTTTCGAAAAGGCACCTTTTATCGAGATGACTTCTTTTTTAATATGGTTCAAAAAATCCCTAAAAATGTAAATCATAAATAAATGTTCATATTATTACAAAGTCTCCATAATCGTACTTAACCATATACAAATATGTGGTGGATTTGACAAATATTCGAAATATCTCGATAAAAACTGACTTTTCGAAAAAGTACTAAGAGGCAAAAAAGTTTTAAAAACATTGTGTTTAACTAATGGTACTACAATAATAATTTAATTGGAACGTACACAAAAGTTTGGGGGGGATTTAAAGGAACAAAACCCCCATACAATTTTTATGGGGTGTCCAAATTTCACTATAATTTTATCTTAAGATGCTACTGCCATAAGAATACCACATGTCCATTTTCAATAAAAAATCTCCAATAGTTTTCGATACATTTGAAAAAATCGATTTTCATTTTGTAACTTAAAAGGGCTGTAACTTTTTTTATATGCATATTTGTACTCAAGTAAGTTAGGTTCAATCGAATTATTTTTGGTCCCAGAATATGTGATTAAATTTATGACCTGTATTTTTGTTACACCCTGTATAATGGGGGTTCGGCCCTGCGTGGAGATAAGTAATGCTGTTCCTAACACGGGCTCCGTAAAATTGATATCTTTAAGCGGTAAAACAAAGTTATAAATTGTGAATTTGTGCCTAATTACAGTCGATAACTACAAGTGTACAAGATTTATTTATTTCTTTGTAAAACCTTTATGAATTTAATATATTGGGATAGTTTGTTAATTCTATTATAAACAATTTCTCGTTATCAGTGGTTACACGTAAATTACACTTGTCTTGACACCGACCCATATACCTGTTTTTGTAGGTGGTCAGGGTCGGATCCTTTTTATTAACAAAGAGTGTTTAATGAAATTAATTAACAATGGGAAATAATGTTACCACGATGCAATCCAATATCAAATATCAACAAAATGTCTCACAAACATAAATATTCTTTAACAACATCAAAAGTTCAGTTTCCTTCTAACGAGAACGCGATCATTTTTAATGCATTAGACAATAACAAACTCCAAGAATACTTTGTCCCCTTGGGAAATATAATCCAACCCAAAAATATTCTATTCTACTCTCGACTGTCTAACAATCGCATCTGTATGTACATATCTAGCAAACAACTGGTAGAAGATTTCATGACCAACAGAGGATACATTTAAATTCAAGGCAAAATTGTTCGAGCTAGGAAATTAATAACACCAGCAGAGCGGATTGTCCTCTCCAACGATGCCCCTCCATACCTCATGAGATACTTATCAACGAATTACAAAATATTGGTTTAGTACCGGCTTCACCTATGACATTCCTTAAAATAAGTGCCACCTTACCTGAATATAACAATATTTTCAGCTTTAGGAGACAAAAATACATCAGTCCCCACAATTTAACACTTCCGAAATCATTTCTACTTGAGTTGGATAATACCTCTCATAGGATTTTCATATCACAAGACGGTTTGGTCTGCTATAATTGCAAGAAGCCTGGCCACAAAGCATATCAGTGTTCCGAATCAACAATTCTAGAAGATCAACATTCAAATAATAAAAAATATTTACACAGCCTACATAATTCAGTTTCGCAACAAACATATACTCTATCAGAAGCAATGTTAATCTCTCAAGTTCACAGTAGTGCAGATTCCAAACATGTACATCAAATTTTAGAAGAACCAATGTTAGCATCCCACGATTCAAACACAACAACCACGATAACAAACATTTCTCAAGAATCCAACTCCCATAAGCGCACCGTTGATGATATAACTACACCTGAAATCGAGTCACCTTCAGCAGAATGCTGTTGCAAGTTGTTCCTTGACCCTAAAGTTCGGCAAAAAATCAAGAAATTAAAAACTTTGTCAACGAAAAGTAGTAGTAACTCTGTATCACTGCCACTAGAACCCGCCAAAACGTTTATTGAAAATCATTCTCCATCTTTCGTTCTTAATTACAACCAACTGGATATGCTTCTTACTAACATTACCGGTTCTGCTGATCCCTTAAGTATCATTCAAAAATACACAAACGATTACGTCAGTCTAACTGATATGTCACAAAAGTATATCCCCACCTAAAAGATAGAAGTATAAAGCGCAAATTAACGTCTATTCAGAAGAAAATGTAGGTTCAGATCACGGTTATTAGACTTTATTACGGTTGTCTTGTCCGACGGTGGTGGGGAGACTTATATTTTTGACTTTACGTCACAAGAGTTTACATTCCCATATTTTTAAATTATTTTCGATCATTGAATGTGTGTTATTGTGTATATATGTGTATTATTTGTGTTATTATGAAATAATAAGAAAAATAGTACACATTTTATCTTATACCGGGTGGCGAATCTTAAAAATGGCCATAGGAAACTCAATGTAAAGTTCTAAATTGTTGAATTCCTGCTTCCCTAATTATTCTACATCAAAAATCATGAGAGAATATTTGTAGAGAATTAAAATCTGTATTAAAATCAAAAGTTAAAATTTTTCTACGATTTAAATGCATTCCAAAATTTTGAAAAATATGATACATTTGCCACAATAGGTATGCGTGTAAAAGTAAGGCCACACGTTACTATTTAACTGACAGTGCTCACACCATTGACTGAATAAAAAAATCTTTATTATTAATCCTTTCTCCGCAACTGAGGGTATCTTATCAACTGTATTGTTTTTAAACAGTACATGATAAAATAAAAATATTGACAGTTCAAAAATGTGAACATTATTGCATTGTGTGTGGCCTAAGTTTGGGCTGAAAACTAAAATGTATTACATTTTTACAAAATTTTGGAATATGTTTAATTACGTATTTAGACCAATTTTAACAGTTATTTCCAATACAGATTTCAATCCTCTTCAAATAGTTTCTAATGTCTTTTGATGTAAAATAATTATTAGGGAAGCTGGAATTCAACAGTTCAGAATTTTACATTGAGTTAATGCAAAACTTTGACGCATGTCAAAATTCTCAATGTGTTTTAATTGTGTTCATTTTTTTCGAATCCTGAGAAAACTAATAAATATTTTTGAAAAATTTAAACTCAGAATGAAAGACTACATTACTACCGAGGGCTGAAAGTCCCTGAAAACTTCTATAATGTTTATTTTAATAAGTTACAGGGCTGAAAATAAAAGAGAAGTGTGATATTTAATTTCAAATATTTCATTCAATAGAATCTGCTTGTTTATTCTAAGGGGCTTTCCGCCCTCGGTAATAATGTAATCTTGCATCCTGCGTTTAAATTTTTCTAAAATACTTGGTTTTCTCAGGATTCGAAAAAAATCATATTACGATTCAAATGACAGTAAACTCTCGTGACGTAATCTCACCCTTAATGTTCATTGGTTAGTCGATTTAGGCCACCGTAGTAATGTCTAAGAACCGTGGGTTCAGATTGGTAAAGAAATTTCTGACTCTGACAGTGACAATTCTCAATTATGTCAAAAATAACATTCACATGTAAGTGCTCGCGATGCTATTGGTAATGACGAATCGAAGGTCGAACATCGGAGTGTGGCAAGTGATTTAAAAGTCTTTTTCAAAAATAAAGTGTTAATTGCATGGAACCGCGAGTGGCAAAATTCTGTTTCGAAACTAAAACTGATTAAAAGTGACATTTCTCCGTGGCAGACGACAGCAATAAACAGAAAATCCCAAATAATCTCAACACGTCTGAGACTGGGCTGTAGGTATACACACATACCTATTTACAAACAGCCAAAATGTTCCGTTTGTAAAGTAGCAGGCAGTAAAGATCATTTCTTAATTGATTGTCCTAAATATACTATTGAAAGACCTCGAACAGCTTGCAAACGTTACTGGGAAAGAACTTTGATTACAGAAAACTAATAGGTTATATATCTTGTATCAATATGTTGTACAAAATTTAATCATGTAAGTACTAGGTATTACCATTGTTATATTACCAATATTTCTATACATTGTAAATTATAACCGTTATGTCGCTAATATCTTTCGGCAGGATGCGGCTTTGTTTTGAATAAAAAAATATATATAATGCCATCAATTTTCTGTCTTTAGCTCCCTTTATAATTTATCTGACTGTAGAAATAATATACCATTTAAGTTATCGTGACTATTAATCAAATGGAGAGAGCAAAAGCCTCAAAGCCGTTTGTAAGAATGTCATTTGGAGGATAACGCAGTTTCCCTTTTCTTTTAATTTCCAGCCACTTTAACGGAAATAGCTATTTACGCCGGTTTGTCAACAGTTGGAAACTAAATTGAACAACCCCACAAAGAGGACCATTTACAAATTCGGGAAGTTGCCAGCTAATGAATAAAAGGCGTCATTAAGTTAGGAAGAGAACAAATACGATTAAGCGCTTTAATTCTATGCTTAAAATAGCATACATTTCTAATTGGGGAATATTTTTTCAGTTTATATTGGAAAGACTGTGCGAGTGGCTTTTGTCGAAATAGGTCGATTTCGTAACCATAAGCTAAAACTTGTTTTAATCGATCGATTATAATACCAATATGCTATTAGTACCCAGTACACCGTCCTTTTTAGTCTAGTCGCGATTTGATGGTGGTATTATAGGTTTTTTGAGACGCTGAATCCAGTGGATGTGGTCTGGAATAGGGATGAGAAAAACCTACCGGTTATAACCTGAAACCGGTTTTTTAATTCAGAACAACCGGTTTTGCCGGTTGTTTTTTGTCACGGCTATGACCGGTTTTTTCTTTTTAAGTAACAACCGGTGAAAAACCGAATAAGTTACCTGTGGAAAAAAATTAATTTAGAGAAAAATTAAGAAATTTCTATCTATTTTCGATCTCAATCATACGTATTATAAATAATATTCGAAGTAATTAACCCAAAACAACCATAATTCAACTTTTATTTACTAATAGAGAACTGGACCAAAGTGTCACATAAGCTTTTATGAAACAATTTTGGGAACAGTTATTTAGATTTAGATGATTATTTCATTCATATGAGATTCTGACCAATAGAAAGCTACAGAAATAAAAATTAAACTGATTATTTTTTAATGATTTTAACTTCCAATCGTATAGTAAGATATTAGATCACGTGTTTAATTCTGTCCAATCAGATTTAAATTATACTGAGAATTGTCTACTGTAGAAAATTACCGATAGAATTTTTTTAATTAGATTGTTTCTGTTCAATGGCAACCAGTTTCCTAGTTTTGACAACTGTCACATTTAAGAAAATATCCATAATATACGTATTAAAAAATAATCTTACGAATATCACACGACAGTAAGAATAAATAAGAAAATAATGCTTCATTTTTACTCAAATTTGTTGTCATTAGGCATTAGCCACTCGAGCACTGCGAGCTCTCGTGTCTATTGCCAGACAACAAATTTTCGAAAAACTGTCGCATTATTTTCAATTTATTCTCACTCTCTTGTGATATTATACCCGATTATTTTTTAATGATTTTAACTTCCAATCGTATAGTAAGAAATTTGATCACGTGTTTAAGTCTGTCCAATCAGATTAAAATTATACTAAGAATTATCTACTGTAGAAAATTACCGATAGAATTTTTTAGGTGTAGATTGTTTCTGTTTAATGGCAACCAGTTTCCTAGTTTTGACAACGGCCACATTTAAAAAAATACGTTTTATACGTATTAAAAAATAATCTTACGAATATCACACGACAGTAAGAATAAATAAGAAAATAATGCTTCATTTTTACTCAAATTTGTTGTCATTAGTGAATCTTTGTTATGTAATTTTTAAACAATAAATAATTCTTAGGAAATAAAAGGTTGGTATTATACAAACGTATTAAAAAATATTACTGAAATTTTTTGATGGCAATAGAGACGTAAATAATAAATTGGTTTGTTGAATTTATTTTTAAGTAAAATATAAGTCATTTGGATATTTTTTAAAACTCGATAGATCCAAGGGACATTTCGGTAGATCGGTAGGATCATCAGTTTTGGGAATATTCCAATTATTGCCAAGGCAATATATGCCGACGCCGTCTACAACGAGCAACGAATCAGACATTGGGGTACTTTCGCTCATTTTTAGGGTAATTTGAAAGCGCCTGGGACAATTTTTATAGGTTGAATTGGTTGGGGAAGTTTTCGCAGGGAAAATTGAGCAAATTAAAGTGCAATATAAATGTAACATTATAACCTATTGAGTAATTGCTTTTCATTAAAAAACCGAAAACCGGTTTTTGGATCAACCGGTTTTTTGACCGGTTATAACCGCCAGGTTAAACCGTAAGTAAAAAAACAGTACAACCGAAAACCGGTTTTTGGTTCAACAACCGCCATCCTTAATCTGGAAGCCCAAATGTGGTGCGTTTAATTGTTATTAACAAATTATGGTAAACTTAGGTGTTTTTCAGGAATTACTAGAAGTCCTGTAAATAAATTGATAGTGTTAAGATCTTCTCTGGTGTATCTTTGGTGGCTTAATCGAATGCGACTAGTCGCGATTACTTAAAATGTGTTCTTAATTTGTTAATAACAAAATAATTGTTTAATCGCAGAAAAGCTCGAAATGCGTTATCTACAGCAAGATTGTAGTCTTTTTCATAGTATTTTTATACGCTAAATCGATTGTCAGTCGTGATAGCTTAAACCACGTTCCGACTTTGTTACTTATTAATAAATTATTGCAAAAATAACGGTTTACAGTACGTTTACTCACAGTTTTTGCTCTAAATTTAAAAAAAACCACTTGAAATGACCTGAAGTTTGGCACGCACGTAGCTAACATGTCAATCAAAACAAGTGATATTGTGCCAATGTGTGCTTTTACCCTGGATTAACTGATTAATTGGATAAACTGATTAATTCTAAGCAACTTTTATTCTACAAGTTGTCCCGGAAAATAGTGCGTTCCTTAAAGGTCTAGGCAGAGGGCACCATGTAGAACAAAAAACTCTTATAACATTTTTTTCTCAATGCAACCGTTTGACCAAAAAATTAAAATACATTTTGGTATGCAAAATTTAATTCTGGCAACTATGTGAGGTACGAAAATCTAAACGTAGACAGTCCCATGTGTTTAGTAAACAGATAGTTTGGAAGAACTCTGTTTAGTGTCAATGCCGAAAATGTTTTCAAATCGTGTGTTCTTGAGTGTGTCTATTATGTTATGTTGATTATTTATGCCAGATCACTAAATGAAGTAATGGAGAGACATACTATAATTTCTTTCAAAATGTTTTCGGTATTTCTCGTCGCGTGTGTTCGTGAAAGTGGGTTACTTTGAACATTTATTAGTAGGTATAATAATTATTTCCCACTAAGTACAACTTAATCATTTTAGTTCACAAGTAAACAAATTAGGGACTGATTCATTATCTGGTGTATTTAATTTCCACTGTAAACTATGTAACTCAGTTACAGCCCTCAGCATTCAACACATTTAAAGCTTATTAAATACATAATACTAGTTGAGTTAAAAAATGTGTTTTTATGTTAAAAGATGTACAATTCGTTTAAAATTATGCAATAGGTATTTCAATACATTCCAAAAAAAATTATAGTAAACAAAATAGTAAATATATAAGTACTATTAGGTTGGATTATTTTAAATACTGTAAATCACAAACGAGTTCTAATTATCTGTTATTATCCGGTAGTGCGTACGATGTTGCCAGATTATTTTATTTCCCAAACATTAAAATACAAATATATGGAAAACAATGTAATCTTTATTTTGGAAACGTTTAACTTTAGAAAAAAATGGTATAGGACTTTTTTTGTTTTAAATTATGTATTCTATCCATACCTTAAAGGAACGCACTATTTTTGGGACACCCTGTATAGAGTTTTTTCACTAAGTCAATACCTCTAGAGTTATTTGTGAGTGAATATGTTCATTTTTCAACAAAAAAACCAAATAACTCGAAAAGTATTGACTTGTGAAAAAACTGTATAGAACAAAAGTTGCTTAGAATTAATCAGTTTATCCACTTCCGGACTTATTTTAAATGTTTCTTTTTTCACCCCCGATAAGGGGTGAAACTCCGAAAGCAGACCGAAACCGAAAGCAGACATCGGCACAATATCACTTGTTTTGTTTGATATGTTAGCTACGTGTATGCCAAATTGCATGTCAATCCAAGTGGTTTTTTCAGATTTAGAGCAAAAACCGTGAGTAAACGTACTATAAACCGTTAATTTTGCAATAATTTATTAATAACAAAGTCCGAACGTTGTTTAAGCTATCACGACTAGTGACAATCGATTTAGCGTATAAAAACACTATGAAAAGACTACAAACTTGCTGTAGATAGGGCATTTCGTGCTTTTCGGCGAATAAACAATTATTTTGTTATTAACAAAATAGTCCATTCTTTCTCGCTTTTTGCTCTAAATTTTAAAAAACCGCTTGGATTGACATGAAATTTGTCATACGTATAGCTTACATGTCAAAGAAAAAAAGTGATATTGTGCCGATGTGTGCTTTTGCCCTGGAGGTGACTTTCACCACCTCTTGGGGGGTGAAAACATATATGTCCAAAATAAGTCCGGAAATGGGTAAACTGACTAATTTTAAATAACTTTTGTTCTATAGAGCTTTTTCGCCAAGTCAACGCTTTTCGAGTTATTTGCGAGTTAATATGTTCATTTTCAACAAAATAACAACATTTTTAGACGGTTTTTTGCAAATAACTCAAAAAGTAAGTATTTTGTCGAAAAAAACGTTCTTAGCAAAAATATAGCCTATAAAAAAATAAAAAAATGGTGTAGGCGTTAGGTCTCTGGATCTCGTAGAACCAGAGTTATAGCCAATGAAAAATAGATTCATATTGACCAAATTTCAAATAGAATATTTCGACGTGAAATATCCAAAAAATTAAGCACTTTTTGGGGAAAACCCATTATAACTTTTTTAAAGTTTTTTAAAAAAGCTTTATTTCTGTTTTTACAGAAAGTTCCTAGAATTAAATTTAAGCAAGTTACGCTCAAAATAAAGTTGGTCCCTTTTGTTTTTGCAAAAAAAATCGCGAAGACCACCCTTTAATTAGCAACTTAAATGAAATTAATCGTTACCGCTCCACAAATTATTTTATTTATGTTGTGTTTATATGATTTGTAAGTTTCATCGATTCAAAGTGCTTATTTTTGAAAAAATTTGGTTTTAAAATAAAATTTTTAAAAAT
Source organism: Diabrotica virgifera virgifera (assembly GCF_917563875.1). Taxonomy (NCBI): domain Eukaryota; kingdom Metazoa; phylum Arthropoda; class Insecta; order Coleoptera; family Chrysomelidae; genus Diabrotica; species Diabrotica virgifera. Next base: position 195,167,832 of record NC_065447.1, on the reverse strand, counting down.
TTAAATTTTGAAAAATATGCTTTTTCTCAAAATAACTTAAAAATTGTTAGAGATACCAAAAATCTGGAAAAATAAAAAAAGTCTGATTTGCTTTTTTGAATATCATGTATTTTTTTGTTTTTCAGTTATACAAAAATTGACTAAGAATTGGTGTTTCTAAATTTGCATACGTTCGTGATCAGTGACTCGTTCAACCCATTTTCACTACAGCCCTTTCAATAATAAGGACTTTGAATCGATGAAACTTACAGATCATATAAACAATATATACACGAGTCAAAAAACTTGTGAAGTCGGAACGATTAAGTTCATTTAAGATACTAATTAGGGGGTGATTTTCTCGATTTTTTTACCAAAACCAAAAGGGACTAACTTTATTTTGAGCGCAACTTGTTTAATTTTGATGCTAGAAATTTTTTTTATAAAACAAAAATGAAGCTTTTTTTAAACACTTTAAATAAATTGTAATGAGTTTTCCCCGAAATGTGCTTCATTTTTGGTTATTTCACGTTAAAATATTCCATTTGGAATTTTGACGAATATGAACCTATTTTTCATTAGCTATAACTCTACTTCTACTAGGTGTAGAGACGTGATATATACACCATTTTTTTAATTTTTTACAGGCTATATTTTCGTTAAGAATATTTTTTCGACAAAATTCTTACTATTTGAGTTATTTGCGAAAAACCGTCTAAAAGCGTGGTTATTTTGTTGAAAAAATCAACATATTCACTGCCAAATAACTCGAAAAGTATTGACTTAGTGAAAAAACTCCATAGAATAAAAGTTACTTAAAATTAGCCAGTTTATCCATTTCCTGACTTTCTTTGGACGAATATTTTTTCACCCCCGAAAGGGGGTGAAAACCACCCCCAGGGCAAAAGCATATATCGGCACAATATCACTTTTTTTCTTTGACTTGTTAGCTATGTGTATGCCAAATTTCATGTAAATCCAAGCGGTTCTTTAAAATTTAGAGGTTTTGCAATATTTTACCGTTAAAGAACGGACTAAAATAAGAACATATTTTGAGTCATCGCGACTAGTCACATTCGATTCATCGACCAAAAATACACTAGAGAAGGCCTTAAGACTATCAATTTATTTACAGGGCTTCTAATAATTCCTGAAAAACACCTAATTTTACCATAAGTTGTTAACAACAATTAAACGCACCACATTTGGGCTTCAAGACCACTTCCATTGGATTCAGCGACCCAAAAAACCTATAATACCACCATAAAATCGCGGCGAGCTAAAAGTGCCCACAGGACCCCCTACGTTGCGACTAGACTATTTTTGAAAATGATTAGAAAAGTCGTAAATATGGTTTTTATTGCTTCGTTTGAGCGAGTCTAGTGTGGACTCGTTTCCGCACGCACAACACCCTTTGTAGCTCTATCGCCGTTATGCTTGGTTATTGCAAAACCATAAGTTTTAATTCAAAACAATAGAAATTAAAATAAAATAAATTATTTTTGTTGGACAACAAAGAGAGAGAGCGATTATCGAGTTCGACACCAGAAAGATGTCACTCTAGAGCGGTAGGTACTTTGTATAATCACATTCGTGAGACATCCCAGAATAACGTTCAAAAAGTCGCCCATGTGAAAAGTGGGCCAATTTTTTTTTTACAATTTTTTTTAATCAAATTGCAAAAATCAATATTTTTGGCCTGAACAATTTTTTTTTAAATTTTTTGGACCATTCTGGACAAAAAAGGTTTCTTATAATTTTTCTCTAAAGTTAATCGTTTTCGACTTATAAGCAATTTAAAATTGAAAACAACGAAAAATGGCGATTTTCAAGGCTTAATAACTCGGTTAAAAGTTATAATTATGAAAGTCAGTATATGACTAAATCAAATTTTAAAGCCCCCCCTACAAGATTCTGAAGAAATTTTTGTCATTATTTTATTACTAAGCTGTTATTTTTTAGTAATAATAAGCGCCATGCATGTGTGCGGGGATGTAAATGCTGAGTGCGAGAGAGAAGCTATTCCAGCAGTCAGTCCAATTGTGCATCTTACTCGCACTCACATTTACAGCAGCGTCAATACGATCTAACCACTCATTGTTGTTAATTAAAAATAACAGCTTAGTAGTAAATTAATGACACATATTTCTTCCAGATCATGTAGCGGCGACTTTAAACTTTGATTTGGTCACTTTCTGACTTTCAAAATAATAATTTTTGACCGAGTTATTAAGTCTTAAAAATGGCCATTTTCGCGTTTTTCAAATTATAACTTGCTTATAACTCGAAAAAGCTCAACTTTATAGAAAAATTATAAGAGAACTTTTTTATCCAGAATGGTCCAAAAAACCTAAGAAAAATTAGTTCGGGCCAAAAATATTTATTTTTGCAATTTGATTAAAAAAAAATTGTTAAAAAAAAATTGGCCCACTTTTCTGGTGGGCGACTTCTTGAACCTTATTCTGGGATGTCTCACGAATGTGATTATGCAAAAATATTTCATGGGAATATTTTTCCCAACGAACCCACCGTTTCCGCCTTGTCTATATTGCGACAACGTAAATATGTTAATAATTATGAAAGCTTATATTTCGCGATTACAAAAGTCATAATTTAATTTTTTTTTAACTTTCCTAGGAAACATGTTTATTAAAAAAGTAAGCGTCCGACAAAAAAAATGACGCAATCGATAAAAAAACGAATTTTTTTATTTTTCCTTAGAATATAGAACAAAGATAGACTTATTTTAATTAAATACGTTTTCAATTTATTAGTAATTATTTATGCATAACCTATTGCACATTATCTTTTGAACACTTATACTTGTAATAGTGAAATTTGAAAAGAGGATATAAACGGACGTAGGATTTTGAAAATATTTATAACAGGTGACGTAATAGTCACATATGACATTACCGGGCCACTGTAATGCATTTACACGGGGCCATTTTATAGGATTTAGCCATTTTGTTTTTGTGTCTCAGATAATAATTTATTTAGTTCAGCTTTGTGATTAAAATGTAGCACTGACGATAACCGATAAAACTTAACTTTATCACGATAACTTTACATTCCGCACTTCACAACACAAAATAAATGGGGCATATTACCTTTTTAAATCGATTCTTGTAGTAAAAATGTTAAATTATTCCTTGTACAAAACAAAATTACAAATAACCGCAACTAAATTATCTAAAACACATTAAGAACTAACAGAAAAACATTTATGTTTGCCTCCCAGCCGCCATATTGATTTAATTTTGACAGCATGTTGTAATGCCCTATTCAAAAACGTGAACATTATTGACAAATAACGGATAGGCGAACGTTCGAGTCTTAATCTTAATTAATTGAAATTAATTTATAGGACTGGCTATCTGATAGCCTATACTGATTGATAATGCTATGTTTGGATAATGGACCCCCTAATCTATCACTTGTGACTCAAGTGCGAAATTTTGTAATCGCAAAACCTAACCTGCCGCAATTAACATATTTACGTTGTCGGACTATGAAGAAACGATGCTGAAAATTTGTCGGATAAGATATCGACAATATTTTGTAAATAATTATAAGTCAGACGCAGGTTAAACCGTATAATTATTAATTATACGGTTACATTATAAATATTTAATTATTTTCTATTACTGTTAATTTCCTATTTTTAAAATTTTTTGAATTATATTTGTCTATACAACTTTTATTATCTTTTCTTATATTGTCTTTGTGTTACGACGACTGTAGTTCTCGTTCGTTCGGTAAACCGTTTTCGGTAGGCTTTATATTTTCCTATAGTTGCATTCCTCGATTCTTTATTAAACCAGTAGTTTCTCCGACCTTTTATTCCTTGGTGTGGTTATAGTTAGTTTTTTTTATTCTGGTCTAGTATCGTTTTGGTCTTTTTTGCGTATAGTTTAGTTCGTTGGCCTATGGGCATTTTCCGACTAAAATTCGGCAACACTTAGCAATTGTATATTCTATTTTTTTGGAGATATCCTTTTTTGGCATTTGATAACCTAGTCCTTAAGGTTGAGACCACGTCGAAAACGTTTCTAGCGTTTCTCATTGAAGACGTTAAACTTACACTCTACAAATTTCCAGTCAGGTCGCCAGATTTTAGATGAGTTCTGTAGGTTTAAAAGCAATTTCTAAAATAATATATATTTGGGTCTAATATTACCTCTGAGTCTACAGTGGGGCAGAATCTCATTGCACCCGCGATTGCTATGCAAAAGAAGTATATCCACGTTTTTCAACTCTATTACTTTTGGTACGGAGCCCAAGCGGGGATTTTTCCAGTAACTCGAGCGAGTCAGATTATCATATGGGGAAAAACCTGGTACCCTGTAGAAGTACCTCTACCATATATTGGCTCTAAACACCGGGGATTTCGTTAAGAGGGGCCGAAAAAAAATCTATCCTTAGAAAAACTCGAAATCGTCAGATTAAGATAAGGTAAGTTAAGTAAATGCAAAACAGTGTGTATTTCAAAAATCTGACGATTTGGGCGGGGCGTAAGGAAATGGGTGAGTCACAACGTTTCACAAAAAAAAGCGAATATTTCGAGAAATGAACGATAGATCTAAAAACTAAAAAACACATGCTCAATATTTGTCAAAAATCTATCGAATAATACCAAACACGACTCCCCACGAATACGGGTGGGGGTAAATTTTAAATTTTAAATACGAATAATAATAGAATTTATTTGTAGCAACTAACAACATAATAAATAAACCCAGTTTCTCACTGAAGTTGTTAGTCACATAGACTACAACTTGTGCGCGATATTTCGCGGAATGAACATCAGATCGAAAAATGCACTTATTTAATATGTTAGAAAAATCTATCGAATGGCACCAAACACGACCCCTCACGGATGTGGGGTGGATGGTTACTTTAAAATTTTAAATAGGAGCCCCCATTTTTTATTGCTAATTCGGATTCCTTACGTAAAAATAAGTAACTTTTATTTAAAACATTTTTTCGAATTGTGGATAAATGGCGCTATAATCGGAAAAAACAATTGTTGGAAATGGAAAATTAAATTAAAAATGGAAAGTCCCCACTAAAATGGAAAACTTTACTTAATTTTTTTTTTGGTTTTAGAACCTACTCTTCACAACCCAAGAGGTCCACAAGGCGCTCGAGTGACTGCACATTTAGCATACTTTCCTCCCCTACTATTTTGTTTTATGTGTACTCTTTTTCCACTAAAGATCGCAGTATAAGTAATTATGTAACTATTTCGGGAAAGGGCGGTTACTGTTCACTTCAATAATAAAACAAAACATAAAAAAACTAGATATTTTGTGCAGGATATGTTTTGCTTGAACTATCCGAGTGCTCTCAAATACCTTTATATTTTATAACTTTAAATTTAACAAAAAATTAAATCTCATTTAAAAGGAAAGAATCATTATAAAAACATATTCTGACATTAAGACTGCAAAAACGTACCCATTATACACGACAGCAAAATTCTGTATCTACTATTAAGTTAAAGGTAATATTTGTGCATGAAATAAAGGGAATAATACAAATAATATGTGGGTTGCTAAAGAAGTCATATGAATTCATAATCATAAAATCAATAGTGCAAAACCAACTGTTGAGGGTTGTAGGCGATATGGACATAGGCGTGCGTTTTCTTTATGCAATCAATTTTTTTATTGATTTTGTATTATTTGGAAGTTTAGAAAAACTTAATTTGGAAAAGCGAAAATTAAATACATTGATTTAGAGAATGCATAAGATAAAATGTTCAGTACATTTCTAAAAATAGAGCTAATTTTCTAAAAGATTAATGTACCTAAAAGGAAAGTATGTAAAATTGATGAGTAAAATTTAATGATTTAAAAAAGCAGTGCACACCAAAATTAAAGAATGTTACAAAAACGTAAGTTATAAAAGATATACGGAATTTCCAATTCATAACCCGGGAGCAGTCGCGCGCACTTCTGTCACGTAAGCAGTCGCGCGTAGAGAAAAAGTCTCACAATAAGATTTTAAATACGAATTTAAAACAAATTTCTATTTTGTAATATTTTTATTTACTTTTTATGTTAAAAATGTCTATATCTAACAATTTAAAGCTAATAATTGGTCCTCATCAAAGGCATAAATTCCAAAAAAAATAATAAAAATTAAAAAAAAACCCATGCATTACAATCTTTTTCGAGGCACTTAGGAGTGGAAATTTATGTTGCAAAATTTTTCATCAAGTTATGACGGAAAAGGATAATGTTAGAAGATTTTTTCTAACGGCGCGACTGCTCCTGGGTTGAACACGTCATAATAAGTATACAGGAAAAGGAAATAAGTATCTTATTATGACAGTTAAAAGGTCTTCAAGTTAAAAGTGACATGTGATCTGTTTTAGTGAGACAATTAGGAGCTTTGCGATGTCAATGATTTGTAGGACAATTCTTAATTTATAAAAAATATAAGAGCTATCGTGATGGCATCTGTTATTTTTTTACTCGAATCAATGAGTTTGTAGGGTATACTTGTTTTACATCTAATAAGGCATTTAATTGATCAGCCATGACAACACATTTATCCTCACTACGCATTTTAAACAGAATTAAGGTTTCCAAAATAGCTATTGTCTCACCAGTGAGAATGCAGCAGTTTGTACATATGGATATAACGTGAGTAGTGTATTTACAGTATTATGGAACTGAAGATTTAGAGATAATTGCGATAATGACATATAACTTCGGAGTACAAAGTGTTTGATGATGATCGAATTTGAACTTGATTTGACGTATGTTGTGAGGGTTAGGTTAGTGGCAAGTTAATTAGTCAATTAGTCATTGGTTAAATCGTCTATGTAGGAAAATTTACAATTACTTGCAGAGACATCTACAATCTGATCCATATCAAAGTAAGAAAATTTATTTCGTTCTTTACTTACTTTACTCCTCTTGATTCCATTTGGAACATAGGGCCTCTACAGTCCCCCTCCATTCATCTCTGTTTCTGGCCAGGGCTTTCACTTCTTTCCATGTTAACCCATTGTCTTCTAGCTCTCTGGTAATATTTCTTTTCCAGGATGTCATTGGTCTGCCTTGTTTCCTTTTTCCAGTTGGTTGGTAATCCAGGGCTTGTTTGGTTATATCATCTTCATTTTTCCTTAATGTGTGTCCAATAAACTTCCATTTGCGTCTGTTTATCGTTTTGGCTATCGGCTCTTGATTAGTTTTTCTCCAAAGTTCCTTGTTACTTATCCGATTTGGCCAATATATTTGCAATATCCGTCCAAGGCATCTATTTACAAATGTTTGAACCTTTTGTATAATCTTTTTCTCTATTTTCCAAGTTTCTGCTGCATATAGCAAAATACTCTTTACATTTGTATTAAATATCCTGATTTTGGTTTTGGTTGTTAATCTATTGGACTCCCATGTTTTCTTCAGCATATAGAACGCATTTTGGGCTTTAGTTATCCTTCCATTAATTTCCTCTTCTATTCCACCGCTAGCGTCAATTATGCTTCCCAGATAGCAAAACTTCTGTACATTTTCTACTTCTTCTCCTTCAATGAATATACCCATTTCTCTTTCCGTATTTATCTTCATAAGTTTGGTTTTTCTTGTGTTAATCTCTAGTCCTATTTTTCTTGCTTCTTTTGTCACCTTTTCTGTTTTTTTTCTGCATATGTTGTCTTTTTTCGGACACCAGACATATATCATTTGCAAAGTCTAGATCTTCAAGCTGACCAAAAGCATTCCATCTAATTCCTGTTTCGTTTTTCGTTGCCTTCTTCATGACCCAGTCAATTAAGATCAGAAATATGGTTGGAGATAGAATACACCCCTGTCTGACTCCACTGTCTATGTTGATTGGTTCTGTGACTTTCCCATTGTGCATGATTTGTGCGGTATAGTTTTCATAGAACATTTTGATAATTCTTATATATTTTAATGGAATTCCATATCTCTTTAATATTTCCCACATTTTTTCTCTGTTAATCCGGTCAAAGGCTTGTCTAAAGTCAATGAAATTTATATAGATTTTGCTCTGCCATTCTATTGTTTGTTCTACAATGTTTCTTAATGTGTTAATATGATCTGTGCACGCTTTATTACTTCTGAAGCCCGCTTGGTTTGGTCTTAACAACTGGTCTATAGTTTCTTTCATTCTTTCTAGTATCATCCTTGTCATGACTTTACTCACTGTAGAAAGTAGTGTTATTGCTCTCCAATTGTTGCAATTCGTTTGATCTCCCTTCTTGGGTATCTTTACAATTACACCTTTTTTCCAATCATCAGGTATTCTCTCCTCCTGCCATATTCTGTTTATTAGTACATACAGGATTTCTTCCGATGTTTCTCTATCTGCTTTCAGTAGTTCTGTGGTAATGTTATCTATTCCAGCTGCTTTCCCTCTTTTCAGCTGTTGTATTGCTTTACTTACTTCTTTTTTTGTGAATTCCGATTCGGTGAAGTTTAGTTCTTCCTTTATTTCTTCATTTTCCATTTCGTGTTCTATTGTTCTGTTGGCATATACTTCTCTAAAATGTTCGATCCATCTCTCAACTATTTCCTTTTCATTCTTCAATATTTTCCCGTTCTTGTCTTTTACATGCTCAACGTTCATTTTTCCGCGCGAGCTTAGTTTTTTCGTCGTTTTATATAGAGTTCCCATGTCGTTGTTTTTTGCTGCTGTTTCTGCTTTTATTAACAGTTCTTCGTTATATTGTCTTTTGTCGTTTCTCGCACTTTTTTTAACTTTTTTATCTTTCTCTCTATATTCTCTCTTCATTTGTTCCCTATCTCTTAGATCATTTTTTAGCATTTTACATTTAAGTAGTTTCCTTTCGTTTATTTTTTCCCACGTGTTTCTCGATAGCCATGGTTTATTACTTCTTTTTTGTATTCCTATCGTTTCTTTTGCTGCTTGTGTATATACATACTTGCATTTATCCCACAGCTCTTCTATCGTGGCATTTTCTGTGTTGTAAGTTTTATTATATAATTCTCTTAACTTGGTCTTATATTCTTCAGTACTTTCATTTCCGTCTTTGAGCCAGTGAACGTTATATCTTTCTCGTTGTTCCATTGGCGTTTTCTTACTTCTGGCTAGTTTGAGTTTGATTTTGGCTCTAATCAACATGTGGTCGGACCCTATGTCTGCCCCTCTCATTGCTCTAACATCTAAGAGTGAGTGCCTCCATGTCTTATCTATGGTTATGTGGTCAATCTGATTGTGTGTTTGTCCATCAGGGGATGTCCATGTTACTTTATGTATGCGTTTGTGTTGAAATATACTTCCACCTATGACTAAACTATTTTGGGTGCAGAAAGCTATAAACATGTTACCATTCTCATTAATTTGTCCCAATCCTTCTTTCCCCATTACAGTTTCTCTTCCACTATTATTCGTTCCTATTTTGGCATTCATATCTCCGATTATCATCACAATATCTTTTTTATATTTATTTTGTATTTTATCGTATACCATCTGTAGCTGTTGGTAAAACTCATCTTTTATGTCCTGTTCCTTTTCATTTGTTGGTGCATATACATTAACAATTATTAGATTTTTATATCTCGCTTTGAATCTAGCCATTATTATTCTATCCGAGATGGCTTCCCATTCTATTAGGGCATTTGTTGCTTCTTTTGAAATCATGAATGCAACACCACTCTCGTGTCGATGTTTTTCGCCACATTTTCCCGAGTATATAACCGTTTTGGCGTGTTCAATTCTTGTTTCTCCACATCCCTTCCATCTAATTTCAGATAATCCTAATATACTAATGTTATTTTTATCCATTTCTTTTGCCACTTGATGTGTTTTACTTGTTTCAAACATTGTTCGGACATTCCAACATCCTATGTACGTTGTTTTTCTCAAATCCATTTCCGTGGCCATTTTCGTCATCGCGTTATCCGTCCTATTTCCGATGCTTGTAGAGGTTTCTTTAGCAATAATATTTTTTATGTGGTGAGGTTGCTAACCTCACGCACAACCCTCCTCCTTTCTCATCCTGGGCTTGGGACCAGGCAATGGTGGAGTTCTACCAAGTTATTTCGTTCTACAAGGGGAATTTTATTTTTAGTTTGTTTTGTAGAACCCATACTGGGATTGC